>NC_064872.1:77589274-77894378 GCF_943734695.1 Anopheles maculipalpis
CTGTGTAGCTAAAGTTTCGTAGCTGAAAATGGTAAGTTATAGCTACCCGACCTATTCCGAGAAATGAGATGTAAAATGGTATGTTTTTTAGTACGTTATCAGGGATCATTTATGCTAGCATTTAACGTCATTTCTGCAGCAAAAACATGATAACCAACAATGGAAGCATTACAATTGCACGAGCTATTAACCTCTGCTGTCCATTCGTTTCCAGTTCCACACTTGAAAACATAACCTTTCGTCTCGAAACAACTCCAAAACTCTCGGACCTGGCATTGCACAGCATCCAGCACGGCTTACCTAGAAGCAGGGAATAATTTAATTTATAACACCCTTACACGGCTACTCATCTATCCTGCCAGTGCCAACTGCCATCCTCAATGTGTATCTCTCGCTCTCTAAAACCTCGATCCAATTCGATGGTGGTAACCATTTTAGAGCTAACCGGCAGTGAGCCTGTATGGCAATAAATTTTCAATATTTACAATCAAAACTACACTCGTTCGGACGGACACGTATCCTGTTTGCCTAAGACCATGGGTAAAATAAAAAGGGAGAAACAGGGCACGGAAAATGGTTTTTGAATCATTTCCACCGCAATGAAACAATAGGCTTCGAAAGGCCGGAAAACCCAGAGGTGTATCCCTTTCCATCGTCTAATTCGAACCATTTGTTGCTGGCGAAAAAGCAGGAATTGCGGGCAAGCCTCTTTGTTATTTGAACCACCGAGAGGTACAGCGAGAACGATGGGCCAGAACGAGGCCGAGAGATAATAGATGTTTGTAACCACAATAAAATGGTTAACAATGGCAAAACTGCGTGCACCATTTTATCGTATTACATATGACTGGGTTTATCTGCTCAAACTGATCAAAACCGATAAGTAAAGCAGTTTTGCAAATGTTTAAATGGGCAATTGTTCCTTTTTTTGGTTCTGTTTATCCTTCTGGCAGCGGTTGAAGGTAGAACTTGTAGCTAATGGGCATGTAAATACGTCCTACAATCTGTGTGCTTGTATTTGCACCAGTTTATCACTTGCACGAGAAATTAGCTCTAACCTTTCTGGCTGGCGTTTAGATCTTGTGGGCATGGACAAGGGAGTTAAAGCTGTTCAGTGCTCGGCTGTGGGTAAATTGGAAGATGATGAACTGATAAGGTTTCTCGAGTTGAAAGAGCATTCTGGTAGGTTTCAGTGCTCGGAATCGGTATTTATAGTTTGAGAGGTGGTTAATGGAGGAATGCTTTTATTACGAGATATTTATAGAGATTTCACCACAGTCAAAATTTGTAGATTTGTAAAAATATTTCTTTGATTGTTTGTGGTCTTTATGGAAGACCACATGGACATCCATTTTTTCATCCGAATATGAATCTTGAAGGCATACGATAATGTTTATCGGAATGATGCTTATTTAATTAAATAAGAAAGTTTAACGAATTTTAGTAAAATTCAAATTAGTGTCAATATTGTCAAAATTATAAAAAAAATTTTACAACGCTGATAAGACAAATGGTAATCATTAAAAAATCGTTAAAACTAACAGAAAATAATGGATGGATTCTTGCAACAAGACGAGACTAAAAAAAGAAAGAAGGAATCTGAAACAGAAATAAAAGACATTAACAACATCGATAAAATTAGATAAAAATTGTCACAGAACCATAATACATGAACAATATACCGCAAGAAAATTTAGAGAAGTACCATTTTACTGAACATGTTTCAGTCATGTCTTTGGACATGTCGGTCACCCTTACTTTTCCCCATACATATGAGCCAAGCAGAGGCTCATTTACCCGTACTGGTGTCTAAGGTACGACTAGATACTCAATTTGCACCTTGTGACAGTGTTTAGAACACGTTTCTATACATTTTTCATTTTTGTGTCACGACACCATACCCTCTTACTATAAAAATAAAACTAGGCTTACAAAATTATAGAGAAAAACACAGCAAATCAAAAGCTTTATAAAATTATTTACGATTATTTTACTGAAAAGTAGATCAAACTAATTTATAAGGAAATAAATACCCAAACATCTATCTAAAGAAATTAACAGTAATAATAAAATGAAGAAAAAATATTTCAAAACAAAGGATTCATCTTTTAGAACCATCTAATCAAGCAATATTTATCGATGAGAGGTTAACGTTTGTACAAAATTATGTTAAGTCAAACTAACTTATTAAAAAAAATGTTGAGTTAAAACTAAGCCAAATTTTTTAAAAGTGATTTTAATGATTTTTTTGCAACTAAATTCATTCAGTTTTCCTCCTGGTTCTCTCTTTAGTGAACAAAGAAAACAGTGTAATGTTTATGTATTAATTCATCTCCTTTATTTTTTGTGACTTTTTTATGACTCCATATTTTATCACCAAACCACCTCCAGTAATAGCCACTTTCGTTCTAAACACATTTACCCAGAATAACAACAACGGCTTTGTGGAATAATTACAGCCTGCGACACGTTTTAATTGCGTTTAAAAATTGATCCTAAACACCATCGGACACTAGCGTTTTATTATTTAGGCAACACAACTGCTTCGTCGACCAAGTTTGCACTCGAAAATGCATCCCAACTCCCAGGGAAACCCCGCTAAAGAAAACAAAAAGGTCGGAAACATTTGTGCATTTCTACAAAGCCATTCTCTAATGCTCCCCCCGGTACCTGGTATCATCTACTAACGGACTGCAAAGGAATTATTTATCTGCACAATCCCGAGCAGTTGGTTTGCTAGTGGCAGACAGCAAAAGCGTTGCGGCTTAGTTTGCTACCATTGTGTGTGTGTGTGACTCTGTGTAGGTTCGGGCATTATTACTGCATGGAATATTTCTCCTCCTATTGCATATTTCCTCCCTTTTGCAGACCGGTTGGAATGAAATTAATTCCAGCTCATCCTGCCATCTACGTGGATACGCTTCGGGGTTTTGATATGTTTGCACCTTCCCAGGAATGTTGCGGGAGGTTGAAGAATAAAAGAATGAATTTTGATGACTAGTGCCACAGCGCCCGATGTAAGCTTCGCTGACCTTCCCTCCGTGTGTTCATTACGGTAGGATGAAGATTTGAAGGTCTGATAAACCTAGACCCGTGTACCGCAAAAACTCGGAGCTACGGTACTGTCAACTACTCCTGGTACATCTCACTATCATCAGCACGACCGAGCGAAAGGAAGAGAGGCGTACAGTGTCCGTGCATTGCCCGATGGACATAGGGTTTATGACATATTTTATTGGAAAAACGGTTTTTGGCACACACACACACACCGAGCACCACAAACAATCTGACGAGGGAAATATTTTTCTTCTAGCTGCTCCATCGCTCATGGTTCAAGCAGATCCCTCCTCCCCAACCCACTGTCCATCTTCATCCCTTCAACTATCACTCCTACTCCCCCCCCCCCCCCCCCCTTCCCAATGCATGTTCCATTTATCTCTGCGAGTCAAAAAGCTACGGATGAATTCTGACACCACGCTCGGCATTGTCCTGGGGAACTCGTAGTACTCCTATTCCTGGTGCCCCTTTTGTTATCTCTGCGGTAGGTGAATTTTAATGAACGATAGCATGGTAATCCCTCTTTTATGATTTATTTATGGCTGCAATTTGGAAACGATGTACTATCTACTCCATCTACCCCCAAACGTCGCCCATGTACGGACGATGGAACCGGCTTGGACGCGTTACCACAGGCAATGTCGTCTCTCTGCTCAACGATTGTTCAGTTTTTGATCAGCGGCAGTGTAATGGATGGTACCGGTCAGTCGGAGCATTTGTGAAACGCAAAAAAAGACCACAACCCCATCCCCCATCCCCCAACACCGTAAAGGGTTGCGCACTTGAGTCCGATTCAGGTGGTGCGACCTATTCCAGAAATATCGTATGCGTGTGTGTTTGTATTTTTGGGTCCTTTTTTGCTGTTGTTGGGGGGATTGTAGTTCTAAAAATGAATTGTTCCATTGTGATCAAAGTCGAATGTAGGTTGTGCGGAATTTGGACGAGTGAAGGATAACGGGAAGATTACACAGTTTTATGAGGCCATTGCAGAAAAAACCGACAACCAAAAAAGGATCTAACAAAGTAGTTAAGTGCCTGTTAAGTTGTGTAAGGGACATACGTTGATCTTGTTAGATGTTTTAAGGATAGTAACTGCTTTGGGGCATGCTTCGTAGCAAGATATGATAAAAAAAGGAATGTAGGCTGGTACTCGCCTTGATAATTCGTCGTTTAATTAATGCTTTCTGTGAATTGTGAACATCTCCGTCAGGAAGGTTTGAACTTTTGGTTTGGAGACCAAAACGTGAATTAAAAGTGATAACTAACCTTCAAACGGAACTTATTCAGAATATATTCTCCTTTTTTTAAAAGTATTTTTATACTTACTTGTATTAAGGAGCCTTCCAATTCGCTTTTTGACTTGTCTGAATGTATTGGTTGTCTATTTTACGCTGGTTCTTGAATGTTGTTACCCAATATTCAAGCTTAACGCATGTGAGAAAAGTAGAAGAATGGTTTTAAGAGAGCCCTGTTCTGCATTCCACATTCTGCATGCAGAATTAAACGATCGCATCGATCTCACAAACGTGTCGTTTGTAATTGACGGAAGTTTCCCGTCTAGGTGTGACTAGAAGCGGGCCGAGCTTCAAATCCCACCTGTACTGTTTCTCCGTATTGAGGAATGATTATCGAAACACGAGGATTCAGTGACAGTTCATATAATAAAAAGCAGTCAGCAGGAAGGACATAGTGGACACCCTGGAAAAACAGCAAATTAGATGCAGGCTTAGGACATTTTCTTGCGACACTCCAATGGTTGTTAGCAAGAAAGATTCAGAACCAACATGGTCGAAGCTAACACAAACACGAGCGAAGAGACAAGAAAGAAAAACCCAAAACACCAAGTCGGAGCGGAGTGAGGACGACCTTCAAATAGGGCTTGAAATTGAATTTTGCTATGTTTATGCTATATATGCTTTTTATTCAAATGTATTTGAAAACGATCCGAGAAAATTCCTATCCTTGCTGTGTCTAACAGGCATTCAGTTATCTAACCTATAAAACTTAATAAGAATATAGGGTGGATGAGTTGTTTCCCCTGTTGGGCAATTGGCCCTGTTTGGCAAACTAACCGACAGGTTACGAAGGAAATAAAGTCATTAAAAAAACTTACATGAAATTAATGCCCAAATATTCACTACAACCACCAGGCGTTTCCATTCTCCAGAAACCTTTGTTTGTAAGAATGCGGTAACTTTTCTATCAAATAGATACGACAAGTGGTCGTTTCTAATGATATGCCAAGTACGCTTCAACACAACCACGGTATCGTGTTTGTTTATTTGAGTGTAAAATTCGCGAAACACTACCTTAACTTTATCTTTATCTCTAGCGAACACTTTCACCCACTTTCCTACAACATTTCCTAGTATTGCATGTTAGAGTCACATTATAAAGTCTGCTGCCAAGAAGCCTCTCGACACCATCCAAAAACCATTGAAGGTATCAGCGTAGCGAATTTCTAGAACTAAAACTATGTAACAGTAGAAAATGGTGCTTGAACTTTACGCTGAGTTAATGATTTTGTCGGAATTTTTGCCGGAACACCAGACTGGAGCTAGATTGGTGAAGGTTTTTGGGTTCACAAATTGATTGACGCACCGAGTACAGGCTGAGCTGCGCTTAAAGGCTGTGAAACAATTCCGAAAGAATGTCAATCACAGATTGATACATTTATTTATTTTGTTTAAAGCAATATTAGTAAGTTACTAACCGAAGATCTGTTTTCGCTATTCCAACAGATGGAAAAGATTTTTTGAACAATTTTCTAATTTGATTCTCTGCTTATTTCGAAAGCAGTGCATGAATTTAGGCGCTGAAGCATTAATCAGATAGCTTCGAAATAGCCGAAAAACGCCCGGAAGCGTTTTAAAGATGTATCGAACTTTTTTAATATAAACTTTTCCGATTCACAGCCTCGTTCTTTTGGTGGGTCCTAACCCATAAAAAAAAGGTTACGACTGACGAACATGTTACTTGTTGTAATGTTCTCCTGACAAGCATGTTCCCCCCACGTCAGCACACCCAGAATGCTGTTGGCGCGAATACGGATGTAGTACTACTCCCATTCATTGCTTCGAGATCGATATCAAACAGTGTGGAAGGAAATTTCCCGAAAACAATACTTAAGTTTGTCAAAGATCATCCCTTCCGGGAGTGACACAGTTTGAAAAGTCGCTTAAAAACCATATTGTTAAACTTTTATCATAACCCCTGTTCCTTTATGTTCCCGAATGAAGTCACACACTCTCACGGATCATTAACGAAGATGCTAAAATCACATGGGAATCTATCGTACGCTGTCAATGCTGGAGAAGCAGCACGTAAAGCGCAGCGCACTCCATCTACAGGTTACCAGCAAGATATTAAAGCCAAAAACCAACCAAGAAAAAGTGAACTCCCCAGTAGACTGAAATTAATTAGAATGTAGAACTTTCAATCGAATTGGTCCCCGCCGTCTTCTTGTGTTATCGGCATTCAAAGCAAGGATTCTAATGCGTACTGCCAGCTGAACACGTGTTTTGCTGTGGTTACAATCTTCTCAGCTACTATAGCTACTACTGCAACAACGAATGATTGAAATTGATGATCGAAATAACCATTTGCGTTGAGCACAAATGCAGCAGAGTAATGAAAGAAGTAATGAGAACGAGGTTCACAATCCCCACCGTAAGACAATGGGCCTGATACGTGCATGGACGGTGTTCGCTTTCCTTGTGCACCTTTTTCTGCGCAGTGACTTAGTTAATAATGGACGATTGCATTAGCAAGAAGCACCAATTAATTAATTGTTACTGGAAAAAGGGGTGTCGAGACCAGACAACGAGTTATTAGAATAAGGAATAAATTTGTTGCGGAGTTCCTCTATGAAGTAGTTTAAGCTACTGAATGGTTTGTTTTAATGACAAAAAAGTGAATATGCTCTTTGGAGTTTTTCATAATGAATTTTCTTACGTTCTAGCGTAGATGTCAGATAGAGCAATTATTCTGACGGTGACCAAAGCCTGAAGAATCAAATAGTTGATAGGCGATTTAAGGCTCCATCAGGCTGCATCAGGTGGACTCAAACTTGCCGGATGTCGAATATAGGCATGGGTGAAGGGTTCGATTCTATCTGGATCGTATTTCTGGAAACGTATTGCACTCCTGACCATGCTCAACCTTGTGCAGACTAAGGAAAAAAGAGGAAATAAATTGGAAAAATGTCTTCAGTTTCATCGTTGGTGAAATGCCAAAAAAAAAAAAACAAAAAATATTATAACTTATTCTTTTACTTGCTTATCAGGCAATGCCCTCGCTTTATTCTCTTTTCTTGTTGATCTTCTGAAAACGAGTTTAAAAAAATCAATCAATTTTAATGGATACACTTAAGAAGAAAGAAATTTAGGTAGAACTAATAGCGGTAAAGGCTTTCCACTTTGCCGATGATGTATCGGCAACAGTTATGCAGTTAACTTCTCCAAAAACAAACTCCAAAGCCTTACTGAATGTTGTAAGGCTTTTTGTATTGCGTATTGCCTACATTTTGGCGTATGAAATTAGTATGAATTTTGATCATTTTTATCATCCTTTAAAAACAAAATTCTTTTCTGTATTTCAGCTATTAGTTCTATTCAATTAGAATTTATGGCAAAAAAACTACAACAAACGAAATACCTTAACATTGCTATATCTCTCACTATTTCAAGTTCAAATTAATTCTACCCTGGTGCGTTTCAACTCCATACTTTTTGCTGCTCAATCCTTCATTTACAAACCAAACACCCACTACATCACGTACACGTGCCATATGGTGGCGTGTCTGGTGCCGGGCGTAAACGGGCTCCAGAACAGCCCACAAAGGCCTGTTCCGAAAATCTATTAACGATCAAAAACCCTAACTACCGGTTTGCATTCTGGTAATGGTTACACTTCGTCAGCTACAGGCCGAGTGTGGACCACAGACCAGTGGCCCCCAGAAGGAACCTAGCAGCGCGTGTTGGGGAGATTGTGGTGTAGTATATCTGTGCCATTCTTCTTCTCATCCGTCTTTCTTTTTTTTTTTGGTTACATGCTTCCAAACCAAACACCCATTCCGTGACACAATTTGTAGCATGCTGATGGTGCGTCGTATCGTTCCGAGGCTGGGATCGCCACAGTGCGTCGAGCAAGAAAGTCTATTACCCGAAGAAGACACCAACGAGATGTGTTGGGCCGCTGCAATGGGACTTGATAGTATGGAAAGCACCGCCATAAACCATGCACTTGAAACTATCCACTGTAGCCAAGCATCATCGTCCAAGTCCCGGTCGGGTGCTTCAGAAGGGGCGTTAGCAAGACACAAAAAACCGAGCCGTACACGCACACAAGCCTGCGGCCTCCAACCCTTACATAATGCATGGCTTTTACTGCTGCATGGAGTCGCATATTTTCTCCGGCGTTCAGCGCAAACCATTCAGCAAGCGGATGCCAACACACCAATACGCACTGTTGGTTCGGTTGCGATTCATTCGTTGCGATGCGTGCTGTGGTAGACGGGAATGTTCATTTGTAGCTAACGAGTACTGCAGAATCGTATCAGTGCAGCTAAAAAAAATACGGGAAATAAAATCGTTTGTTTTTCCAAATAAATTTGATTTTCGTTTTTATTTATCTAGGATTTTCAATTCAATTTACTTTTTCGCTGTTTTTTTACTTTTCAACTTTTTTATCCGTCCACTTTAATTACTCTTTTTTATTCTTCTGTCTGTTGTTTGTGATTTAAATTTGTACCAAACACAGTTTTTTCTACGTCATTTTTCACAAAAAATGAAGTATATTTTTCTCTAATTTTTTTATAAATTTTACAAACTTTTACAACTTTAGCTCTTCAGTATTTCAAATCTAATACCCATACTTAGTATAATTTGAATCATAATTCCTATCCTTTATTTAACTTTCAGTATTATTACCACTGCTTCCGCCCATACAACTCCACCATCCAACGTACTAATAACGTGTTGTGAGTTCCATTTACTTAACATTTATTCCCTTCAACTCGTATCCTGTCGCTGGTCTGACCATCTGGTAGATTTGAATGACACGCAGCAAAACATTCTCACAGATGGGAAAGTTTTTGTATCCAGGGCGCTATTTTATCTGCTGCCGGCGACAGGATCACGTCGTATTTCGCAGGCGTCGCCATTAGACATTGTTGCTGATAGTCTGCCGTTGCTACTGCTTACTGTGTGAGCGTATCCTTCTTGCATGATGTTACCAACAGGACGCTTCTATCACAATTCATTTTCAAACCGAATGGAACGTGAATTTCGTCCCTTCTGTACAAACGTTTTTGGGTGTCATTTCCTCCCAAAAACGCGCACATATTTATATATCGAATCTACTTGGACCGTAACATTCCATCATCGGTCACCCGCTTCGGTTACAATGATTGGATGATAGATGAGGATAGTTTTAGTTTAACTGGAAGTCTTAGGTATCTGACGCATTCGTTAGTTAGTGGTAACATATTCCGTGGATTTACTGTTTACGAGCCACACGTAAGGAGGTCTTGTGTTCTAGAGTAAGGTTATTCTACGATCAGAATACATATTACAAAGCTTCCTACTAGTATACATTTCTCAGCAGAAATTAGCTACACAACCCATTTACTATCTCTGCAGCAGGAATAGCCCTAATAGTAAAATTTATTATTTATACACCATTCAAACCGTTGCACGTGTAGCTAATGAACGCAATTTCTCATCAGCAAAGGCTTAGGTGGGTCATTCTGCTTCGAATTACTTCTCCCGTTTCTTCTTGACCGGAGGTGTATCGGTAAGCTTCTCGGTCCCATCATACAGCCCTGCCCGGATGAACCTTTTAGCAGCAGGTTTGTCTAGTTGGGGACGTTTGGTTAGATTGTCGTGTACCGTCTCTAATCGTTTCATCGCTTCCCGCACCCGGTCGAGATCCGATTTAATGTCATCCTGTAGGGAAGGAGTATAATGGCTTGTTAGCGGATGTGGGTCGCGCAACATGGAATTTCCACTTACCATGACCGTATTGGGGCGACCTAGCAGTTTCTCGTGCATCCAGAATAGTGCATTCACACAGAACGCACATAGCGAATCGAACCGAATCTTTTCTTCCAACGTAAAGTTGGCGTATTGCTCGTACTCACGGTTCACCTTCGCTAGTGTTTGCTGGATCTGGTCGATGGCTTGCATGAGGTTTTCGTTGTTGCGGATAAACACGAGGTCGCCTTGCAGAACGCCATATTCGGACACCGTATGCTGTTCAGCGTCGGTATCTAATTTATCCACCATTTTTAAAGACTAGAACAGCAGACCAGTAGCAGATGTTGTAGTTAAGCTTGGTTTGAAAATAAAGTTAATTTAAAAACGGTTTTGGACACTTTTTTCACAGTTTTGCGCGATTAAATTCGGGTACCGCAAGCGAAAAAAGTAAACAAACACATTGCCGGTGGTAGTTGTCAAATTTACCTGAAGCGTTTATTGAGGCGTCGGTGTGTTAACTCAAGCGTCATTATTTTAGAATTGTTAAAATATCAACAAAATCATGGAATTAAAAAAAAGTAATTTTCTTTAATATCCTATTTCGTGTTCAAATCGTGCAATAAGTTTACAAAGATCATGTGCCCTATTTGGAAGGAAAATCACAATTGTAAGCAACTTTGCAAGTGTGTACAGCACACTGACAGCTCTCAGCTGTTTGTTGGTGTTTTTGTTGCTGTGGCGGATTGTTTATTGGTGGGGGAAGTGATTCCCAGCGTTTGATATCATTTTTCCTCCCGCAATAAATAGCGCATCAGGACGAAAATCCTGATTATTTATTAAAAGTAAGTGTACCTGAAACTGCATGTGCCAAACCGTTCACAAGCAACAGACAGATTTGATCGAAAATAACGCTAAATTACGCTGTGAATTTCATTTCGCGTAAGTGCTTGTATTGTGTAATCTTGTTGTGCTCGCTTTTAGTGATGTTTATCTTTTTTTTATGTTGAAAAATAATAAATTTATCTCATTCTAAATTACTTGGATTCTATGCTACCTATCAATTCGTATTACAAAGTGTGCAAAATCTATGTTGCATTCCAACTTTAGCAATCTCTGTCTCTCTCTCTACAAACACCGGGACCGGTTTTTCTGATCTGTTGCTCTCCTCTACTTTCTCTTTCTTTTCCCTTTACGCATAGGATGAATTACTTACGCACAGCATGCGAAATTGCACGTACATCGGCTGGTGTAACACGTTCGGTGACGCTGCCAAGATCACGTAGCACAACCGCTCGGACGCTCTGTTCTCAGATCGATCAAAAGCCACAGCAACCGAAAGCTGCTACGGCGGGATCAGGTGGCAATGGATCGACCATCAGCACACATACTCACTCACCGAATGCGCTGGAGAAGCGTATGCTGGTGTTTGCGAAACGCTACAAAAGCATCGAGGAAGTTCCTAACTTTGTCAGGTAAGTCCAGCCGCGGTTGATGTGCCATTTCATTACTACTTTATCATTTTACATTTACTCTTCCCAGCCAAGAAAAGATGGAACGTGTACGCAATCAGGTGCGAATCAAGATCGCCAACTACATGATGATTGCGACCGCGATAGGATGCATCGTGATGGTGATCAGCGGCAAGAAGGCACAGGAGCGTGGTGAATCGGTCGCCAAGATGAACCTCGACTGGCACAAGGAGTACAACGAGAAGGCACGCGCCGAGGACGAGGCAGCGGTGGCCGTTGAATCGAAGAAAAAATAAGCTTCCCAAAAGAGGATGTCCGCAACGAAATGTTTAAAGTGTGAATTTTTAGGCCATAGAAACAAGGTTAAATCCATCGTGTAAATACACAATTCAAAGCCACAAGAAAAGGATTTTTTGACGGTTTGTCTGCACCACAAGAAGGAAGGTTGCAGGTTTATTCTAACATACTTGGGACAATGTTCTCGTCTAGTAGAGTGTAATCGTTTCCACGTTGTACCACTGGCTAGGATCACGTGCAGTTTTGCTCGTTTTACGTTCTAACATGCGCCGCAGCGATGGTGCTAGTGTTTGCAGCTCTCTCAACAATCCAACATGCCTGTTGACAATGTCCAGCATCCGCTGCAACTGTTCGCGCACGGTATCTTCCGTCGAAAGTATAAACTGCTGGTAGTGAGAATCGAGCAGCACCATAATCCATCCAACCACCTGCTCATCGCTATCGAACGTATCTCCATTGTGGAGCGTTTCGCTCAAGGTTGCCATCGGATCGAGTAGTAGATCCTCGAGATGTTGCATCAGTACCGTAACGATGCTAAAATCTAGCTCCTTCCGGATGTACTGAGTCATCGGTTTGCGGTTGAAGCTACAGGAAAGTACCACATTTAGCAGATCGCGATGCGACGGATGGTTGGCCTGTGCTGTAACGATGATGTCTTGATTTGGTAGTTCCGATTCCAGTTTTTTTGGAACTTCAACGATTTCCGGTCGTTCCGAAGATTCTTCATCGTACGCTGGCACGGGTAAAGATAACGCGTACTTTAACGCTTTAACGATGGTTCGTTCCGAGATGACTGAGTATCGTTTGAGACACTTGGCAAGGTCCTCGGTAAGTTTTCCGTCTACTAGCACCGGCACGATTCGGTCAGTAATTTCCACCTCTGAGTAACCGCAACGTTCGAGCTCTTCTAGAATGATTTCAAATTTTTCACTCAAAATTAACGGTCCCAGCGAGTAGTCTGCATTGTTGAACAGCTTTATCTGCACCGTATCCTCAGGCAGCCAGTCACATTCAATCACATTCACTGCCATTGATTGACGATAAGCCGCACGAAGTGCTTCATCAAACTCATCAGCACTGTACAACCGTTTCAAGCCAGGCACGTTTGTAATCGTTTCCTCATCTTCCTCGTCGCTTTTGCTGCTCTCATCAAACAAACCACATTGCTTTGCCTTTTCGGTCAAACTTTCGCTAAACGAGTATGTGTCCAAAAATTCACACTCCTCGTTTATGCTTTCGTCATCGACCGTGTTCGTTAGATCGAACGTTGCCTGGCTGCCAATCATGTCCGACAGTTGCTTCTTGCTTATTTTAAACGGCACCACCGCAAGCATCTGCCCGAAGGCGAGTAGAATGTTGCTTTCCACCACCCAGAAGCGGGACGACACAAAGTACACCTTGAAGAATTGTTTCGCTTGAAACACTTTGAACTGTACGTTGAAAAGGACCAAAATCGCGCCGTCCTGATTTTTGTTGTTTGCATAGAACGCAACGTAGTCTTTGCCGATGCAGGTCATCGAAAGTGGTTGCTTCACGTTGAGCGTTTGTACCATTTCGATAAAATTGCCAACACCCTCCTCACGCTTAGGCGATTGGCCGAGGGAGAGCTGCAGGTTGAAGATCCGACTGTCAGACCCTGGAAAGAAAAAATAATATGTTTAGTAAAACAGAAAGATAACCAGCAAACTGTCGCTAAGTACAAATGGTTAGAAGTGAAGGTCCATCGCTTCCATCCACGATACAACTGCTGGCGAGCTTGATATCATCGCCGATCCTCTGCAATGCTATCTTTTCGAACCCTTTCTGAAGCTTTAAATCGGAAGGATTGAGCAGTGCATAGTTGAGCTCGAGCGAACCGTCGTCCTCCTTCCGCACAAAGTACGTCAACAGCGGTGTTCCATTATCCAGCACCAGTACTTGCACGTCACGGATTGTGTGCGTTTTGGTATCGACGTTCACGGCAGCCATTCTTTCATCGTTCACATTCGCTTTGTTTTGCTTTCTTGTTTCCAGTGCACTCTCGAGCGATTCACAGCTCCCATCGGCGTAAAGTAGTAGTGTTTGGCCGTTTGCAAGTGAGAACAGATCAAGGACGGAACGATACAGCTTCACCTTCTTTACCGTGTTGATATCGTTCTGATCTTGACTCCAGCACCGTATGTATTTCCCACCGAAAACACCCACGTAGCGTTCGGAACGAAAATCGTACACCACCTTGCTGCTGAGCCGGTCGAGTACGGTCCAGCTACGGATTTGTCGCTGATTACTCAGCTAAAAATTGAAAAAAAAAAAAGAATCAGAAACACCGGTCAAGCGGCCAGTTACAGAGCGACGTAAAACTCACCTTCACCACCAGTATGATATTTCTACCAAGCGTGTTGATAACACAGCCAGGATCAACATCCCGAGACAAGCCAAGAAAGTCGTCAACATTGTTAATGGGACACAGATTATAATAAGCGAGTAATTTTGCCATTTCGGAGAGATTTTGTTTAGCCAAGCAACACTAACCAGGGAGAAGGAAAACAACGTGCTTTTTGTTTGTGGTTCTGCAGTGTGACAGATTGTTTGACAGATGCCTCGAGCACGCAATGAAAACATGTCAAAAATTTGACACAAAATCTCGAGGCCAGCTAGCAGAGCGTCGAACAGCGCTGTTCCGTGCTCCGAAAGCAGGCAAGATAGGTGCAAATTTAGCGAAATTACGAATTATTTAGTGTTAATGGTGCTTTGCGGAATAATATACTGTTCGATTGGGACATTGGACTGAGAAAATAGTTAAAAAATAGGTGGTGTTTTTGCTTTGGTTTGCACCGCTATCGGCGCCGTAGTAGTGTTTGACAGGTGTGTGTGTGTGCAGGTATCGCGTTGGAATCATATCTCAGTGGCAAGTTGGCCAAGATTAATCGTGTGATCCAACGGGAGCCATAAATATAGCTGCAGTCAGTTCTGCCCCCCGAACCTCTCTCATTCTCCGCATAGTGCACTGTTTACTATTGCATAAAAGTTGCAATACTCCCTCAAAATGGGCGGGAAGCGTACGAAAGGTAACACCAAGGTAAGTGGCACTCGCTCGTCTCCCTGGCTTTGTCCCTGGTCCCGGTTGACGTGTACAGTGCAGTAGGGATCACTATCGCTATGGCAGCAATGAATCAATTTCACCATTCGCGTTAATCGATTTTCCGTTGGGAATGTTGCTTCCCGGTAGCCTTCGAGCAGTGGCCGCAGTGCGGAACTGCTCGGTACATCCGTACCGACGCTGTTCGGGTTTGCCGCACTGGACAGCACGAGCATGCCGGTTGTGCCCGGGTTTGTACAAATCGACGCCAATCACAGCGTCGACGAGATGGACCCGAACCTGGATGATACGCTGCAGATAGTGTTGCGCAAGATGCTGAAGAAAGATCCAACCACCAAGAAGAAAGCGTTGGTCGAGTTTACCGAGCTAATGAGCACGGTTGAGCTGGAAGTGGTGAAGGCGGTACTGCCCTTTTGGCCCCGGCTGTTTGTCAATCTGTCGACCGATGCCGAGCACCGGGTACGCGAAGCAACGCAGCAGGCACAGGCGGCAATCGTGGCCAGAGCCGGGAAGGAAATTGCTCCCTTCTTGAAGCAGCTTGCTCCGGCCTGGATTTCTTCGCAGTACGATACGTATGGGCCTGCCGCTAGTGCGGCGTTAAATTCGTTCAACAGTGCATTCCCTCCTGCCAAGGTGAGCGATGTGTTTGTGTTTTGTGAGAACGAAATACTGGAGTACTACACGAAAAATCTAACCGTCCACACGGCCATCACGTTAAGCAATCCGAAGTGAGTGTACATGATTATTGGGTGTCCTGCCTTTGTTAAATCGATGCCTTCAATTGTTCCCGTTTCAGATCACATACGCCGGAAGAGTGTGAAAACAAGTACCAGCGTGTACTGATATCCAGCTTGCGAGGGTATGCCCTCTACCTTGGCCGAATTCCTCCCGAAACACTAAAGAAATCAGTCGAAAAGAATGCAAAGCTGCTCGAGAGTCCTAAATTCTGGACGTATCACAAGCATAAAACGTCCGCCATTCGAGCTGCTTGGTTTGAGGCCATTTCCGCACTGTTGCAGTACGCTCCGTTTCTGGTGGAACAGCACCAAGCACAGATAACGACGAGCGTGTTCCAATTTCTGGACGAAACCGATCCAACGGTCGTGACGCACGTCTGGAGCTCGATTGTGCTAATCCAGGCCAATCTGACGGGCTGGCACACCCATCTCAACTTCGACAAAGCCGTCTTTCCAAAGCTCTGGAAACTGCTGAAGAGTGGCGGTGCAGGTAATGCTGCCTGCGTCTATCCCCACATGCTTCCACTGGTTTCAGGATTTACGCGCGAAGTACTCGGCGAAGAACGGTTAGCCAAATTTTACAATCTTTTCTTCGAAAGTATGAACGAAGGTTTGCAGGCAGTACAATCGAGCCGTTCGGATGTTACCGCCATTTCGCAGGCATATTACGAAGCCTTCCAGTATGTGGTATTGCAAGCGTTGCGCGATGAAACCATGCCCGAGGCAGCACGTGAAGATTTCTGCATGAATCTGCTCGATCAACATCTTATCGGAGTGATTGCGTGGTGTATTACAAGTGAAGCTGCCCAAGGAAAGTATGTGTTTCAGAGTATGGCCAACTTGCTCGATCACTGGTGCCAACACAGTGCCACCCATCAGCTGTACGTCGTATTGCTCGAAACGTTCTGGGAGCGTTTGTATGGGGTCGTGAAGGAAAGCGTCCACTGCAAGGATAATGCGGCTAGTATCACCGACTCACACATAGAGCTGGTACAGAACTTACGTCGAACGTCACACAAGCGGGTGAAATTTGCGGTCGAAAATCCAAGCACGGATGCTGTGGACGGTGCGTCCTGTCCGCTTACTACCGGTGATCATGCGAATCGGTTCGAGAATCAATTGCAGTTGCTCGTCTATCGAATATGTCAGCTGTACATTGCCAAGATCAGTGTCGATCGCGATGAAGGATACACAATGCAGCTGGTGTATCTTGTACGGGCTTTCCAGTGTCGGGAACTGTTTGTGTTTTTGGCTCACGATAGTGAAAACATCAAGTGTCTGTTCGATACGTTTGCTCGGTGGTTGCAGGATGTCAAGCTGCAGTCTGAATACGTCGTTGAGCTGATCATGATCCTGTACAAATATCTCAGTGCAGAGGAACGGTTAGCGCTGCTGAACAAATGGATAAAGGTAAGCAAATAAAAAAAAAAAATCCATCAACCTACTATATTCCCAACACGGGACATGGTTCATGTCGATTTATGTCGCGCCAAAACTGGACAATTTATTGCATAGGCAAAGCATTGCAGAAGAATCTATCAACCTTTTAGCATTGCGTGTTTTGTGCTTTGACATTCCCGAGTTCCCGATTGTACAAGGAATGTCTTTCGCCAAAATGCAGAGGCATACACATTTATGGCTGGTTTGTTTAGGTTAAAGTTCCCCTCTCGCACGCTAAACCGTGTCTCATTCGGTACATGCAATCCCTTTTTATCGGTGGCATGCGATGACACGGTGCTCAAGAATAACAATTCTTTTCCACGCAAAAGGGAAACCTTCGTTTCGCATTGTTTGTCGGGCAGATTAAAGTTTTGCTTGAAGTGCCGCGAACGATGCCCTTTTAAAGCGGGTGTCTCTGTTCGGTGTTATTTCTGTTGCCATTAGTGACCTTTCAAAGGGAGTCTTCAAGTCGTGCAGTATATTTGGCTGCCGTTTAAACAATGGTTGCATTAGGCTGCATTTACGCTTTGCGTTTGAATTAAAGGAGAAGGGAAAATATGTTGTAGTTTGTTTTATCTTTAAGAGTAAATAGTTTGAATCGCATAAATATTGACTAACTTAGCATTAATATATGTAAGAGCAAGGGTATTTTTTTCTTATTACACAGCAAATGATTGGTTTTTATTAATAGTTTATATGTTTAAAAATCGTCGAAACCAGCATCACAAGCGTGTTTTTTTTTAAATTTCGTTCTAATATGACGTCTCTTTTCCGTATGGTCAGCATTGCAAGGCATATTATCCAAAGAAATTCCTTACAGTAGCAAGGAAGTATAGGTAATTCAAACTACATCTAAAGTCAGTTTCAGGTCTTAGTTAAATGTTCTCGTTTTGAAATTATGTTTGAAATTAAATTTACACGTTAAATTTATACAATTGATTCAGAAAAAAATATCAAAAACTTAGTTAAAACTTCCTCAGCTGATAAAAACTATGATTGATCCTTTGATAATAGGCTTTTTTCGCTCTTGAAGTATGTTTTGCATTCTTCAGTTGTATGTTTTTATTCGTAATAACTGTTTAATAACATTTTTGTCGTTTTATTTTTTTTTGCAGATGTCGAACAAAACCGTACAAAGCTGGATCATCCTCCGTGCACTCAGCCATCCACTGTGTCAAGAACCGAACATAAAGGTGTTCCTTGCACAGCCTGAAGTATCCAGCAATATTATAGAATGTGCTGTTGGTGTCGCAAACGGTAATACGAAAGAAAATATGATCCTGCTGCAAAAATGTTTCTTCGTCGCGAGCAACGGCGAAATACTGATCGATCCGGAAACATGTAGGAAAATTATCGAAACCGTCACAAACCCAGTACAGGACGCATCTAAGAAGGATCTGCACGATGGATGTATAAGCTTCCTCGCCCAAATCATGCCCGTCATTTGTAGTGACTCGAGGCTGACCGAACTGCACCGTACGCTGTTTTGTACGCTGTTCGATTTTACCGTACACAACGTAGTTAGTGCCGAGCTGTCGGAGGATACACTGTGGGAAGCAACAACGGCTTGGCAGGATGCCCTGTCCGGGGAAGACATTGAGCTCGACGACACTCTTGTCGCACGATGCATGAGTACGATTGACGATCGTTTGTGCACGCTGGTTGGCGCTGAGGATGGAACAGACGTACTGATGTTGCTGGAGAAATTAACAAAAATTACCGCCAAACTGATTGCTTGTGCCACCGAGTCGAACAAACACGACAAACCGAAACGTTACCAACAAATCAATGTGATGTTGAAGCAACTGTTCCAAAATCGAATGTCCGAAGTAAGCGACCAAACGGAAGAGCTTGCGCGTTTGGCAGAGTATATCGAGCTGCTCCAGGGACGGCTTACTACAAAGCAACTGAAGTTAAACACTTCGCCAACACTGTCCAGGGAGCAGTTTGTTGTAAGTATGAAGAATGCACTGATACGAGCACTCTGTTCGGTGGATATTGTGTTGAAGTTATCATGCAAAGCGAAACTTAAACCAACGTCAACAAAGAGCGAAAATACTGAAAAAATGGACGTTGATGAACCGCCTGCCAATGACGATATGGATGTGTGCGAGAGCAATGAGGATGAAAATGAAGAGCTGTGGATACTGCACACGTGGTCGGAGTTGATCTACGAGAAGGTACTGTCTGTGATATACTTGGCCACCGTTGGAGATACGGTGCTGTACAACACGGAACAGGTAAGCATCTGCGTGCATTAGCCCGTTGGATGAATTATTAAAAAAATAATTCTCTTTGTATGTTGTTTCATTAGCTTGAATCCGTTGTTGAATGTTTAATACTCGCGGTGCAAGAGAAGCTATCGCTGCTGCTTAGAAACGTGAGATCCGAAGAAACATCGAATATCAAGCAGAAACTGTTTGCCTTGGCGAATCAACACGGTATGCTGTGGGCAAAGTGTCTGAACACGCTGCTAGTGATCGATCAGTACGCGGATGGGGAAAATGGACCCGTTTTATTATACGAGGACGCTTCAACCGTAGCTTACAACAGTGAGGAGCTCGTGGCGTACATTAACATCGTGCAGGTTAGTTGGCTTATTTTGATTTGCAAAAAATACTTCAACTAAGCATACTAGCGATGAGTCATCGGGATCGGAACTACCTGGTTCCAATTTCGTGTTCAGAATCGGTTCTGATCTGGTGAACTGGTTTCGGAACCATTTCAAAGAAATGATTCCGATATCTAGAGGCGTTTAAAAAGTCGAAACCGATTCCGATTCCGGAACCAACTGAAACTCCTAAGCCGATTTTGTAGCCGATTCTGATTCCGGATACTATTCTGTCAGAAAACGATCCTACTATCCGGAAATGTTTGGATCGCTTGGGAATCGATTCCGATCAAAACAAAATTTGTCCATCACTAATTCATACGAATACGCTTCTGTTATTTTGCAGTGTTTGAGCGCCAAAATGAAACCCAAGTGTCTTCCGATCAGTCCAAATTTGTTCGAAAACTATTTCGACCTGATGGTTAAGCTTGCGTCCGCACGCTGTCTGATAGAGAACCATTTTTCCACCAACTACAACGAATCAAACGATAGGAAAATCATAGGCAATTGTTTAATTGTACTGCACGAGCTCATTACTAGACAAACGACCAATAAGATGTTGCTTTATAGTTGGTATGTAAATCTGTTGCATTTTTGCTTGGTTGCTTTATTAAAGTTACGATTGCTTACTATACTCTTCAGTGATCTTGCCCAAGCCGAGGAAAACAAGATCTTTCTCGATGTGGAGGTGGCTAACGTGCTAACGGTGGTGTTGCACCATTTTCCATCCGAGTTGAACATCCCGAAGTGGGATTTCATCCGCATTGCGCTAAGTTCGTGGACGCTTTCCGTCTCCAAAAGCTTCCTGCACTATCGAACTCACAATGTAAGGCTGTTAGTGTTAACGTCTGAATATTTTGCATTGAGATTATTTTATTTGATTCCCATGTTGTTTACCCGCAGATATCGCTCTTCATAGCTGCTCTGTTTAGATTGTTTAGTGGATTGATGCAGTGCTTTGCCGTCGAGAGAAAACGCTCCACCGAACTGTTGACGAATGTGATCGAAGAGTGGGACAATGTGTTCGCTAAGGATGTAAATCTGGTACTGCTAAAGGCATTTATTGGAATTGTTAATGCGTTAGGTAAGGAATATTTTTAAAATATGTTGATATTATAATGAGACTTGTGCAATACGTTTGATTGTGATTGCAGATTGTCAACGAAAATCGGATGAATATTTTATTGAAAGCATCTGCTCGTACGTAGAAGTAGTTGACTTTAACCACGTATTTAAGGTGAGCATAGAAATTTTCAATTTCCCCTTCAATCCTTTAATAAGTCCTCGTCCGTTAATCAGGCAAATAAAGTGGACTCCAAAACATCTCTAGACGATCTGATATCGTTTGCGCTCACAAACATTCGCCACTGGAATAAGCGAGTCCGGTACGCGGCAACTGCAATGCTGAAAGCGCTATCGATAGGACTCGTGGGGCGCGACCAGGAACAACTGCTTAAGCGTTCCGAATCCACCGATCAACAGCAGCAACAGACCGGAGAAGAACCGGAGGACAATTGGCACCTTTTGCAGCGCTTCAAACTCCAGCTGGATGAATATCACGATTTGCTAGCCGATTTTGTAACCGATTTCCACTACAAACCGGCAGACGTGGAAGCGACGCAGTCTTCAGCAGAGTGTGAAAAGCAACAGAAAATAAGATCGCACTGTCTGTCGTATCTGTTGCTGTGGGACTGTATTCTCGGTATCTGTGCCAAAGCGTCATCGGAGTTGCGATCCATTTACACTTCGTGGATCGCGCGCTATGAATTTGAAGAAGTAAGTTGTTGGCTACGTCTGTCTGTTCAGTTTGGATTTATTATTAATTTATGTCATTTTACAGCTTCTCCTGCCAGTGCTCTTCAAGCTGATGCCACCAGAAATACTGCGTAATCCGGATTCCTGTGCCGTTTACGGGCAGGCGATGTTTTCCAACTTGGAGTGGAATCAGATTAAAAGTAAGTTGGATTCAGCTATGTTTGCTGTGTTTTCTCTTCCTCTTGCTTATCTGATGCCGGCTCCACATTTTCTTCATCCGTCTCATCGTTTGGAATATTTTCTATAACCCTGATTTGATCATCGTCCAGGTCCTCTAATGTTTGTTCGTCACTCGGAACACTATGGTCTGTTGCAGTATTTGCATTCGCTACGTCACTAGTATCCCCATTAAAAATTGATTTTTCTCTATCTGTATCCAACTCTAGCGTTGGGACTTCTTCCTCCTTTGCATTTTTGTCGTCACTTTCTATGCACAAACTGTTGCGCCGTTCACTTATGCCCTTCTCCACATTAAGGACCGCTTCATCCAGACAGTCGTATACAAGTTCCAGCGAGAGGATGCTTAGCGGATCCAGTTTAGAGTCAATAATGACTTCCTCCTCACTCACCGGTAGCTCAAAAACGCTCGAATTGACCGAAACGAATGATTCCGACTTTCGCACGTACGAGAAAGATTTTTGCTTGTCGAACGTTAATCCAGTTTGTTCCATCATTTTCCACACCCAGTATCCAACTTTTTGAGAAAACTCGACGTAGAAATCGTCGATTACATCGTGATTTGTTGCGATATCTTCACTGTTTCCAGCGGGAATAGTTATGTCTAAAAAGCGACAAATGCAACGAAGAACTACTCGTGAAATTCGTTCCGCTTCTTCCGTTAACGGTACGGGATCTGGGGAGAGATAGAAATCTCTAAGCATGTTTGATAATCTTTCCATGGATGATCTAAGCATTTGAATTTCCCAATAGTGGATCTTGTGAAGTAATTTCCGTTCCTGCTTCGCCATATGCCGCCGCCACATTGCATCATCCGAACGTTGCTGTTTGGCATATCCGATCGATTCTATGATCGTTACAAAAGGTTTCGGTTCCAAAAGGTTTTGCAGATTTTGCTTTTGCTTTGCAGTTAGTTTCGTCCAATACCGTTCCAGTGTGGTCTTCACGTGGTACGTTCCAGGTCGCGCTAATATTTTAATGCGATTCGTTGCCGAGGATAGTTTGTGTTTGATGTAATATGGTCTCTTTTGTGGTATCTATGCAAGTGAGAAAAAGTAATATTTAAAAATGGAGTTGGACTTTGGTACAAGTACGAGTAAATGCTTACCACTTCTTTGGGTCGCGCAATAAAATCAATGTGATCCTCCGGTTTCAAAACATCCCGATCCAGCACAAAGTTACCGCTGTGTTGACATTTTTGGAATTTAGGTGGACTTGGATACACTAATTTGGCAACAGCAGGCACAACGCATCGTTTTTCGGACCTTTTTTGTTGCGCTTTTAATTTTTTACTGGCCAATCGCTCCCTCGCACCTTTCCGCAGCTCTGCCTCGAGCGATGGAACTGTATCCAATGCGGGAAGTGCATGAGGAAATAGTTCGTAGCAGGTGGATTTATGCTGGATGGTACAATAATTTTCCATTTTCGATTAAACCAAAAGGTGGCTTCCAGAACAAGCCGTATCTGCCCAACTTTCTCCAACAATTTCTAAACAATGACTACTATGAATTTAATTATGGAAACCTTTTTATCTCCTCCTACTAGATCCGAGCACAAAACTCGAACGATACGCTTGTCATCTGTACGCGCAGACGCTGCGCCACCTGCCCGTCATCTTGCGCCGGTGGTTCAACGGATTAAACCATCGCTATTCAACGATTGTCAGCAAAATAACGGCCAACTCGGTGTCCAGTTTGCTGTGCCAGGAAGAGTTTCAGGCACTTATCGATCGCAAGGATCGGCAGGATAATATGCAGATCAAGGTGCATTCCGCTCTGCGACAGGTGATGGCCGTTTATTCGATCGACGAAGCAAAGATTGAGCTACACATTACACTACCTAGCAACTTTCCGCTCGGTGCGGTAACGGTGGAAGGTGGAAAGCAGATCGGAGGTCGGCTGCAGTCGCGGCAGGTCGTGATGCAACTATCGATCTTTTTGACGCATCAGGTAATGTTCAAAAAGGTCCGTACTGTACGGTTTGGTGTTAAGTTAGATTATCCCCCTCTTTCTAGAACGGATCTATTAACGACGGATTATCGCTGTGGAAGCGCAATTTGGATCGGAAGTTTGAGGGTGTTGAGGAGTGCTATGTATGTTACAGCGTTATCCATCAAGACACCTGCCAGCTGCCAAAGTTGTCCTGCAAAACGTGCAAGAAAAAGTTCCACGGCCCATGCTTGTACCGGTGGTTTAGCACGAGCAACAAATCGACATGCCCTATTTGTCGACATATTTTCTAAGGGGTGTACTGCTTACTAGAAAGGTAGAGATGCACAAACGGCAAGCTCGACATGCTGCGGATGTATTGTTAACAGCTATAAGTAGAATCACACACAATCACACAATCACACATACCGATACACTGAAGAGTAATCAAAATCGATCCGTAAAAACGAAACGAATGTTATTGCACTGTTGTCTATGAATTATTGGCCATTGTCGTTCGAATCCAATCGTGATAATATGACACGCGGGCAAAACCATCCGGAAAACCTTTGGCGCATGGGACGGCAAAGTTAGCGACACCCACAACCTTACCTTCGAAAGCAAGCGGTCCACCAGAATCACCCTAAAAGGAGAACGAAATGATTCATAAGTAAAGGGGGAGCTAAAACTGTGTACAAAAAAAATCGGTCACACAACTTACAAAACATACACCTTCTCCTTCCTTCGTTAGTGTACACACGTGTCCAATGTCGACTACATCGTCCTCGAGCAGACGCTTACATTCCTCGTACGGTACGTACTTCAATTCAATCGTTTGAAGGTTGTTAGGAACTGGTCCGATCGTAGACAGCAATCCCCAGCCAGTCATCCTAAGCGTTGCATTTTCCGGTAGTTCGCGTTCGGAGTACGGGATGGGTTGTACGAAATCGCTGTACTCTAGTGTCGTGTTTAACTTTACCAGTGCAATATCGTTGTGGAATTTCGGTGTGTTGTACCGACTGTGCGTGAAGAACTGTTCCACCCCGTAACGTTGACCACCAGCGTTGAGCTGCGTTGTGCCCACCAGAACCTTCATCAGCTTTGGTGACGAAAATTGAACACAGTGAGCAGCGGTGAGTACCCACTGTCGGTCAACGATGGCGCCACCACACGAATGTCCGAACAATCCTTGGAGAGAAACCTGGTACGGAAAGGAACCTGGGGCAGCATCGGAACCACCAACAACTCGACGGTTGGCATCATCGAGTTCGGGCGTAAAATGGGCTGAAAGATAAAGGATTTATGCTTCAGTTGGAAGAGTTATTGGAAAAATGGGCAGCATTCTAGTCTTACCTGAGCTGATACACAAAGCGGCGCAAAGAGTGAAAATCTGGATGGACCTCATGATGGGAGCTTCAACAGAACCGGTAAGTAACTAATGACTTCATGGCAGTGCCCTTTTATATTTATATCATTGTTTGAAGTATTACGGAATCACCGCACCAAATGCACAGTGTCTAGGAGACAGTAGATTGTTAATCTGCTTTTCCTCACTTAGGGACAGCGTAGACTTTGTCGGGATTAAGATTCGGAAACAGCTCCATAGAGCCGTTACAGGTTAAGAGGCTGTCATCGTTCCAATGATGAGGTATTATTGACAAGGGGACTGATCGAGATATTGCTCAAGGGTCCAGACAATGACTAATTTTTCTAATCCCATGAGATTTTGCTGACTGCAAGCTAAACAAGTTACTTAAGTCTTCATTCAAACTCCTTGTACAACTTCCGATAGGTAATGGACGAGAATTATCGTACAACCTCCTGGGGATGGTAGAAAGTCTTTATTGGTTTAAACTAAAGCTATAAACGATAGCTAAGTTTACGAGTTATTAGCCATCGTTGTTCGAATCCAATCGTGATAGTATGACACTCTGGCATACGCATCCGGAAAGCCCTTGGCGCACGGTACACCAAAGTTCACCACACCAACAAGCTTTCCTTCATACACAAGAGGCCCGCCCGAATCGCCCTGAAACAAGTGGAATAGATTGCCTCATCAACGAGCGCCACTAAGCATTAGGCTTAAAGCACCAGCTACTTACGTTACATGCACCCTCTCCCTTCTTCGTCAATGTGCAGACATGTCCAATGTCCACATTCGGGCTGTTGTCGTGTAGACGCTTACATTCCTCGTACGGCACGTAATTCAAATCAATCGTTTGAAGATTATTAGGGATCGATCCGATCGCTGATAGCCGTCCCCAGCCAGTCAGTCTTAATGTGGCATTTTCCGGAAGTTCCCGTTCGGAGTAAACAATTGGCTGTACAAGATCGTTGTACTGCAGTGTCGATTTTAGCTTCACCAGTGCGATATCATTGTGGAATGCTGGAATGCTGTAGCGACTGTGGATGAAAAACTTTTCCACACCGTACCGTTGACCACCGGAATTGAGCTTGTTGGTGCCTACAAGCACCTTGAGTAACTTTGGGCTCGTCGTTTGAACGCAGTGAGCAGCTGTAAGTATCCAGTCTCGGTCAATGATGGAACCACCGCACGAATGTCCAAATAGTCCTTGGAGAGAAACCTGGTAAGGAGCCGAACCGGGAGCAGCATCGGTACCACCTACAACTCGGTTGTTCGTGTCATCATCCTCCGGCATTGGATGGGCTGTTAAGAATGGTTTATTTCTTAGGCATTAGAGATGTCAGTAAAGTTCAATGTTATTCTTACCGGAAATTATACACAATACTGCACACAGTGTGAATATCTGGCAGGATCTCATGGTGAAGGGTTCAACACAAACGGCAAGGTACTGATGCGTTGGAGTAAACGTCCATTGATATTTATACTCATTTCCTTAGCCGCCTGAAGTATTGCGAACGCATAACACACGTCGAATGTAGGACACTTTCGCATTCTCGATTGATAGCGAAGATAGTAGTTCTGTAATCTTCCTCCTCCCGACACGGATTTATTCTACAAGGATCAAGCATCGAAAAACAATTCCATAATTGCTGGGTCATTGCAGTTCAAGAGGGGTTCGCCTTCTTCATAGGGGAGCACTCATGGAGGACAGCAGCACTTAACGGAGGTTGGATCCAGCTCAAGCTAAAGATCAATCTACTATCTATGCTTGCCATCCACTATGACACACTGAACTGATCATAATTATTTACCCCACTTCACAACTTGTTATCAACAGTCTCGTCTTATCCATTTGTAAAGGATCGGAACCATTTTTTCCAGTCTACCGTAAGTGTGATAAGAAGTTATACGATGTTCACGGAGTGCGTCAACGGCGGAAAAGATTCTCATTCATACGCGTGGCCACCACGGGCGTGCGATAAATCATCCTATCGTCAATCAATCGTGATGAATTGAGTTATTTATTTCGGATGCCGATAAGCTTGTTTTCGTTTGTGATTGAACGAGTTCGACTGAGGCTGAGAAAGGAACGTATGAATTAAACGGTTAAGGATTATTAGATGCGACACAGATAGAGGTTTTTGATCAGATGACTGTATTTCAGATGTACTAGTGCATGATAATGTGATTCTATAAAATGTATCTACTATTGCTGATTACGTTAAAACCGTAATCCTCCCATCCACACCCTGCAATACAGGCGACCGTTCTCGGACGTATCGCTCGAACGCATCAATATCGACCGGTCCATTCACTTTCCTTTGACCATACCGTTGGAACATCGTAAATCCATCGCCACCATCAGCCAAAAACGAGTTCGTTATAACACGATACTTGCGGAACGGTTCGACCGGTTCGTACTTGGGCACGTCACACGCATGACACAGTACATCCAGCGCCAGCACACGCTCACCGATCGGATTGGTAACGTTGTACAGTACGCGAAGTCCGGACACTTGCAGCATATTGGCTCCATTAAATCGATCCTCATCCCAGGACTTTTCCACACTGTACTCCATCAGCTCAATTAGATGATCGCCGCGCATATCGAAGCAGACGAGCGCATTCTCGAACGGCAACACCTCGATCAGATTTTTGAAGGCAAGATCTGTAAGATCAGGAAGGAAGCAATATTAGCAAACGTGTCCTTCGTTGACGATCGTTTCCGTACTCACCTCCGCGGAACAGACCAACACGAATACCACCGACTGCCAGTACCGCGACTGATGCGTACGTCCACTGATCAGGTTGAGCAAGCGGCACAAACGCAGCCACCATGGAGTCTGCTATGAGACTTCCCAGGTTACATTCACCGAAACCACAGGTGGCCTTCTGAAGATCAACTCCCGTAGCACCAATCCGCCGATTCCCGATTTCATCCACAGCAACCTTCCACGGTATCAGCGCTTGAGCGACGGCTGGATCCGGCACGACATCATTACTCAGATAGATTGGATTGCCTTCCCAGCGCTGAATGATGCCTTGCTGGTCAAAGTACAGGATGATATCGCCCACTAGCTTCGTGTAGGCGGACGCTTGGACGATCAGCACCCGATGCCCGCTCGGTTGCGATACGACGGTCGGATATTCAGATACCGGATTCATTGGAATGGTAGGATGATCCCCAGTGTACAGAAATGAGTGTGAATGACCGCCAACGATAATGTCCACCAGTGGACCTACATTAGCCGCTATCGTACGATCAACATCGATTCCGCAGTGCGATAGAACGATGATAATGTCACAGCCGAGATCGGTTAGGTGTTCCGCTTCGGCTCGGATCGTTTCTACCTCATCCTCGAATATTAAATCTCCCGTGTTGGCGATCGTGTCGGTCGTGCTAAGTATTACTCCGATCACACCAATCCGGCGTCCACCACGCTCCAGAACGAGACTTTTGTTGAACTGGTTAAAATCCGGTTCTTTGCTGTTATCCACATTCACCAGCAGGACGGGGGATTGGATCGTCTCCAGAAACGGCACTACACCTTCCACACCATTATCAAACTCATGGTTCCCGATGGTCTACAACAGGAAGATAAGAGAACGCGTTTAAGAGCTAGCACCGTACATCACACACCGAATCCCGCAAAACCCACCATCGCATCTGCCGGAAGCATATTCAGGAAGGTGGACGTTGCATTCCAGCGGTGAATGTTGTACCAGAGCGTACCCTGGAAGTTATCGCCTGCATTGAGATAGATTGGATTGGGCCGTTCGGCAAGCAGCTGCTTCAGGACCGTCACCGTTCGTGCGTAACCACCGATACACTTCTCACCACCGGATGAATCACACGTGACACTGGCCTCATTGACCTCCTCGAAACGTGCGTGAAAATCATTGATGTGCACGATGGACAGTGGAAAGAGATTCTCCTGTCCGCTAGCGAACACTAACAGTTTGGCAAAAAGGCAAACGACCGTCAAACGTGGGAAGGAATTATGACTGTGCACCATTTTTTTTGCGTAGTGAGCAAGCGCGAGCGCGGTCTGTTTTGTGTGCTCACTGTGCAAAATCTGCCGCGAAACTGGGAAGTTCCCAAGCGAATGGAGCTCCGAAGATTCCGCCTCCAAATCGATTTCATTCGTATGCCCTTCATTACCACTACCAAATCAATTCCATCACCTCGACCACAACAGCAGTGAGTAGAGGGAGTAGACCACGAGTAAGCCTTGCAAACCCGATCAGTAAGGTGAAGCGATAATGCTGTGCTGTGTGTACCGCCGGATGCGGAGGGGGACCATATACAATTCCGGCTCTCGGGTTTCTCCGTTGCAAGCTTTTTCGTTGGCTGAATTTGCTTCCCACGTTTTAAATTTCAGGTTTGATCGTTTGAATGATAAAATTGTAATACAAGTTGGGGTGACATGATGTGTGTTAAATTGGGTATTTCAATATTTTTTACTCTTTCTAAAATAAAATAAAAAGCAGAATAAGTCAGAAAGACATTGTGGGCATCATCATCATCAACATCAGTTGGTTTGGTAGAAGATAACGTCGATTGTCTTCAATTTGTTCGGTGAAGGGTTTTTAGCAGATAAGATACTGAGCTTGCCGCTCAGCCCAGACATCATGACATTCGTATCATCTTGAGAGAAGAGAAGAGAGTCTTCAAGATAATGGAGGATTATAAACTTCAATCACACTAAACAGATGTAGCAAACGTGGGACACATTCGCATAGTCATCCTTCTATCACGAATATAGAAACACCTCAAGCACGTGAGTTTAGAGTACAGGCAATTGCTTTTTTATTTTCCGCTTTTCGTGTTTTAAATGGCAATTTTAGGTGAATATTTGAATACGTTCCTCAAGCACGGGAGCAACGGGTGATCGGGCCTTCACGTATTCCTCGAAGGCCTGTACATCATCGACCGGAGCAACGACCTTATTCGTTCCGTATCTTGGGAATATCTCGAATCCATCGCCACCATCGGCTAGGTACGATACGGTGATCACACGATACATCTTAAACATTTCTACCGGCGCGTAACTTGGTTCGGAACAATCCTGACAAAGCGCTTCGACTGAAAGAACTCGATATCCAATCGGGTTAGTGACATTGTATCGGACGCGCAAACCGGAAACGTGCATCAGATTCTTTGCGTTGAACCGATGCTCATCCCAAGACAGCTCGGCTCCATGTTCCAGCAGCCCGACCAACTGATCGCCTCGCAGATCATAACAGATGAGTTGATTCTCGAACGGTAGCACTTCGATTAGATGTTTGAAGGAGATATCTGATGGAAATTAAGTTACTGTTAGAAGATGTTCTAGTCCAGTTTGTGTGTTATATCGCAATACACCTACCTCCAGGAACTAGACTCTGACGAATACGACCAATGGCGATCGCTGCGATCGATGCGTACGTCCAATGGCCCTCTTCCGCCAGCGGTACAAACGCTTCCACCATCGAATCGGCAATCAAATTTCCCAAAACACACTCACCAAAGTTGCACGGTGGCTTCAACAGATCTACCGCCGTCGAGCCGATCGTACGCTGGCCCACCACATCAATGGCCGCCTTCCACGGTACGATCGCTTCCATTATTTCCGCATCCGGAACGATTTCGTTCGACAGATAAATTGGATTACCTTCCCATTTCTGGACGATTCCCTGCTCATCGAAGTACAGCACAATGTCACCGACCAATCTCGTGTAGGCCGACGCCTGTACGATCAACACCCGATGTCCGTCGGCTTGCGTGACCACGGTCGGATACTCGGAGGCGGGTGCCATAGGAATCTTATCGTTCTGTCCCGTGTACAGAAAACTGTGCGAATGTCCACCAACAATAATGTCCACGTTTGAGCCCGCATTCGCCGCGATGATATGATCCACATCGAGACCACAGTGCGAGAGAACGATCACAATGTCTACACCTTCGGCTGCAAGACGATCCGCTTCCTTGCGTACCGTTTCTGCTTCGTCCTCGAACAGTAGTGCTCCCGTGTCCGCCATGTTGTACGTGGTGCGCAGAATTACTCCGATGAGACCAATTTTTCGTCCCGCACGCTCCAGCACCATCGATGGGCGGAACTTGCTGAAGGAAGGTTCTTTCGAGTTGTCTACGTTTACTAGCAGAACAGGCGATTTGAGAGCTTCCAAGAATGGGACCACACCAGCAATTCCATCATCAAACTCATGGTTACCAACAGTCTAACGGAAGAAAGTGAAAGTTCGTTGAATACTGCTCTCCCAAGGATAGTTACGAACCGATGTAACTTACCACAGCATCCGCTGGGAGTAGATTGAGGAAGAACGCTGTCGCATTCCAACGGTGTATATTGTACCAAAGCGTACCCTGGAAGTTATCGCCTATGTTCAGGTAGACCGGATTCGTACGAGACTGGAGCAATTGTTTCACGATCGTAACCGTTCGGGCGTACCCTCCAAGACACTGATTGGCAGCCTCTTCACTTTTCGGATCACAGGTCACACTGGCCGTATCAATTTCCTCCCAATGCGCATGGATATCGTTGATGTGTATGATCGAAAGTGGAAACAAGTTATCGGTGGCTGTGCTGGCGGATGTCAGCAAAGCAATCCCTAAGAGGACCAAAAACTGAAGGTGCCGCTTCGCAACCATTGCTATTCGGTTCGAGTGCCTGTGAAGTAATGATTGGTGTGGTAAAAACGTGCCTGCGAAGGTACCTGCATGAAGAGGCTCATAATGCGGAATGGGTAAGAGAAGATAGCGTGAAGGAGGAACCTGGTGGCTCGAGAAGAATAATTTGCAATTTGCCTTTCTTCTTCATCGGACACATCTGTCCGATAAGGTTTCGGAGATAATAATGCCTGATGTCAGTAATTCAATTTCACGAGGAAATTAGATCTGTTATCGATCTGTTATCAGCCCTCTTCCATTACACAACTCAAAAAGAAATCCATCGGGCTTAGGTAGTAAATAATTAAATATTTTATTCATTGTCAGTCAAACTACGGGTACTGATCTGCATACAGTAAGTTCGGTTTTCGAAACTCCTCCGAAACTATGTACATAATCCACTTTCTGTCTTATCCAACCGCACTAAAGTTCGTCCGATTTCTTATTCCGCTGGCGGCGCTTCCTGCGCGTTTTGCTCAACACCTCGCACGCCTGCTGTATCTCCATGAACCGTTCTTCCGCGGCGCGCCGTTTGCTCTCGTCCTTCACCTTGTCCGGGTGCGATTCCTTCGACAGGTTGCGGCACAGTGTGTTGATTTCGTTCTGCGAAGCGGTCGCACTGATGCCCAACACCTTGTACGCGTTCTGCTCACCGTCCGCATCCATCGAGTCGATGATTTGTTTCCAAACCTCCGCCCAACCGTGATGCTTCGCAAACTGTACCGTATCGTAAAGCGTTTGCTTCAGATCCGTCCACCAGGGTGATTTGAGGAAGTTGTACAAAGCTTCGTGTACCGGCACCTCGTCACCCTCGCTGTCCGTGATTGTGCCATTGAAGTAAACAAAGCAACCCCACAGGGAAAGGTAGATCACTGCCGCTGCGGTTAACGTGGCTAGTCGTCTGTAATGAAGGGAATTGTGTTGTTTGTTTGAGTTAAGTAACTGGTTGAGTATCTTGTAATGCTTCCTACTTTACCTGGTAAGACGCTTTTTCTTCGGAACTTCCAGATTCCATTTCTTGGAGAAGTGGTCGAACGCCAGCGCACAACAGAATGCCATCGTCGTGAACCAGTAACTCTCGTCCATGATGAAGTATCGCGAAAGGTAGGAACCATACGATGCTACCAGACAATGCCAAAAGACACCCTTCTCGCGTCCCATATTACCCACCGTCCAGACACCTGTTGGATAGGTAAAACAGTTTGTTCACTTAGAAATTCTCCTTCAACCTGAACATTTGTATTTGGTATTACAGCTCAAAGATCAAAAAGGGATCAAAAAGCGGCAAAACCTAGTACCGAGTTAACCTCAGGAATAGCTACCTACCTAGAGCAACTCCAAAAGGGATCAGCCAATGCAGAAAGCCCCAATCGACACCGAAAAATACCGCCTGCGGTATCGCAATCATGATCATCTGACCCCACCAGTAACCGATCATGATCGCCAGCAGGAAACGCCAGGTAGAAAATGGTGGTTTCCGGTTCGTGCGTAGCTTGGCGTTAAATTCCTCCACAAAGCGCGGATCCTCGTTGGCATCCCGCACCATGGACGGTATCTGCAGTACTTCTGCGATCCAACCGATGCCGAAATATCCGAGCGTACTCCACCACAGGAATGCACGGCGATCCTGGCGCAGATAGAAATGGTGAACACCAAACACACCACCAAACAGCCATAGGATGTAGGCCGTTAGGATGGATTTACGCTCCTGTGCGTCGCCCTCTTGTGATGGTTGCCATTTCAGTGTCGCCCTCTTGGTGGACGATTGTTTCTCTTCCTTACTGTTACGGCGATGCTTTGTTTTGTCTTTAGGCACCTCCTTGCCGTTGCTGGTGGGTTCCGCTGTTGCCACCGGGGAGGGGGACAGCTTTTCGCCCATGTTCGTTTGCTGGGGCTGCAAGAGTATAGCATTGTGAAAAGGGGTTTAGGGAGAGTGTTGATTTTTGGCAGGAAAGTGTCCCTATCAAGTTGAAGCCAAATTGCCATATTATCTGGAACATACATTTCACTTTATTGTAATTGCTTCAAATACTATTTGAAGAGCAGGCTTACATCAGAATTAATATCTGGAAATCAGCATTACAGACTACATCCACAAATAGTTATGCACAACTTCTTTTCACACTGCATTGTACACTAGGCCACCGGCCTACTTTCTTTCTAGCAAAATACTGTATTCGTTTGAATCATGTCTAGAAAACTCCCCAAGGTACACGTCAGTGTTCCAATGGTCAAGCCGCAGTAGTTTGCGAACAATGCACGTGCGTAAATATTATCACAGATGTGTTGGGGTAGTTGCGGTTGCGTTCAGCTTGATAAGCACAATTTTCTCTTTTTTGCTACTAAAAAGAAACGTTTTGTGTGTCGAATCTGATAGGTTCGCCGTCGCTACAGTAGATGTAGATGATCCTAAGGGTTCCTCAGGTTATTTTACTCAAAAATCGTCTTTATCACCGTCGTGTTCCAAATAGCTTTAGATTTGCAGCAAATGAGCACAGCTACAACGCACCGTGTTAGGAATTCACAACTTTCACTGGAGAAGGGGCACGAAAAAACCGTTTTAAACACGCGCGCATCCAAAGTATGTCACCACGAATGTTTGCCCGGTGCCAAGAACAACACGCTTTCAAAGTGATTTTGCTTCCTTCATCGGTTGTAATATTCCAACAATGCGCTATGGGCCGTAAGTTTTATTTTAAAATACCTTTTTCTCCACACAGTAAACTTAACCTTCTCTGCTGTAACACTCCACACCGAATCCATTATTTTCAAACCTGAACCGTAACGAGAGATAATTTCTTTGCAAACGGCGTTTTGTTTTCTGTTCGCTTCTTTTACGTTCTTAGCATCCGGCCAGTGCATATTTCTACCCGAGCGATTCAGATGATGATGATGATGATGACGACAGTCGGCTGTATTCGGCCCGTACATCAGCAGCCCACAAAGCAATAACATTCACCCAGATGAAACCCTCCTATTTCGTCTTATGCTTCAGTGCGATGATTCTCTGCAAGCCACAGGTATGCGGCAAGCCGGACGGAAGAAAGTCCCGTTACATGCGGCCACAAGACGACGCTCACGCATTCGTGTTCGTTTGCCAAGAAAGCAGCATACTCTCTTGCCGTTCAACGATCGAATTTTTTTTTATTTTCCTTCATGAAGGTAGTTAGCTTAAGCTCACTCGTTTTATGCTTACCTTTTTGGTCGTTTCGTGTTTTTGTATACTTAAAATAACACACAAAATGCAGTTTCTGCAAACTTTGTTCGACTGCATGTAACGAACGACGAATGCACGGAGCAACGTGTGTTGCTTGTAACGACGGCCTCTGGTTACTCTGCTCTGATCAGCACTGAGATGAAAATGTGTGCCCGTGCGCGAACGGCACCTTGAGAGAGAGAGAGAGAGAGAGAGTGTGTCTTGACCTATGGTAAGCTCGCGTAAGCCGAGCGCGGTGGAGTGGTAGAGAGCATAAAAGTGAGCATACACGTGGTTCATACTGATGGCTAAAAGATCATAAAACACGAAATAAATTTTGACTTTGGTTGTGATGTACTTCAGAGGAAAAAAAATATTTTTTTTAAATTTTAATCTAATTGTAAAATATTTAAGTAAATAGGAAAAAAAGAAAGCAACAAACTGTTCGTCACAATCAGAAGACAGCAACAAACAAAACTGCAAAACAAAGCAATGAAAATCAAATTGAAATGATTAATGAAACTACGATGTCAAACATGTTATACCTTAGTTTATACAGTTTTTTGCAATATTTTACAAAGTGTTATCGTTGACGGTAGGGTTAAGTAACTGAGCTCGACACAATGGATGTGAGAGAGAAAACAGTTACTTTAGTTGTGAATTATATAGAAACATAAAGGAAATATTTTGCATTTAAAGATGTGTAAAAATTGTTCTTTTTTTGGTTTGAGTTGCATTCCCGAAATCGTATTTATTTAAGGCCGGGCTACATTGATCGTACTCCTGAGTGTAATTTTTGTGAACGCATACGCCATCTAGCGGCGGCGGGTCGAAGCTAGAGGCTGGTATAATTTATCTGTCAAAAAGCGTTTTGGGTCGAGGAGCCTATAATTTTGATCACAAACCAGTAAACAAACAGCTCGGTGAGTATGTTCGATATTTTGTCGTGTATGTTTTTTTGAAAATATGTGGTAATTTAACATACATATTGTATTTCTAGCCATGGAACAAGCAGGAAGCAGTGGACGCAATGAAAAAATAGTAAGTACAACTGTTTTTAACGAAAATTGTGTGTGTGTGTGTGTGAACTGTTGTCTGTGAATCGCCGGCTCGGCTCGGGGCCGCAATTGAGCTGAACATTTTATTGAAAAATGTAGTGTTTGTAGGTTTCACAAGTGCTTAAATAATTTGTTGTAGGGTTTGTCCATCTATTTCATCATTTAAACTACATTGCAGAGTGTGTGAAACTGGTTGTTCGTTTTGGTATTGTAGCGGTTTTTAGTATAGAGCGAGTTTTTTTATTCATGAGGAACGGCTTTGTCATATTGCTTGGTAGAACTTTTTTTTTTATAAAATTGTAAGCAAAATTTACCGGCCTATTTGTATACATTTAATATAAAAATAGCACGTGTTACGGCATACAGACAGCCTGGTCGAAAATTGATGAGACACCAAGCATGAATAATTTTGGCACTTAAATTATACCCACATCTAGCTTGCGCTGGTCGCCGCCAGATGCGCTAGTGAATATAAAAATTACGCTTGCGAGTACGATCAATGTAGCCCGGCCTTTATATTCAAAAGAAAATATTCCTCACACATTGCTCTGCTGGCATCACTGCTGGTGCTAGCAACGTTCTCGCTATCGACCGCCAGATGGCAGTAGCGAGCGTTCATCATTTCGCATCAGAAAACAAATGATAAACGTGTTTAAAAACGTATTTTTACTATATTTTAGCATAAGATTGATGTTTTCTTTTACGTTTAGAAATGAAAGTATATTTATTATATTTGCAAGTCATAATATGAACATGTCTCTTTCCTTTATTCCTATTCATATTTTTGGATATTATTTGCAAAAAACTATAACTGGGGTTATCGACGTTCTGCGCGTTCTAAATTCCAGAAACTTACTAGCTTTTATTGAACAGCTATAATGAATTAAAAAAAAATAAAAATAAAACTGTTTCTTTCCATTCAAATTAATCCCGTAACACAAAGAAGCTCATTATTTTACTTTCAACCTGCTTTTATTTGCAATTTTGTTTCGTACTGGTTTTGGGTTTGGTTAAGAAAGAGTGTGTACTGATTTTATTAGTGACGATAAGTGAATTTATATAAGACTACAAAATATATGGTTCTCAATAAATACAGCAACGTTTTTTGTCGCACCATTTTTGCTTCTTCTTCTGCACTTTCTCGACTTTGAATACTTGCTTCACGTTTGAATACTTGCTTACTAATTACTAAATCATTTTTCTTCTTTTTGTTGTTGAGCCCATTAAATTCATACTTAGTCTAGCCGCGTTTTCCTTCACATTATTCCTACCGGAGAAGATATATTTGTTTTTACGCTCACACGTATGACGATGCATTAAATTTGAATACCACTTAAGATATCATCGCCAAAATTTTGTTTTCTTCTGTATTTTTTCCCTCTTGAATTTCCTTTCTATCTGTCTGCTTAGTGTTGATTATCTCGCTCGCTTACTACACTTGTGAGGACCGTATCGTACGATAGCTAAAGGTGAGCAAAAAGTGCTATACCCTAATCTAGATGTCTTTTGATTCTTCGAAATTGAGTTCCACTATCGATCATCACCATCTATCCCGAGAAAAATAATCCACGAGCATAAAAGCATTAGTCCATCGTCCATCCAGCACCTGTCAGCAGCTGAATGATATGTTGAGTAGCGTTATGTGTGTTTACCACATTAGGTAAAAACACACTTAACCTTGTGTCACTTTCCGCTACAGGTAATGATGATTACGAACGCATTAGCTTACAAATGGATGGAGCTGTCTATCGATAAAAATTGCACTAAAAAAAAAAAAAAAAGGAATACGGAGCGCTGGAAATCACGTACATGCTAACGATTGCAAAATGATAAATGATTTAATTATGGAGCTCATAAATAAAACGCTTCGATTGGAATGAAGTAACATATGGAAAGGCATGCGTTAGGATTAAATTAAATTTGAAAAGTTAAACTAATGCGGGGTAAAGCTAAATGTTTGTGTTTATCGTTACTAATTCGATTGCACACTGCCGGCCATCCAGAATGGCAACTGAACCAGCACCAGTTTGATGAAAAAAAAAATAGTAAGAGACACGGAGATACACTCACTGCCACAAACCAATTGCTTGTTATCGATCCGGATTCCATCGGATATCGTTAACGAAATCTGCACTTCGAAGCATGAGCCAACCGCAAATCGATTCGAACGCAGTAAATTCAAATTAACGCACGCTGCTCTAATTAGTGCTGCAGCTTATTAATGGGAGGGTGGATGAAGTGTAGGAACGTAACGTCGGAAGTCGGTTAAGCTTCACATACACTTCCAGAAGCTTCCGGGCTAGGATCCGATCATATGTCGAGGGGCGTGGAATGTTTATAATTGGTTACAAAATTGCTTCATCGAAATAATTGGTTCATCTCTGATCGCTGTGGGATGTGCCAAAAATAAGGATCATCAATAAATTCTCATAATTAGTATTACTATCTACTCCTGTATGCGATATAACAGAAAAAAGATATTCCCAACAAATAATAAATAATGAAATAAAATAATATACTAAACTATCACTACAATAGCATTGCAATTGTCAACTCCCTCCTGGGTGTTGCGTCGGGAAGTCTCCCTTCCAGTAGATCATAAAGTTAGCACCCCGTATGGGAGGTGTTTTGAGGAAGCCATCACCAAACTTCGGACCAGCGGGTGCGTTGACAAACGTTGATGGGTTTGTGGTAAACCGCGAAAGCTGCACCGGAATTTGGGTACCCAGTAGTTACAAAAGTCGTCCTCTCATCACTTCATGCTCGCCAAAAAACCACGAATCCTTTTGCCTCTTTTTACCCTCACCCTTTGGTTTGTCGATTGCGGCAAAGAGGTTTTGCATGTGTGGTCAATTTTCAATCGAGTTTTCGGTGACTTACATCCCACACCACTGCACAAACGCCCCACGGAGATGTTTCTGATTTTTGGCGTCTAACCGGATAAGAGTTCTTAAAAATTAAACAACTCAACCTTTAAATACGAAATTATGATAAAAACAAGGCATTAAAGTTATCGAACTAAACGAAAAGCTTTAAACCATTTGCACCACTCGATCCGTCCTATCCGACGGGTCCTACGGAAGGAATCTCAATATCGCTAATGCTTTTCACCCGGCGATGTTGCGCATACTTTGGCAGTGTTGCATGCCCACTGTCCATCGGCGGTGCACTGACACGATTGTTGGCGTTGGCTCGTTCCAGCGCTAGGCCCGATCCCGTTGGCATCGATTCGATCGAACGAATTCCTACGGATGCGGCGGACCCACCGCCCGGGATCGGTGGCGGTGCGGATGTCGGTGGTGGCAGGTGGTGGAAGAATGCCGGATGGCTTTGGAGTGAACCGACCGTGGCATAGATACCGCCCTCGCTGCTGCTAAACGATGGTGTCGGTGAGGTTGAACTGTAGACGCTGTTCTTGTCGGAACCGGCACCACTTCCTCCGCCATTGCTGCCCCGTGGTTTGTAGTTCGAGCTCATCCGGAAGGCTTTAGTTAGTGAACCCTGTGTGGAAGAGAAATTTTTGTAAACAAAGCGGTTCTTTCAGCAATGATATTAAGGAGTTGAAATATGGTAAGGAAAAAAATGTGAAAAATTTATCTAGTTCTTCTAAAAGGCCAATAAAACACTTATCAACTGCCTAAAAGTATGCAAAACGGGGGAAAAAACATTCGTGTTTTCATGCATCTAAATTCAGTGTCATATTGTTGTACCTACTTCTTATTTTATATTAATTTCGAGAAATCTAGTTAAAGACAAATTAGTTAGATTGAACAGATTGCAATGAAATGTTTTCCAAACTATCAGCAACAAATTTGATTCTTTTTTCTCAAATTCTGCTGCACGCAATCAAAGATCTTGTCAAGTTTTTCACACTGCGGCAAAACTTGCCTAACTTTTCTGCCCAGTTCATTACAACAATTAAATTTACAACTTTGCCTAATGACGACGATGGCATCCAAATGGCAAACTTCCTTCCTGTTCTGACTTGTTCACCCAATTTTTACTTCCCTGGAATTTAACTGTAGTGCAGTTGAAATGCATCGTCTTTGCCTATTTCTTATGTTTGCCGATGAAAGTTTACCCACAATATTGGTCGGGGCAGGTGATGGTTCCATCTTCTAGCTAACAAGGGAGCTTTGAGATTCCACCGAAGTGGACAAAACATGAAAGACCACCTTGGGATATTTGTTGCATTGGTTACTGTACCTGTGATCCTTTCCAGGCGGCAAACTGTTGTGTGCAGTCGAGTGGTTTTGTATGTTCGAGTTTTGAGTCCAATTGTGAGTCCGTCGTCCGGCGATGGGATAGAGGTTTGACGAGGGAAATGCATGCATGGACGACATTTCCGGATCGTTAGTGTACCGGACGAGAGAAGAGCAGAGCGAAGAGGACAGGGTATAAATTACGTTGTTGAAAAAGAAATCATAACAGGAGGAATGAGGTTTTCTAAGATAGTGCAAATAGCAGACGCTGAGTTGCATTTATGATTTAGTGTTGACTGCAGGCAGTGTGCTTGACTGATTAGGTTAAGTGAAGGTTACAAAAAAGTAAGGGAATTAATTTTAGGCAGCTACAAAAAAAAAAAAATGCTGAAGCTGAATTATTGTCGTATGATAAAATACAAATAGAATACTTATTAAACTAACTCTTTATTTAAAGCTTATTTTCAAAAAACCGATGCCAGAACCAAAAAAAAAAAGAAGGAATTAAATTAAGTTATTGAAATTTACAATAAAACTAGTTTAAGTATTTTTTCGATACCACAAATGTTTCACCGTGCATATTTGCTAACAAAATTTAAAGATTTAGCTAAAAATTTCAAATGAGTAAAACAAGGTAAACTACCAAGGAATTTATTTATTGAATTAATAAATGCATTATAAATACGGCAGCGAGGCATAATACGTGACAGAGAGTTATTAGATGACTAGCATGATTAAAGAAAGGCACAATTATTCAACAGGATTCTCGAAATTAAACGCACGGTATCATGGTATCCAACCATAATCCTGATATTTGGATACAAACAGCGAAATGTCTCGAACAACTTATTATTTTTAAATATTCTTAAAGTTATCATGACTGCTAATGTAATTAGTTTTATCCGTCGCTTGCTAAACATATGATTTACGCCTTTTGTCCAAGTGTATTGTGCCAGTAAAACGGCTTACCTTCGGGTGAAGTCTAAACACGCCTAAAAGTATGCAATTACCATCACATCTTGCGAATGGAAAATCAACAAGGCAGCAGGGATTGGATACCTTCACGTTCCACCCCTTCTTTCGCTGACACTAAACACTAAAACAGGCCCCTTCCTTTTAGCAGTGTTCTCTTTACTACAACTAAGTAATAAACTTTACCTCATAAGCAGTAGATAGAAGCAATGTTTAAACTGACTCATTACTTATCTACCTTTTAGGCGATGTGTATTTGCATTTACTTCCAGTATGCATCGTCCGCCTGTGGCTATATTTATAGAAAAATCCTTCATTGTACTGCAACTCATCAGCTGTTCTTCTGGGAAAACCTTCCCGAACGGCGGGCATAACCGAACCACTTTTGGTTTGCTAGTTTCACGACGCTAAGACGCAACATAATGGGAAAATCACGTTCCTCAAGTGTTTACCGTTTGTATTTACGGCTGCTCTTCCCGCTCCTTCCGCTACCCCCTGCCGTATTCGTATCATTTCTTCTTTTGGTACAAAATGTGTCCTTGCACCGTGTCATCTTTGTCGTGCTTTTTCCCTCTCGCTTGTTAGGCTAGTTGAAAAATGGTTCACCCAATAAGTAAGAGAATGACGTTGGAAGCATTATTGGAGGGTAGAAACGGTTCGTGTACAGCGACAATAAAGACGCGCCACACATCCCCATAAACCCTCGGGGAAGGACATTTTAATGCCACGTGCTGCAACACGAAGCTCATTTGCACACGTACCAACCTGCGCAACGAAAGGGAGAAATTTTATGTATTTTCATCGTATTTTGCTTTTACGAGACAACGGCACGATACGGTGCAGTGCACGAGTTGAGTGTTTTAATCATACGCTGGAAGGTGTGACCGGAAGCTGGGCACAGATAAGGGTGTGTTGTGAACATTAAAAAAAAAACCTTAACGAGCCGTTACCGATGCGCCGGTGCTGAGGTGCATAAAATTTAATTTGGTAATTCCCATTTTTCTGCGTCACGGATTGTTTCGGTCATTGGGTGGTGTATCGGAAAGAGCATGTCTTATCAAAGATTGAAAAACACTGGCCACAGTTTTGCATAAAGAAAGCATCAATAAAGTCCTCATTGATGACCGCAAATGTGTCTTCGTAATGTACATAAGATGAACAGACGTTAATGTTGTGTTTTGTATAGCGTCGAACACCCAGCGCACCGGTCCTGTCATGTACATCCTTAGGACCTGACCGCAGATCGGTCCAGCTAGCCGAAACCGCAGCAGCTTCTGAAGCTGCACAAGAACGACTGTGTATATGTGTGTGTGTATACGATGATGAAGAGAACAACACTTGTTCCATCGTAATGGGATGCAAATTATCTATTCGAGAGTAGTGATAAAGAACAAACGATTCTGAGAGGCTTGAGCCAACGAACACGGATCGGAGCTGAGGGAAACGATGCTGGGGAGGATACAAATGTCAAAAGGACACCGACACCATCGGTTGGAACTCATTATGCAAAGCAGATTCGATTCCAGTTGATTGATTGGCCGCTTTTGATCTAATGATGTTTCATGTTTCACGCTAGACGGTGCCGCACATGATGCGAATAAGAATCGAATATCAACAATATTCGCTATGGAGTTAGAAGATAATAAAGAGACATAGAATCGTGATATTATTTTTCTCAAGAAGAGCTATTAACACGCTTGAACGTTTGACCTTGCCTTTCGTGGAACTTTACTTACATCAAAGGTTTATTAACTGCCACAATGAACTGCAGCAAGCGTCTGCTCACTTTGCATGAAAAGATGCTGTGATTAACTGTTCTACTATTGGTTTCATACGAACCGAACGTCCTGACTAATCTAATTCAACCCCACCAGGCTAAGCACTCACTTGCACTTCTCATACCATAACCCCGGGCCCAAGCCAATAACTGATGGGCAATTCATGGTAAACCAACTCCAAGCCATCTAGCAACGATAACCACGATGTCTGATGGAAAATGCCCTGCACTCCTCTCATGCGCTCGATGCTTAATAGAACTGACAGATGCAGTTCTGTCGTTATGCCATAGTAAAACCTTTCCTGCCCGGAGGCATCCCTAAACAACCAACCATCAATTGCATATTCATGCAATACGGATCGGTTAAGGTTGCTGGTCCAGTGTGTCTTACAAACCGAAAGGCTTAAATAGGAAAAGCTAAACCTGGTGCTAGAAACCGGGCTGTGGCCTTCGTTCGGTAACTGTGGAAGGAGTTCCGGCGGTTAGCTTTAACGATACCGAACTGTCATTCAATTGGAGCACTGGAGCACAAGATTAGGTGGCTGAGGTTACTTTAAAGTAGTACCGGATTTCATATAGAGACATTGCCTCCATCCGGGGACTTTGTTTGTATATTTCGAGAATGGTGTTTGCTTACCTTTCGGAAAGGTTTCTCCGAAACGGTTCCTAAATGGATAAGCACGTATGAGTTTTTGTGAGTTTGCACTATATGGAATGGAACGTAATATTACAAGGTTTTATTATTAAAATTAGCTGGAGAAGTTTCTATGAAAAATCCTTTCATTTCGTTACTTATACACCGTTCGACAAAAATTAAGCAAGCTAATTAATAAAGTTTGAATATTCATTATTGCTTACTTGTTCAGTAGCTTTATAATCTTAGAAGGGAAATGTTCTAAGTTTTTCATGGTTATAAGATGTGTGTATATTAGTCTGACAATATTATGTAGACTTCTATGCCAAAGGGGCCAGTCTACACACGACAGGAACGAAGCATAAAATCCGTTCGTCTTGCTCCCTTGCAGTGGCGTCAGTTTTTCCAACTATGGCCGGCGTCACCGAGTGGGTTGTTAAGATAAGAAGACCAAGAAGAATTTTATGTAATTTTAACTACTAATTTAATGATAATTTAAATTTGTGATTGGACAAATAGCGTGTGATCAATAAGAAAAGAAATCAAATCAATCGACAAAAATATAGTCTTTTATTCAACGTAGAGCAGGTCGAATATAAGACTTTACGTTCAAACAACATAATTCTTGTCTTCTCTAATAAGAATTGAATGTGGTGAAAACGTCCTTAATATGTGGTTTACACTCTACGAGCTTTGCTGTTGCTTAGCTTTAATGTTGAAAAAATTTTCTACTACAAACAACGCATAAAAAGGAAACTAAGTCTTAAAAACAGTCTGATCTTACCTTAACATTCTTAAACAGACAAATTTCTTAACAAAACAGAACCAACAAAAATACAAAAAAAACTTGCAGCAGAAGTAGACAAAAGAGTTTCTGAGAGAACAATATAAGTTGAGACCAAAAAAAAAAAAAAAACAAAAATGACAAAAGAGCAAAATTATGAACTAAGAATGAAATATTTGGTAAACAAGGTAAATTCCTAAATTCAGTGTAATATTACGTAAAAATCATGTAAAATGACGGCAGACTAAACGACTAAAGATTCTTAACAAAAATTCATTCACCGTCTATTGACGTTGACAAACACTCTCCTCTGCCTTACCCTTGAATTATGTTTTAACTATGCAATGGTCTGCAAAACAATTTCTATTTTCCATCAGCTCATGCCATAACGAGTTTAAACAGGAGCAATTCATAATAATCGTATTTATGTTTCGGATGAGCTTTTACAACATCGTTTCAATACTACGACACCGCAGCGTTAAATTTAAGACGCCAATCAGCCTTGCTGAGGCTAAACCTCGCATGCATTAAACCCGGAAACTGTAAAGAAGCTAGTAAAACAAAAGGTAATGAAACCGTTTATTAGCGGCAACAATGATTTTACCCCAGCGTACTGGCACATTCCCATTATGATTATGGAAAACGTTGGAGCGAAAAAATCGGAAATAAACTGAAGCTAAACCCGTAATTCGTACCACTTTTTGTTGGACCATGCTCGTTAGCACCTCCGTTTTTAAGCATCGTACCACGGTGATGCCAGAATACAATCAGTAAAAACGGGAATCGATTATGGCTTGGTGATGGAAGTGTGTGCTGCTTGGCAAAGTGGGCCAGTAAAAATGGTTTCACATTTTATTGCCACCAATTATAAGGAGTCTTTATGTTGCAGTGTTCAGTTATGATATCCTTTTTTTTATCACGAGCAAGCCAATTATGGCATGTGGTTTAGAGAGAATAGCAAAAAATCAACAAAAACAAAATTAACAGTTCAGGGAGAAATACTTGTTGTGTCTTCTATCTACCAGCTCCAAGAATTAAAAAAAAATATTTTAATAAAATGAAGCATTCTTGTTACGCATCCATTGCTGTTGGGTGTACCAAACACATCATCAATTATGTTTTCCTCGTAACCACTCTAATAAATGTACGCTTCAAGCTCCAAGTACCATCCAATGCATAGTTTTGCCCCGAGGCCAATTAAACGATTCCAATGTCACTTTCAGTTACTCGTCGGGTGTATGTGTGTGTGTGTTTGCGTATGTGTATTCAATGCATAAATCATCTAACTACTGCACTGCTGCCGGCGAATCCTTGGGCGATGCATGCAGGATGCACATTATTAGGTTGTGTGTTGCAACACACACAAACGGTCAAGTCGTAAATTATGATGCGCACTAACGTACGCCCATGATGACCGTAAACGCAGGAACCGAAAGCGACCTGACCCGACGTCGGAATTTCGATCGATATAAGCTTTTGAAATTTGGTTCCAGTACACTCTGATGAATAGTAGTTATGGTAGAAAATATATTAACATCGCAGCTGAGTAAGAGTTAGGTTCTCCAGCACAGGGCAGATGAGCACAATTGGACGTTTAATTGGAAAAGTTGCCCGTACAGTCTGCGGTGTTACGGGCAACATATGAGATTTTAAAGGTAGTGTTTGGAAGCTAAGCTCCCACTACGGACATTGTTTTCATTTTAGAACAGTGTGTTTAATTATATGAATTTGTCTAAGTTGACATTATGTTTTAGAAGAAAAAACAATCCAAAATGTGCCAATTTTCAAATTGTGATAAAAGCAGTTGAACATGAAAAATTAAATAAAAAATCGAATTAAACATTAAAATATCGATTGCATGCTTTATTATAAAAACTGTGTTCGTAGTAATGTAAAGCACTCTGGAGAAGTAAAGAATAAATATTAGCTGAAAACCAACTAAAAATGCTATTGACTTCCGTGCATTGGAAAACATGTTAACGGTTCTACGGTTCGACTGGCCACGGTACGATGACAATACATTTCTGGAGATGAAAACCTGTTACCATCCTTTCACTTCATCTGTCAAACGTTGGCACCGGCACCGTGAGACACAGACGAGACAATTTTTCCCACAAGCACACAAACACGTTCCCGACATTGATTTGACAGTGTTGTTCGATAAAAGGGAGGCGTGTCAGTTGACACACAAAAGCATCCACGAAGCTTAAGCTTTTTTCTTTCTTGATCTCTTAGAAAGTATTTGAAAGAATACAGGCAAAACGATTGAAAGACCTGGCCAAACTGGAAAACACCATAATGGTGTCCCTTTTTTATCTGCTGGGAATGCTTTGTCTGCCTATCTTGTTCGATCAATCGATCGATTGTTGCAAACGAGTGTGGTAGGAAGATGTGCTTTTACTGAAAATGGCTTCCATTTTTGTGGATTTCCTGTGCTTGATTCGTTTTCTTTTTTTTTATTTGCGATGAGGACACACTCAAGGACACCAGCAGGCATGGCTGGGGCTGTAATCGTGCAAATGGGTTTACTTTTCACTTGGATCGTTGCTCAATACGATGGGAACTTTTGAGACGTTGACATACACACACACACACATCCACTGGTACAAAGGTAGCAATCAGGCAAAGATTTACAACTTTCAAAACGTCACCTAGAGGGGCAACGCTTGTAACGCAGTCTCTGTTCCAAGTTTTGTGTTTGAGTTCATTGAAAGCTTTACTCTTTATCAACTTCCGTCCACTCCGGCAGTGAGACGTTTCCACCGTTTGGAAGTTGCGTTTCATCATCGTTTGTGCCACTTTTTTACTAGACTGCAGGCTGTTTGAGGTTCGAGTTCTTTGAAGCCTGGTAAAAAAAATCTTTTTGATGTGTGGTCCTGTTTCGAGCAAAATAAATCGATACTGTTCGAATGGTAACGTATGCTGGTACGTAAATATGCAATGTGTGTCTTTGCATTTGCTTTGTTGGAATTTTAAACAGAAACAAATAAACGTTTTCCTATTAACTCAACATCATCATCGAGAACCAATACCTAAGGCATTGAGTATTGATGAAGTGATGTTTTATTTGCTTGTGCTACCCTGACACACAATGGACTTGTTCCGGTCATAATAACTACAAGTCTTTTTAAAACTATCTTTGAAAATTACATTGGCAGGTAGGGATAATAAATTTAAGCATTAGATTTACTATTATATCCTTCAGTTTTTGGATTTTTATGTTTAGTTTATCTTCATCATTTTGTATTTTTAATGATACAAAGGAAGCGATTTTTGATTGACCTTATCATATGATACTAAACAAAAATGTCCAATTGTGGAGGAAAGCAAAATCTCCAACAAGAAAGCTTTTTACTTGAATAGATTTGATTATAAAATTAGTTAGAGTAGAATAAATTTATCAAATATTATTGTTCCATTCCCAATTCGAACGTAATCCCGCTGATTCTTACGCAACCAAGCTCCAAGAAACATCCATCCACAAGACAATTTTTTCCATTTTCCATTTTCCATGCTTAAAAATGTGTCGCAGTTGGTCTCCTCAGTTTGAACCTTCAGCTGCGAGCATTAAGGATTACTTCAAAAAAAATTCTGCCTAAACAACATTCATCCATATTAAATTTCCAATCGACTGTTCACGCTTGAACCATCGTGCAACGACCCCCAAGCAATCATTTGGCAGAAGGACAAACGCTGCACGATGCATAGCTTTAGCACAGTAGCATTTATTTCCTGGACGCTTATCAGTCCATCGTCCCATACGTGTCTGCGAATGATACCACCGGCAACTCACAGCCCAACAATAACGGACTCTCAGTACGTAAGTACAGGAAAACTGCAGGCAGTACTCGGTTCATGTGCATCCTAAGTGCAGTATCTGACTTTTCCCGTAACCCACAGTGCAGCATTCGACAGAACTGGAAATGATTCCGTTCAATGCCGTGTGTTCAGATCGGTTTTGCAGGGAAAAAACTGGAACAACAGAAGCTTTTTTTTCTCTCTCTCTCTCTCTCTCTCTCTCTCTCTCTCGTTCAAATACATCAGTAATAGTAAGTCAGTAAAAGCGAAAAGTGGAACAGTGTGCATTGCAATGGAAAGTATCAGCAAGATTACGAGTGTGTCGTTCCGAGCTTTTTTCGGAGTTGTGTGTCGATGCACACCATCGATAGTTTTTTGCTTCTCAGAGTTGGTGGCTGTTCCCCCGAATGGGAAAAGCTTTTGTAAAAGTTGGCTGCTTATGAATTTTGAAACAGTTTGCATATGTTTTTGTACCAAGAAAAGAGCGATTTTGGTGATTAATTTTGTACCTGTATTTGAGTTATTTTTGTGTGTTAGGCTTTCCATTTTCAGCGATATAGAAAAATTGATTTTTGTTTTCTACCATCAACCATGCTGGAATGCTTTCATGTGAATTTTCATTCCGATTTCCTGATGTATAAAATAATGTTTAGAAAAGAGCCTTTTAATTCTAATAATAAAGAAACATTTCTGCTCTATAATGAAAGGAAAAGCCTCAATTAATCATCGTCCAACATCCCCGAAACAAATTTCCAAACAACCCTGCTTTAATTAATATTACTCTGACGTTCCAATAAAGTCCTGCGTGAAAGTGCAGAGCAAATACGTTTTTTCTTTGTGTTGGAAATATTTTGGAATACAGTTTTTTTGCACCCTCCAATAGTTACCATTACGGAAAGGTTCGGCTTTATCACTACATCCCAGGTGCTTTGCTCTGAAGCATTTTTGCATGTGTTCCATATTTCAACTAAAGAGGCACAGCATGCCCTCAATTCGTGCACTTTCGAGCGGTTTAGGATAGGCTTTGGTTGTTGGATGTTGCTGTTACCTTTCCTTTGCTCGGTTCCGATTTTCCCTCATCCCGAGGATCGCTAGCTTTTCCCGGTTTTAATGTGAATTTACATACATCCCCGTTCGGCTCGATCGGTGAAAGAATGGAAGAAAAAAAGAAACATTTTCCACGTAGGAAAATTATGTACGGATGAATGATTTGTGCATGGGAAAGCGTACGAGCAGAGACTTTTCCCTGCTCTGGTGTGGTGTGTGTGCGCGCGCGGGAAATGAAACAGGATCAGGACACCCTTCGCCCTTTCCCCAGCCCACCCGGTGCTCGAGGTGCCCGGAGGTGAATATTTTAAGAAAAGGTGTAGCTCATCTAAAATTTACATAGCATGTCAAAACAAACAGCAAGTCACATAAATACAAATGCTGCAGAAATGTTATCTCTCTCAGTTTTTCCGGCTCTTCTTCCGCGCCTCCGTTTCCGCTTCTCTGCTTACTTTTCGGGGCTGGGACACCGTGCGGTAAACATCGCACGTACCGGAAGTGCCGTGCTGGGAGCGAGGCCTACCATTTGGAAAGGGCAGGATGTAGTTGTTGATCCGGTTCGCGCCCGTGAATGTGAACCACTCGGATGGATGGATGGATGGACGGTTTGGATGGCTTTCACGTCAACGTTTCCAAACCGGCTGGTGGGGCGGGAGGCGTCTGAAGTATGAAAAAACATACATACACGTGGAAAAGGCAAACATGCAGTGCAGCCCTCGTTCACCACGGTCGCATATGGCGCACGGAGGACGTACACCTGACACCGGTGTCGTGCCAATGACGGTAGATCAACGTCGAAAGCCGCACCCGTACCGTGTCTGTATGCAAGGTACTTGACGGTTGGGTCGTTTCGGTGTCGGTTTCAGCAAAAGAAAGGCGAAGCAAACGTGCTGGAAAGGACAACGATACTTTTCCGGAGCTTTTAATGTTTCCTTTACTCTCGTGGCTCCATTTAAAGACGTTAAGTAATAGTGGAGGTGGTGTACGAGATACGTTAGAGTAGTTTTTCCACGGAAGGAATAACGTTGCAGAGAAAATGATGAAGCAAAACAGCTGGAAAAAAAAAAAACAGGGTGACTTCCCATGCCCTGGCAGAAAAAGCAGGGTACACAACATCATCGATGCCCACATTTTTCGTGAAAAACAGTTTTCGATTTTTCGACAGCAACATCATCTTGAAAGAGAATTATGAAGTTAGCAGATGGTTCGGAACGAGCGATCCTATACGACGATTGTATGAAGTGGTTTATTTGCCTTTCTCAGGTAAATTTGTCAAACCCTGACTTTGGCATAGATTTGGTAAGATGCTTGTGTGCAAAGGCCATTTTAAAGCTCTAAAGATAGAAATTTAAGCATCATTGTACAAACATTATTAATCAATACTTTCAGTATTTAGTTAACTATTTTTTGAGGACCCAATAAAGATTTTCTCTTCATATTAAAATTATTTCGGAACTTTCACTAAAATTTTGTAACGCTTCATTGCCTTAAATGTAGTCGAAAATACCTAATTGAAGCAGCACTTGACGACCGATTCGACAAGGACTTCTCAGGCCGTCCATAATGATCGTGGCAGCAATCTCAAATTAGAATTTGGTAATATTCTAAATTGTAGATGAATCTTCTTCTTTGGCTCTACAGACTCGCAAAGCCTTTTCTGGCTTTTCTTGATTCGTACTATGATAATGAGTACGGCGTACGGGATTGTACTTCCTCGACCGCATATGGTCGAATAGAAGAAACTTTTCCAAAATTTACAAACTCTTCTTAGCACCGTACGAGAGAAAGAAGGTCAATGGATGTTTAGCTTCGAATGTTTGGAACGAATTCATCACAATGACGTGCTATGGGAATTGTAAGACAATCTTCTTCGTTTTGGCTTAACGACCAAACAGGACACGCCGGCCATCGAATGGCTTACTAGACTTAACGATACCAAGTAGCTGGATAGGCAATCCTCACTATCGTGGGAATGGTCTGGTTTGTAGAATCAGACTTGGTAACTTCCGGAGGGCTGGTCGCGTCATGAGAATGGCACCGAATGACCCAGCCCAAGAGGGGAGCCATGGTAGATCAAACTGAGATGAAAGGATGGCCTCGATGCGTCCACCAGATATTCCAGAAAATGGGGCTGGCAGACGGCAGACTAGAGCATATATCGAAGAACCAAAACGGTATCGAGAGCTTCAGCATTTAGCCAAGTCAATGAGTTAAGCCCCGTACAGTACAATCTTATATGATTATTCTCCAATATTCTCCATGCAATTACCCGTTTTGCTTGCAAAAACACATACTCATTTTTACACATTTTCCTCGAAAAAGCGTCCCGAATAATTCTTTCATACTATGAAAAATACAGCAAACGTTCAAGAAAAGATTAAAGGAACACGTTTTAGAATCTCTCGAAAACCTTTGCCATCACTCGACATGGTTTAAACCATAGCACGAAGCATGATTCACGAAACCATCATCTGTTGCACATGCAGTGAAACACATTTTTCATTCCGTTATTGATCCATCTAACGCGTACACAAACTCGCATACTCGTAATACTACTTCACCCGTGCTTTGTTACGAAACCTGACGGCAATGCGAAAACTCAAACCGGGCTGCGCCTAGGTTGCGCCTCATGTCCTCCACTACCAACTGGCTGTCCGTACGGGTCGACACGGGTGCTCGGTTCGGTTGGCTTTCCATCGTCTTCGTCCTGTGCTAGCCGGGCGTAACCGTGGTTTAAGTTCATGCGCACGCAGTAGCTCTGAAAGCAAGTCATCAGCGGGTCAACAACAACTGCTTGGACATTATCGTGCTACGGGTGGTACGGTTTTGGGAGGTTTAGTAGTGGAGACCTTTCGGGTTTCGGGACGGGCATCCGAACAGCACAGATTAACAAAAGCTTTGGGAGTTGATGAGTGGAGACGAATGGACGAAAATGTTCCTCATTTTGGGTGGATTAACTTGATGGATTAGACCTTTGTGCAATGAACCGTAGTTTGGTAAAAAAAGGGAAACGAAAGGGTTACCACCGAGCGCAATGATTTTCTTTCCCTGCGAGGGAACATTTGCTATCTGCTGGTGGATTTTATCGTCGTATGTGATTAGCCTGTGCAAAGGGTTGATGAGCGGTACCAGCGTTCCATTAAATATTCTCCTTATTGTACCGAAAAGCCTTCTTGGAGAGTTTTCGTTTAACTGCTGTTTAGAAGAGCGTTTTTTTATCTTATTTCCCTCGCAACTTTATGTCCAAGCAATACGAGCATTGCAGAAAAGTCATTCCCTTTCAACACATACCATCACCAGCACGTGACACGTGACTTTGATTTGCCCGACAAAAGCGGGAACAGAGTACAAACGCTATGCATTTGGGTGTTATAAAATTGGCTGACACGTGGTTTGACATTCTTTCAGCCCGGCACCCGCGCGGGCGTGTGGCTACGATGTGCAAAGTGGTGGAATTCAATTTCTCTCGCATAAATCGTGTGCGCCAACCTTTCCCGAGCGAAGTGACGGTGTCTTCACTCCGGAAGCATTCCTCGCACGAGTGCAACGTTATGCTTGAGTGCGAGCAGGAAGAGGTTTTCCCCCCTCACCGTTACGAAGTAAAACGGAACCAAAAAAAAAAAACAAATCCTTTGAAAGTGAACGAGAGCAGAAGGAAAAAATCGGCACACCGAACCCGGTGGTGGTGTAATCCTGCCCGGTCGGAAATGGAAAACGGCACGGTAAGGTTGTTCCGCGAGCTTTCATGAATACCCGATTTATGATGCAAAGCTAAGCCGCTTTTTCTTTGGGTGGTGAAGTAACGCGTTGGGGAGAAAGTACGACGGTGGGGTGTCGATGGAATTGCGAACCGATTATCGAGACCGGATGGTGTTAAACGTATTTCATAAGCCATTCTGATGGGATTATTTGACACAATTTTGCAATAAATTTTATAAGCAATTTGGTTAGGTGTGAGTGTTTTTGCTCTTGAAAGATGCACTGGGAGGAGTATAAAAATGCTACTTTAGTGATATTGAAATTTGTACATTGTTTGTGGTGCTAGTTTGTATTTCAGTTTTGAGCAAGTATCAGAATATTGAATGATAAAATTAAAAATCCTCGTACAAGTTTTCTTAGAGTTTTGCTATGCATTATTTACAAAAAGAACAGTCAACTCGTTTTATGCATAAACAAAGCATGAAATTATTCAAATGCACACAAAAAAAAAAAAAACACTTGCCACATTCCGAGCACGCAAAACAAAGTGCTAAGTTTTGCATCACAATTCAAGCATTCCTGCACTTCATTAAACAGCAAATCCGATACAAATAACTGGCAAAACCCTAGCTGTCACACCTGAGCGAGTGGAACAATTGGATGTGGCACGTTTCGCTCAATTACGTTCAATTTCGAAACGGTTGAATGGTTGTACGTGTGTTTGTGTGTGTGCAAATGGGACACAATCACAACCTGCAACATGTTTGCAAAACCGGGAATGTGCAGCTTGCATTTCATTCATGCATGCTTTACTTTTCGCTCTTAGGGGCAGCTTTCAAGCTTTTGTAATTCAGTTTTGTTCGCAGCTAAAATGGCATCCCGTTGGGTTCTAATGTATCATTTGCCAGGGGATAGTGTAACCATTCGTTCAATGGGGAACACATAAAAGCGATCAATTAGGTACGCAAAGTGCCTTGTAACGCGGTAAATCGATTAATAAATCAATGCTTTTAACTTGTTCGTGAGCAGTATGGAATCATTTCGTGTGGCATCATACAACCTAAAGGAATTAAAATGTTATATATTTCTATACATATGTTATAGTTTATACAAGGTAAAATACAAATAAAACTTGAATAAAAAGCATGCAAATATGGCACGGGACTAATCGGGTATAGAATGAGATGGATTAAAATAAATAAATAAACAGACAATACTCACGCGCAAACTGCCCGTATTACGTCGATCGCAGCCCGTTCCGGCCATCATGCTGATTCCACTCGCGATGGGTATTACCGTACCACCGCCCGTCCGTATCCCTTGGCCCATGGTCGTTCTAGTAGGGTGTCGTTTATTGTGTGCGAATGTGTTTCGTTCGTTTTTGGCCATTTTCCATTTCCCGACGTTCGCCATTTTCCGGTGTGCGTAAGTGTTTTTCGTGTTTACATTTATTGTGTTGTTGTTGTGTTGATGCAGAATGTAGTTGTTGTTGATGGTTGACGGTTGTGGATCGGTTTGCAAACAGCAGACGCCCCATTTGGTTGTGTGTGTGATATCCGTTGCATGTTGTGTTGTTGGCATGTGTGTTCGCATCGTGTGGTGCCCCAATGTAAGCGAAACGAGTTCGAGTTAAGGAGAGGTATTTTGTTGTTTTTTTTTGTTTATGTGGTTTGTTTGTGTGTGAGATACATATTTTAGTTGCGTACAGTGCACACGCCATTGTAACGGTTGGTTCGAGAATTGTTCCATAAACAACAATGCAATGCCACAATAAAACACGACCAAAGATTGGCGAACCACAATTAGGAAGAACGCGTGTGTGCATGTGGGTGTGTATGGTTGAGACAGAGCAAATGAGAGCATGGGAAACAGAGAGAAAAGAGAGAGAGAGAAAGAGAAAAAGAGAGAAAGAAGAAAAAAGAGAAAGTGAACAAAGAAAAGAAAAAAGCAGATATATGGAAGAAACCATTACACATCGATCGACAAAAACATATTCTATTTGCAAAACTGGTTCGAAAAAGAGGAGGGTTCAAAAATGATTGAGCAGAGCAACAGTTAAAGGTGGAACAAAGGTGAGAAACTTATGTGATTTCATCTACCTTGGGGTATGTACAGCAGGAGAAGCAAATAAAAAAAAATAGGAAAAAAGGAAATTTTGAACGCTTAGAAAAATGGGTAAACATTCCGAACATATTACACAACCTTTGCGAGATAGGAAAGCGATAAGATGTGCTAGAAATTTGAGTCTTAAACGGACTTGAACGGCAAAGGACAATAATTAGAGGGTGAAGTTAGAGGGACGTCAATAGATCAGTTAAATAACGTTAGTAATAAGAATATTAATTCATCATATTCTGCCTGCATGAGTTTTTGCTTAATAATGCCTGAAAGTATGCAAAGAATATTTACCTGGTGAATAATTCATTTTATAAAGGTTTCTATACTTTACACGAATTAATATTATTAATTCTATTTCAACTCCTTTTGCCCGTTCTTGCTAAATGAAAAAAATTAGTTTCATTTATAAATTCTTTGTAGAAGACAACGATCCACTGAGTATATTGAGCAGTATTTAGTTTCGAGCAGTTTAGTATTTAGTTGAGGCGTTTTTCAAAATTGTTCTGATATTCAAACAGTAATTCAAATATAGTAAGTCATCTTGTGTTGACGTCATGTCGATAGCCATCATATATTTACATCCTATTACTGCATTTGAACGCAACACCAAGAAGTATTATGCATAGTAAACAAGTAAACAGCCTCATCCAGCAGCAAACCTTTGGAGCATGAATAAACCAAATTAAAAACCTAATACTGTGATATAATGTAAAGATATACAAACAAAGCACGCAAGAACCGGCAGAAAAAAGGAATGCACTTATTTACATTCCTTGTTAGCAAATTGGAAAAAGGACAAGTTTGCAATACGAAGACTAAACTTGAAACGAAAGGCAGCTATGCATATGGTAAAAGAATGCAATGGAGCGGGTAACATGGTAGTATGGAAAGAAGCGCATACATTCGACAAAATGGATGTAAAAGAATGTGAAGAAAGTAATGTATCCTAGGGCACTACAAGCACTGAGCTGCAGTTACTGGTGGCATTTAATCTCCCGGGTGGATAATGGCGCATAAGAGGCACGGACTGCAAGGTTTCTTGCAGGGTGAAAGCACTGCATTTGCTGAATGATATTCGATAGAGATCTGGCATGTTGTGACTGCACGTTTATAATCCTTTTCCAGCTTTAGAGAAGATGATTATGTTAACGTAGATGAAATACGTTTTGAAAACGCAATGGTTCTCCGAGTTGATGTTTTTCAATTGATACTTAATGCGATTTATTTCATTCTTTGCAGAAAAAGGTTTGATAAGGAGTAAAAGGATTTCTTTCGCTTAACAGCTTATTTGTTGTGGACAGCAACGCTCTATTTACCAGAAAGAATTATTTACTGTTCATTTATTTATATTATTCGACATCAAACATGATTCATGAATGTCTAGTTATTAACCAATAAATAACTTTCACATTTCAAACGAATCGCAAAACGTTCCAGCACATTATGCTCGATAAACGGGTACACTTTGGTAGAATTCATATTTCCCGCTTCCGGCTAAATCGGGCGACTCAGGATGCAAAATGATCCATTTGGACGTTTTCGTATTTGTACTGTTCCGTGTAAGCCCCACTAGTGCCATTGGGATCATTTGGACCATGGATGATTTTTCCTTTGATCCGCTTCAAATGGGGCTACCGTATACGCCCGTACCGTATGAAACGTTCGCACTGTAAACAAGCATCGAAAGCATATTGCAGTGCAGCTGATCCAGATCATGTCCGGTCACGTACTGTGCCTATATTGGTGAAATGGAAAAGGTGCTCAAAGGTTTCCGTCCAAGGTACACTGCCAATAAACTGCATCCAACCCATTCATACTGTGCACATTGGGCTCTTGGAGGGATGGAACCAAAAACAAATTTATGTTTTTAAATTATTATAAGTGTTTCGGTTAAAAATATTTGTTATAAAAGTTATAACTATGAAACATCGAGTGAATTTTTCTATTTATTTAAAATCTCTTCTAAACAACTTTAAATCTCTGTATCATTTGCAACGAAAGTAGCATAAGATTTTCACTTTAGAATTCATGAGATTCTACTCCTTCAACAGGTTCCAAAGACCGTTCTCAAAATTCACTTAAGTGTAATGGTTTTACTTCTTTCAGATGAAGCAATTAACTGTTCCAAAGGGGAATTTATTCACTGAAAAACGGCCAAAGCGTAATACTCATCCAATGAATATTAAAAGACCACACATTTATGCTCAAATGGGGCCAAAAAAGTGAGTTTGAATATATGACAACATAATAAAAGAATCTGTTTTTACTTGTGTTTTTACTTGTGACTAGACTCTTACAGCCATTGAAATTGTTATTTTGTTTTCCAAAAAACTGATTTTCTTTAAATGTTTTTGCTCATTTAACTGTCCACTAAATTTATTAAACAATGGTAAATACGGTTAAAATTAATTTACTTTTCGGTTTTTATTAAAATACTGACAGAACTTCCTGGCTATATTGCTCTTTAATTTTTGTATAACTGGTAAAAATACATAACTTCATGACCAACAAAACGGAATTTTATTCCGACATTAGTTTGAAAATGTCCACTGTGCTGTGGTTTGCAGTCTCGGGCACGAACGGTGCACCTTAATATGTTAGGTGCACAAAAACAAAACAAAGTGATTTGTTGAGTAAACACATGTATTCAAAACACTCAGAGTATGAGCGATGTATTTCGGTGTCCATTATTAGAATAAACAGACATGGGTCACTGAAAGTATTTGCGCTCTTTCCACTTCGATAGTGTTTTATGCACGTCAGTGCACAATATTACAGAAAATAAAAACCCGAAATTTTGAAAAATGAACCAAGAGAATAATTTCTTAGATTATTCTCAATGGTTATTCTACTGGTTATTCTCAATCATTAATCTTCCTGTCACATGTCGAATAAAGCTATTCAACATAACATGTTTGAACATTATGCCTTCATCGCTCGCACACGCCAACCGATGCTTTCCTTCAGTAATAATTTATTTCCTTATAACTTTTATTATCAAATTGCATTTCCGTTTTTGACACTTTCAACACGCATCGTGCACGAGAACACGAACACGTTTCGGTTGTAGCTCTCCAGCCGCATAGTCTACGACTTTAAACGATAACGCACAACGTGCTCGTTTATTATCTGCCACTATAAATTATGCACGAAGGAATAGTCATGCCAGACGGCATGTACCGCCAAACCGCCCAGAGAACCAGCCAAAGGTCAGACCAGTATTTCGGCTTCTCACGAAACAGGTGACATAACGGTCTTGCTGTCTGCACACGATTATGTCCCGTGAGGTTCGATCGAGAGCTGCCAGCAGCAGTAGTAGGTAGGTAAGAAAAAATAAAATTTCTCACTTTTATTGCTTTCAAGACATGAACCAGCCTGAGAAATTGAACACATGAGGGAAAGGTTTTATATTTTCCTGCGCACTGCAAGCAAAACTTTTTGTAGCAGCTTTTCTTTGTGCTTCCAAAAAGAGGCGGGTTTTTTTATGGTCTATCAATGAGAAAGTAAAAACTTTCCAGCGAAGGATGTTGGCGTAGGTTAGCGTGGATTATGATTTACTGGTGAAGGCAAGCTACGGGGATAGCCTGTGCATGACCCTCACAAACCAGTCAGCTTCGATTAATGCTAGGTCACAAGGACGTCCTTAAAAGAAGGGTGAATGTCTCGGGGCGTCTGAAGAACCCAAAAAAAAAAAAAACGAAATCCCCCACATAATTTCTCTTCTTGGGAGTAGCGTACGAAATAAGATGGTAACTTATGCAACCGAAAGAGCGTGGACGAGTTTTGGTTCGCCTTTCCACACCAGTGAAAAGTTTCGCCGAAAGGATGCGAACCAAAAGCTATGGCTTGCGCGATTTATGACCTTATACGACCCGTGGGTGCTTCTCACTCGCTGTCTTAGGGCTGGCGTTTTTTTTTTTTTTTTTGTTGCTTTAAGATGGAAAAGACAGTCCATTTGGTTTTGCTGAAACGACGCTGCTCTAGCGAAGCATTTGGACCCGATTTATGGAAAGCTTCTCGGTACTTGTGCGGCAGGTTTGGAGCACATAACTCAAGCAGCCCTCATTCGTCACTCGGGCCCGAGCGTCTACAAAATGTCTACAAAAAAAGGGAAAACATTACGTATTTGCAGCACAGAAAGCGTCTAAAATTCCATTACAGATCGCTATCGTTCTCGGGGGAACCATTTAAGGGTAAGGCTTAACCCTCAAAACTGTTAACGCCAAAGACTCGACCCGTCTGTGCCAGTTCATTTCGAGCAGTAGTGGACAATTTTCGCGCGAGAAACATTTAAATTCCAACACGCCATCCGCCGTTGGATGGAGCAAAAAGCGGGCCACATTTGGTGCAAGTTTTCTGCGACCAAACTGCAAACGCTAGGGTTAACTGAACGAGATGTCTTAAGGAAGAAAGCGGTACACAGTCCACCGAATCCGCCGGTAATTTGTTGACGAGAGCGTAAAAGCGCAAGCGAATGATAATAAAACTTCATCCATCCAATTTGCCTGAGCGCCAGTTTGCAGTGACAGACCCCATAAACTCTAAAACACTGTATGTGCATTTATTCTCCGTGGTTTGTTTTTCTTCCAAGAGTGAAAAGATGATTTTAAAAGCGCTTCCTTTTTTTGTTCACTTTCGCTTAAGATGTTGCAAAAGTTCGTTTCATTGCCTTAGGAAAGCCTTCTGTTTGATGTACAAACCCAAGAAGAAAGATCCTTTCCACTTTATAGTAAAAACCATTAAACAAAACGCCTGGTCGGTGGGTGTCTTCAGTCGCGGGTGTGACATGCGATAAATTTAAACGACTTCCCGGACTCCCCAGTACGATAATAAATCGTTACACCGGATTATCACTCGGTTGTAATCTAACTTTAACTCGATTCTGTGTGTGTGTGTGTGTGTACCAGGGATTCTTCTGACATATTCCGTCAAGAAACATGACGCCTATAGCCATAGTTAGCATTAAACATTAAAGAACCGCTTGCTTGACCTACGAAAACCTGTTGTGGCCCGGACTCGTGTGGGTGGTGATGGTGATTGTTGATCGTTGAACTTTGTCCCGCGTTCAAGAAGGTGGATGACAAGAATCAACAAGACCTTTCCAGCTCGTTCCGACCTTTTGACGTTTTCGAAGGGCATCGGCCTCGGTCCCCGATGACACTCGTGCGGGCAATGCAATTAATTTATTCAATCAAAAGTTTGTGAATGCTGAAACGCTCGGGAACATATGTTTGAGAGAGTGGTCGCTTCAAAGAAAGTTTGTGGCAAAGTGTAATTTTCGTCTCTTATTAGTTGATCGAATTCTGGTTATGATACTCGAGATGAGATAAGCTTTGCCACCCGTCCACTCATGCTTATCCTCTGAATTGAGATTTTAAAATTGGATCTTTAATCTCTTTTCACGCGGGTATCCGCAGAATTCATAAAGCACTCATTGCGTTGTTATTAATAACATAATTTAAATTATACAAAACGAGGCATCCATTACATGTAATTGTGCCAGGTTGTATCGTATAAATTCCATTCAGAAAATGTAATTATCTCCTTTGTTTGCCATTCTTAACCAACGTTAGCTCATGCCCGCTCTCATTACACCGTTGCACTATGGTCGTTTTTAGAAAGTAATGGTTAGGAAATTAACGTTAGTATATTCCACTAAAATCACGAGAATCATTTTAGGAAACAAAAACAAAAGGGTAAAACTCTTTGTTAATTATGATTTTAGGTAAAAATCATCATCGTTATCATTAGAAAATATCAATTTTTTTAAATCGATCGTAAAAGCCCAAAATATTTTTTGATTAAAAGGCTTTGATTTTGAATTCATGTGAAAGTGTTTCGGGATATATTTCAAAATTTGATTGCAATGTTTTTCACTGAAAATAGTGTCTCAAATTCTTCGAAACATGTGTCAGATCATGAAGCGCTGGGCGTCTCCATTGTGAGCCTCGAACATTTTAATTTTTGGTTCGAAGAACAAATAGTGCCTTTTTTAAGTATCAATTTTTAATTCATTTATATTCATTTGTTAACCGAGTATGCCAAGGATAAGGCAAAGAATAAGGAGGAAATGCTTTATCAATATGATTATAAAATCTATTCAACACAAGCGGTGTTGACAATACGGCACTGGACCGTCATAAATAATTAAAAATAAATAAATAAATATATTCATTTGTATTAAGCGAAAAAAGGTAAATATATTACAGTTTTCAGTAAGCTTTTATAAAGCGTTCTTCCATCATTCCTTCCTTTCGTGTTATTTATTAAAAAAATATTTCTTGTATGTTGAAAAAAAAAACAGGAAAAAAATGTATCCTGCTTTTTCTTTCACGTTGCCCACCGTGCGTTGGCGAGATAAAAACATTAAGCTTCTCGGTTATATCGGAGATTACGAAACCTTGTCTCGTAAAAGCGTTAAAGAAAAATGAGCCTAAAATCACGGTTTGAGTCGCACGGAGTGGCTCTTCTACACCATCAACAATGTTCCCGGCAGAGATAAAGCAGCTTTACGCAACGTACCACAACGGTGGAAACCACACCACAGGAAAAGAAAAGCACAAAATGGATTCTGTTACTCATTGTTGGTGGTGTTGTGGTGCTGTTGTGACTATCTTCCTGCTATTTTTGGCACGCTCCAGCCACCATAGCTTTTGATTGCCCCGGCGTACGTCATTAGCACGCTTTGGGAGCGAGAGCAGTTGAGTGCTTTTTCGCATGAAGATCAAAATTTCTTCCAGCACTGGTGGGAAATCGTGAAAAGCTTTTTTTGGGGATTGTTTTATTTGTTTTTTTGTGGGAACGTTTTGCGTTTCCCACCACGGTGTGCGACCATTGATCTTGGACGGCGGATACCGAAGCATCCGGTTATGGCATGCAACGTGTGGTTATTATTAAATTTGTTAGCGGAAAGTGTTGTGCTTTTCGGAGTGATATTGAAGTTCCGGTGAGTGAGTAAAAGATGAGCGATACATGAAACAGCCAGAGCTCGACAGAACCGACTGGCCGATTGATCGGTTGATTTGTGTAAGTTTAATTTAGCAAAGAGAGAGAGCTGGACATGGTTTAGTTTATGTTAAACAACTTGAAGCATTTTCCATACCATGTTGTTCTTCATACCATCAACAAATATTTACTTCTATAGCGTGATGCGAACAAACCTAATTCAATTGATATCAACGGCCAACTTTAAATGATTATTTAAGTTAATTTCAGAACAGTCTCGGCGCACCCGCAGAAGCCTCTTTACATGTGTAACAACACCCGGGGAGGAAAATTAATGTAATTCGTGTCCATTCACCTGTGGTCGTGAAGCAAACGGAGGACGACCATCATATCGGCCGGAGCATCGACGTCGGTGTGCAAATTTCATTAGCTACTCACTCGAGCAGATTTCAACTAGCCCACGAACGATCGATCACGAATGGATAACCCTCTAACCTGCCCATTGTTGGGTACAAGATGGCAGCATCCGGATGCTGGACCCAGGGGATGCTGGACCCAGCCGAGTCAGGGAAAAAGCAATCGAAAATGGCAATTTTCATGTGCAGTGAACGAATTTAATGAGCTAATAATAAACGAACTAATCAACCTCGACGGACCATATCCGGTTTGATGGAAGTTTGCTTCGGCGAGAGGTGTAAGGCAGGCGTTGGAACTCGAGCCCCAGTCAATAACTACGATATGAAAAATATGCACATCAACAAAAGGTGAACCGTAGGACCGTACTGGGCGAAAAGAATTCTAAAACCGGTTGAAGGTCCTTGGGATGGACGTGGTGGCGCAATTATCGTACGTTTGTCCGTTCGGTGGAAATGAAAAATACCAAACCGTTTGCTTGACCCGCCTCCCGGTTACTCTAGGGACGGATCGAAAAGTGACCGCTTACATAAAGGATGAGTTTGGCGTGTGTAATTTTATGAATGGGACATGAATTAATTTTCCGTAAGCTGTAGTGCCGAACGTGCCGTAGTTTGGAATATAATCACAGTGCAATTTAGTGTGCACAAAGGTTGATATTATGTTGTATGCACTTTACAATCCAACCTTCAGACATGTGCAATATGCCTCCCGTTGATTTTATTATGAATGTTAGAAGCAAATGAAGGGCTGTTGAACAGGTGTGTTTTCGTCGATGGAGAATGGAGGTTTTTCCATCCTATCACACCACGTCACATGCAGAAATACCAGTCTGTCGGCCCGCCCGTGTAGCAACGACCGGTTGAATAATGCAATAGAGATGGTGATTTTCATCAAACTCGTAGACAGGCTCGCCATTGACAGTCGTAGCCTCCGTACGATTTGACTGTCGGTTTTATTACATGATTCGAATCAGGAAACCGTTTCGGTTGGAAAGATTGCATTTTTGAGTTTGTGGAATTTTTGCAGCTGACAGAACTGGCACCGTTAAACGGGTTTTAAGTAAGATGGACTTTGGAAATGGTTATGGTAATGTTATGTTGAAAATTATGTACAATGAAACGTATCCTTTTTTTGCACTCTATAATGCAGTTTGTGTGCCAATAGGTGCACATTAACCAGCATTCGTTGAATACTTTGATGAAGTACTGGGCGTCTCCATTAATAATTATGGGGTCTATAATGATTTGATAATGTAAATTTTAGCCACTTTTTGACAAACATTTCGGTCAACGTAAAAAAGCTCAACCGAAACAGGGTAAATTCATACCAAAAAGTTTGAAATTTGATGAAATTTTAAGAATCAACATTTGTCTTTTATTCAATATTTCTTTGAATGTTGGCACTTAAACGTTTAATAAAGATAACGATTAAAAAAAAATAACTAGCTGAAGAAGTATATCGTTCCTGAGGAAAAGATTTTTATAGTTTTTTTTTATCCATGATTTTGTCATCTCTTATATGATATAGTATAAATCGCACTATTCATTAACCAAAATCCTTCGATCCTTCGAAACACAAAGAAATGATCCCAAATAATAAATTGTTTATGACAAACATCTCGTACAAACCCGACGCACAACAGCTTGAACTGCCCGGGTTTGAAAAAATGAACGACCACAAACCGATAACCGTTCAATTACGTTAAACTCGGAGATTAATGAAAAATGCACCACAGCCACACAGTGGCGCTTGGTAGAAAAAATTAATTTTCCCTCCGACACCGTTCGATAGCAATCGCTAGCGTGTCAATCATGCATCAAATATGCAACGTGCCTCCGGGAACACACGTGAGAATGTGCCGCAAAACATTATTGAATGGTTCCATAAACCCACCCTGATTAATTATCATCGGCCATCAGTGAAACGACACGGGCATAATTTTTCCGAAGGGTTGTTTGCTGCTTTTTTGTTGGGCTTCGTTTTTTTTTTAATCGGTACAACCAGTTAACTGCTGGCAAGCCAAATGTTGCACAATGTTACGTTGCTTCCTGTGATGAAGGCACGTGTACAAAGTAGCATGTTTACGTCCAAAACGGACGTCTGTTGTATTTTTAATGCTCAGCAACAGCTCTTCAGAGACGCGCGAGTTACAGAGTGGGACGAAAAGCATAAGCAGCAGATATCGTTATCGGTCTTAAAAGGGGTTAAGGGTTGTTTCTCGTTATTTCTCATCATCATGGCTGTGATGCTTCTGTGTAGTTTGAAACTATGTTTGCGTTCCACTACCAGGTACCATTTCACTAGTAATAGCAACTGTTAGTTGCTTTCGTTGATTTCATTCCAAAAGTGTGATGTCAGCATGAGGGATAAGAGTCAGAAAAAAGATCCTAGAATCTGGTGCCATTCACCGGGCACGCTCATTAATTACTGAAGCAAAAACGGGTCTGCTGGTGCGTTGGTATTAAATTTATAACAACCGTCCATTACACCATTCAAATGGCATTACTAGAGGGAAAGAAAAAACGGGTTTTCCCACTATCTGTCACATTGCGGCACTAAGCGCTGCTTACACGGGTGCCACACTGTACGTCCAACCTGCTAAGGCGCTGTATATCAGTCCTAAAGGGAGAAAATGCTTCATATTATCTCTTTATTCCTCACATACACCTTGGCAGGTTCCATACTGCAAAGCCCACCGCTGCCAGGTAAATGGACAAACCGTCCCATCAACACCTGCGCAGCAAGCACACAAACACATTGGTTGGGACCGTGGGACACCCGTGCCCATCAAAATGAAGAGCTGACGGGCGGGTAAAGCAATTACCAGCTGACAGACGACGATGCTGGTTAGCTGTGACAGTGCCATCGTCGTCATTCATTGCCACACCTTGACGAAAATGTTCATCCCGGTCTGGTTCAACAGCATCCGTGGGGCCCTTTTTGGGGGGAGACATTTTAGCCGGAAGCAGGAAAACTAAAAGCCTCCCGGCTTAGGCGAGCCGTGTGCCTGGGCAGGTGTTTCGATTCACAACCGTTTGCCATTGCTTCCAAGTGACCCGTAATGCCTTTAGTGGGTTTTACAGTTCGTTGCTCGCTTAATATCAGAAGTGGCATCCAACTTCACCGAGTGCCCATGATTCGTTGGGGTAGGAAAGGAAAGCAAACAAGATTCAGCAAACTTTCTTGAACCGCGCTTCAAAACTGTACTACAATGTGTATAAGTTTGGAAGTTGTGTTTCGCAATTTTACGAAATATTTTTGTAAATTGTAACATTTAATTTCTAAAAGATTAATGAAAGAACAGAGACTAAAAATATATTGCCAATGAGAAGTGAATCGGACAAAAATAAGAGCTCTTGTAAAACACAGTGAAAAAAGCACCATAAAAAGCACACATACACAAAAAGATACAAGCACAGGACATAAATCATATCAGTGCAGCTAAACAGTTAAAACGAACGACATCGAAACACCAATGGAATTGGAACACCAATCGAACGAACCTGTCGCACCTAGTTGGTTTAGTTTATGTTAAACAACTTGAAGCATTTTCCATACCATGTTGTTCTTCATACCATCAACAAATATTTACTTCTATAGCGTGATGCGAACAAACCTAATTCAATTGATATCAACGGCCAACTTTAAATGATTATTTAAGTTAATTTCAGAACAGTCTCGGCGCACCCGCAGAAGCCTCTTTACATGTGTAACAACACCCGGGGAGGAAAATTAATGTAATTCGTGTCCATTCACCTGTGGTCGTGAAGCAAACGGAGGACGACCATCATATCGGCCGGAGCATCGACGTCGGTGTGCAAATTTCATTAGCTACTCACTCGAGCAGATTTCAACTAGCCCACGAACGATCGATCACGAATGGATAACCCTCTAACCTGCCCATTGTTGGGCACAAGATGGCAGCATCCGGATGCTGGACCCAGGGGATGCTGGACCCAGCCGAGTCAGGGAAAAAGCAATCGAAAATGGCAATTTTCATGTGCAGTGAACGAATTTAATGAGCTAATAATAAACGAACTAATCAACCTCGACGGACCATATCCGGTTTGATGGAAGTTTGCTTCGGCGAGAGGTGTAAGGCAGGCGTTGGAACTCGAGCCCCAGTCAATAACTACGATATGAAAAATATGCACATCAACAAAAGGTGAACCGTAGGACCGTACTGGGCGAAAAGAATTCTAAAACCGGTTGAAGGTCCTTGGGATGGACGTGGTGGCGCAATTATCGTACGTTTGTCCGTTCGGTGGAAATGAAAAATACCAAACCGTTTGCTTGACCCGCCTCCCGGTTACTCTAGGGACGGATCGAAAAGTGACCGCTTACATAAAGGATGAGTTTGGCGTGTGTAATTTTATGAATGGGACATGAATTAATTTTCCGTAAGCTGTAGTGCCGAACGTGCCGTAGTTTGGAATATAATCACAGTGCAATTTAGTGTGCACAAAGGTTGATATTATGTTGTATGCACTTTACAATCCAACCTTCAGACATGTGCAATATGCCTCCCGTTGATTTTATTATGAATGTTAGAAGCAAATGAAGGGCTGTTGAACAGGTGTGTTTTCGTCGATGGAGAATGGAGGTTTTTCCATCCTATCACACCACGTCACATGCAGAAATACCAGTCTGTCGGCCCGCCCGTGTAGCAACGACCGGTTGAATAATGCAATAGAGATGGTGATTTTCATCAAACTCGTAGACAGGCTCGCCATTGACAGTCGTAGCCTCCGTACGATTTGACTGTCGGTTTTATTACATGATTCGAATCAGGAAACCGTTTCGGTTGGAAAGATTGCATTTTTGAGTTTGTGGAATTTTTGCAGCTGACAGAACTGGCACCGTTAAACGGGTTTTAAGTAAGATGGACTTTGGAAATGGTTATGGTAATGTTATGTTGAAAATTATGTACAATGAAACGTATCCTTTTTTTGCACTCTATAATGCAGTTTGTGTGCCAATAGGTGCACATTAACCAGCATTCGTTGAATACTTTGATGAAGTACTGGGCGTCTCCATTAATAATTATGGGGTCTATAATGATTTGATAATGTAAATTTTAGCCACTTTTTGACAAACATTTCGGTCAACGTAAAAAAGCTCAACCGAAACAGGGTAAATTCATACCAAAAAGTTTGAAATTTGATGAAATTTTAAGAATCAACATTTGTCTTTTATTCAATATTTCTTTGAATGTTGGCACTTAAACGTTTAATAAAGATAACGATTAAAAAAAAATAACTAGCTGAAGAAGTATATCGTTCCTGAGGAAAAGATTTTTATAGTTTTTTTTTATCCATGATTTTGTCATCTCTTATATGATATAGTATAAATCGCACTATTCATTAACCAAAATCCTTCGATCCTTCGAAACACAAAGAAATGATCCCAAATAATAAATTGTTTATGACAAACATCTCGTACAAACCCGACGCACAACAGCTTGAACTGCCCGGGTTTGAAAAAATGAACGACCACAAACCGATAACCGTTCAATTACGTTAAACTCGGAGATTAATGAAAAATGCACCACAGCCACACAGTGGCGCTTGGTAGAAAAAATTAATTTTCCCTCCGACACCGTTCGATAGCAATCGCTAGCGTGTCAATCATGCATCAAATATGCAACGTGCCTCCGGGAACACACGTGAGAATGTGCCGCAAAACATTATTGAATGGTTCCATAAACCCACCCTGATTAATTATCATCGGCCATCAGTGAAACGACACGGGCATAATTTTTCCGAAGGGTTGTTTGCTGCTTTTTTGTTGGGCTTCGTTTTTTTTTTAATCGGTACAACCAGTTAACTGCTGGCAAGCCAAATGTTGCACAATGTTACGTTGCTTCCTGTGATGAAGGCACGTGTACAAAGTAGCATGTTTACGTCCAAAACGGACGTCTGTTGTATTTTTAATGCTCAGCAACAGCTCTTCAGAGACGCGCGAGTTACAGAGTGGGACGAAAAGCATAAGCAGCAGATATCGTTATCGGTCTTAAAAGGGGTTAAGGGTTGTTTCTCGTTATTTCTCATCATCATGGCTGTGATGCTTCTGTGTAGTTTGAAACTATGTTTGCGTTCCACTACCAGGTACCATTTCACTAGTAATAGCAACTGTTAGTTGCTTTCGTTGATTTCATTCCAAAAGTGTGATGTCAGCATGAGGGATAAGAGTCAGAAAAAAGATCCTAGAATCTGGTGCCATTCACCGGGCACGCTCATTAATTACTGAAGCAAAAACGGGTCTGCTGGTGCGTTGGTATTAAATTTATAACAACCGTCCATTACACCATTCAAATGGCATTACTAGAGGGAAAGAAAAAACGGGTTTTCCCACTATCTGTCACATTGCGGCACTAAGCGCTGCTTACACGGGTGCCACACTGTACGTCCAACCTGCTAAGGCGCTGTATATCAGTCCTAAAGGGAGAAAATGCTTCATATTATCTCTTTATTCCTCACATACACCTTGGCAGGTTCCATACTGCAAAGCCCACCGCTGCCAGGTAAATGGACAAACCGTCCCATCAACACCTGCGCAGCAAGCACACAAACACATTGGTTGGGACCGTGGGACACCCGTGCCCATCAAAATGAAGAGCTGACGGGCGGGTAAAGCAATTACCAGCTGACAGACGACGATGCTGGTTAGCTGTGACAGTGCCATCGTCGTCATTCATTGCCACACCTTGACGAAAATGTTCATCCCGGTCTGGTTCAACAGCATCCGTGGGGCCCTTTTTGGGGGGAGACATTTTAGCCGGAAGCAGGAAAACTAAAAGCCTCCCGGCTTAGGCGAGCCGTGTGCCTGGGCAGGTGTTTCGATTCACAACCGTTTGCCATTGCTTCCAAGTGACCCGTAATGCCTTTAGTGGGTTTTACAGTTCGTTGCTCGCTTAATATCAGAAGTGGCATCCAACTTCACCGAGTGCCCATGATTCGTTGGGGTAGGAAAGGAAAGCAAACAAGATTCAGCAAACTTTCTTGAACCGCGCTTCAAAACTGTACTACAATGTGTATAAGTTTGGAAGTTGTGTTTCGCAATTTTACGAAATATTTTTGTAAATTGTAACATTTAATTTCTAAAAGATTAATGAAAGAACAGAGACTAAAAATATATTGCCAATGAGAAGTGAATCGGACAAAAATAAGAGCTCTTGTAAAACACAGTGAAAAAAGCACCATAAAAAGCACACATACACAAAAAGATACAAGCACAGGACATAAATCATATCAGTGCAGCTAAACAGTTAAAACGAACGACATCGAAACACCAATGGAATTGGAACACCAATCGAACGAACCTGTCGCACCTGGACGGGATGGAAACATTTCTTCGGGGAGGAAAACTCATCCCCTCACACAGGTTGAGGGTGGAAAGAATAAAAAAAGATAAGAAACACCAACTCGCTGTCCAAAAATAACTTTGAAACGAGCGTATCGCACCGTACAGAAAAGAAACTAATACTTTATTATCTCAATCTCATCTTGTTTGTATGTTTTACTTCTTCGTTTTTGTCTTTTAGCTGGCCAGCGCTGACTGCTGAAAGGGTTTTTTTCTCCAAGGTTTTCTTTTTCCTGCCGTCCCTTCCCGTTCGCATAAATAATTCCGTTCTTCGTTAACAGCCTTTAGCCTTTTGTTGGGTTTTGATTTCGGCGCTTCTGTAACTATTTCGACTAAGTTTAAAAAGAATCTGGGGTGCACAGTGGTAGAGTGGTTGTTTTGAGTTTGGATGGTTGCAAAATCCTATTTTGCGAACGGTTTTGATTTAGAGTTTTTGATTTTCTCGTTTTTTTGTGTCTGTTTGATGCCTTTAATTGGTTCCAGTTGAAGGTGTCTAGTGTGAGTTATGATTAGAGTGGGATTATTAACACTTTTGCAAGTGCAAGATTCATTTTTATTCCTGAAATCTTGCTTTTTTCTCTACAAGGTCCCAAAAAGAGTTGTCCAATTTTCCAAAATAGATTTTCCTATATTGTGCTTGACTTGTTCGTAAAAACTGCTTTATTAAATGACAATTTTTTAATACTAAAAATGACAAAGATTGTAACGGATTTGTACATATTTATTAGAAGTTAGAACTGGTAAGACTTGGCATATACAAAAGTCCAAGGAAATGCTTTTGGGGCAACATTTTTTGTGCTTAGAGCTGCTGCTTAGAGCTCCTTTTCTTGCTCAAGTAAAGGCAGCAGTGAGGTGCAATTACTAAAATCATAGTCAAGGTCTTTGGTACAGCTGTACTTTGTTGCGATTACTATTTTGTCCTTCAAGACATACGATGAAAACAACAGCTAGATTTGTCCCTACGATTTTCTTTAAATTAAAAATTAATAACAAAGAGAAACTGATGAGACTGAGCTGTCTCTTATTATGGAACCATAGCAGTAGGTTTACAGAGTAACTACTAGAGCTTCAAGAAGTAGAAGTTGAAGAAGATTTGAGTTTGAAGAAATTTTTTATTTAGTCGGGTTGTCATATAGTGGAGTACTGTCGTGTGAAGATCGGTGCTGCTGTCGCAAGCACCACTGGGATGCCCTATCAATGGAGCTATAACTTAAAAATCTTTAGATCGATTCCAATGCTGTATTCGTAAAAATTGTTCTTAAACTGTGTTAGCTGCAGCCGTAGAAATAATTATCCATCGTATCGGTTGCTTAGAAAATGCACAAGGATTATTTTGGGCTAAACATCTCTTCTTGGCTCTACGAACTACTAGGTCACGCTGGCAGCCATCGAAGGGGTTACTAGACTTATTCATATTACGTAGTTGGAAAGTCAGACCTTAAATCGCGAAAACGGTCCAGTTGGTGTTTGAACCATGATCCGGTCGTGTGAAGACCGGCACCTGTACATTCTAAATGAACTTAACAGAACATCCTGTACCTTCATTTTCATATCTTAATACAACCTTTTTAAAATCTACTCCAAAACGTCTGGCAAAGGGGTCTGCAGACATTAAAAAATGTTGGAACCACCAAAGAAAAATTCTTCAGAAATAAAAATGAATCTATACACGACACGAAGTGTTATGCAGCCATGTAATTTAAACCCACAAATCCCGTTGTGTGTTGGTGTGGTCGTTACTGTGGTCTTTAACTGGTTCAGTTCCATCTGCTTCCGGTACTTGAAAACTTACAGATTTGTTTTACTTTAAAAATAAAACGATAGGCTTATTTAATGGTGCTGGTATCATTTTGATTTTTTTTTGAATCGGCAACATTGACATCCGTTGGATTATTGTTGTTTCTTACTCGACGTAGCAAGCTTTATGAGCTTTACGGTTGGTATGGGATATAGTTTGGTTTTGTTTGTTTAAATTTTATTACATAGAAAACGTTCGTACTTACACAACATAGGTGTGCGTTTTGTATGTTTGCTGCATCTGTATGTGCTCGTTCGTTCGTGTGAATAATTTCTTTATTTGGCGTTTGTTTGGTTTCCTTTTTTAATTAAATACTTCTTTGTTTTGTATAACCGCGTATCGCGTTTTGACTATTATTCGATTCTCGCCTTCGCATATTCACTAGCCTAATTTTGGGTCAAAAGCTTGTCGGGTTTATAAAATAATCCGCCCTTATTTCCCTTAGCTAGAACCAAACAAAACAACAAGAAAACATGCCACTGACAGTGGCTTTAAAACACATCGCTTCTATCCGAGAACGAGAGTGCCCGAGAAGCACGATGAGTTGGGTGAAAAAAATTAACAAACAAACGAAGGAACGCTTACAGTAGATATTTTAAAGCCTTTCACTGCAATGCCAGGCGGACACGCATACACATCTTACAAATATAGCCTTTTGTTTTACTTTGTGAGTGTGTGTGTATTTGCCCAACTAACGCACATAAAGACAGCTATAGACACAGTTTTTCTTTCTCTGCGTGTGATCGCAAAGTTTTCCCAAGCTCCGATCTCACACGCCACGCTCCCATGGCGGTAGCAAGTGGAGCAGGGCCTTGGAGATGGAAGCGAACGGCGACACTAATGATTATTATTGTTCTAGCAGGGGTCCTTCTAAGTTAGCTCTCGCGTTACTCTGATGCAAGCTGACTAAGGGGCTTGTTCTCTCACTCACAATGAGTGTGACAAGGGGGCGGTAGGAAGATGAAAACTGGTCGCGTGTCGGTCGCGATACTTTCACTAATAACGTTGTGCGTCGTTTTTACTCGTCGCAACAACCTATCCCGAGGCCGGGGCCAAGTCATTTCGCTAACATTCCCGGCGTGTGGCCGGCCTGTTTTGTACGATACGTAGTAATTTATCTAATCGAGCCTTTGTGCAGTGTGGAAGATGCTCGCGAATTGTCCATGGGATATTCTTCCATTTGGCAGAAGATCACGTACCTATAGATGCACGTTGGCACGGTGATATGAGAGCAGCCGGGATTAGGTTGGAATGTATCATCCCAATCCCGACACCATAAGGCCCGAAAAATGTCCAGACAAAGTGTGAATCGGGTTTTATAAAATTTTAACAGACCGGACCGATGTATTGGGTTCGATGGGATGCGGTTTACGTCCAGTTTTTGCCCCCAAAGTAGTACCACAAGCACCCGGAAAAAAACATTGTTTTTAAAGCAGGGAACGAAAAGTTGTGAGTGAGTGAGTAGTATGTGTTAGAATGTGTACGTGTTTGGGTATTTTTTTTTAAATTTAATGTTATTACGATACACGAGTGGGAAGAAAATGGGAAAGAGAAGAAGAGAGAAACATTTGAGATAAGACGAAAATGTTGGGGTTTTCCGAGAAAAACAAAAAAAAAAACTGGCACAACGACATCAAAGATGGAAACGGTCTCAGTATGAGAGGACAGAATGGAAGCGAGAATTTTGTGAGTAATGGTTTCTTTTTTCTAGTTTTGGGTGGTGAGCGATGAAAAACGGGATGAACGAAAATGAACATGAACAGGAAACGTGACTATGAACAGGGTTTCGAAGTCTTCAATCTTCAATGCGCGATTGAGGAGCAACAAGAGGCTAGGAAACGTGTGTGCCCGGAAATGTCCGGCAGGGTTGGTGAGCGCTTACCTTGCCGGCAGAATGAGAGCCTCAAATTCAGTCGCTAGATGGCGGCGGATGATATTTTTCGACGGCGGTATACCAAGAGCTGTTGCCATCGTGTCACCGGAGAAGGAAGGCTCCAGCACAACCAGTCCCCCATGAACGCCACTGTCTGTTGGAGATGGAGAAGATGATTTGATAGCAAACAATAATTGAAAAGAATTCTGGTCGCTTTAAACGGAAATTGAGTTTTTACATCACGTGGGATGCATGTGTAGAGTTCGTACACCTTTGCTTAAAGGAAATAGATCATTTGAAACCTACAATCATCGCACCCGTACTGTGTTGGATACATACCTTTCAAATTATCCGCATACTCGCCCAAATCAATCGAGCGTGCCCAGCGGATGAAGCGTTGATTGGTCCACACGATCGGATCGGTGTCTACGTTTTCCGACTGTAGGCGCCGCATTGCAATCGCTTGCCGGTCGTACTTCATGATGCGCAGTACATGAATGCCTGGAGAGTTTGGAGGGGAGAAAAAAACACATCATCTCACCTTGTGACCGTGGTCGTGCGGGATTCCCTACTCACCGTGCACTATGCTCGCCTGATGGAACTTCCTCGTAACGCCCAGATATTTCTCCAGCTCCTTCTTTGACAGCGTGTCCAGCATGCGGGCATCCACGAGCGAGTGCATGAACGATTCCGCATACTGTGGCAATCCAATGTCTGGCAACCATTCCGACGCTACCCAGCTGCAGATGCCCCGCCAGTGGAAAGAAAGATGGCGTCAAATAGTTTCCGTCCGGTATGCCACATCGCCGCGAACGACGGATGTCTACTTACGTGTGGCCCAACTGTCCGATAGTGGGGTAGCGCACTAGCTCCGGCCGGCGCTGTTCCTCGATGGCAAGCCGAAGCTTTTTCCTGTGCATTGGGTGTGACGTTCCGAGGCCGGTTTCCAGCTCCGCATCGCTCAGTTCAAGCAGTACCTTACCGCTCTTTACGTTCTCCGCACAGCGGCCACTGTACTGTGGCATGCCGAGCGCTACCTCCAGCCAGGCGAGCACTTGCGAAGCTCTCCAGCGTTCCATTGGCATGGAGGAAGCTTCCCGCAGTAGTCGTAACTTTTCCGCATAACCTTCCTCGGTCAGCGGACTCCACTGGAAGTCTGTCGCTTCGGTGTCGATCGGGGCATTCTTGTTGCGGTTACGGCTGCGGGCAAACACGCGCGATATACTGCCCCACGTTCCACCCCGACCGGTACGGCCCGTTAGGCCCGTGTTTTGCGCTTTCCCGGTAGCAGACACGGCTCCCGCTGATTGTTGCTGCTGCAGTCTTCGGGCGAACGTTTGGTTTTCATTGTCCACGGGCGAGCCTAACTGTTCCACGGATCTGTAAGAGCTAACGGGTAGAGTATTAGTGTTGCTGGGATAGGAAATTAGACATCTTGCTTTGTCTTAAGCTACCTAGACAGGGCTGCACTATCTACAGACCTCGAGTAGGCTCCCGCGTTCAGTGGCGATAGGGTAGGACTTCGCTCTTTGGGCGTTCCATCTGGAAAAAAGTTTCATGAGAAAAAGTTTTTTTTTATAAAATAGTATTCAAACGTAGTTGTGGGCCTTTGTTAGCTTACATTGGTACACATTATGATGACTGGAGACTAGTGACACACTATCAGAATCCACCTGTATACAAGGTCCATTCTCGCATGGACCATCGCTTAGATTCAGATCACCGGCTGCACTCTCCCGATCGCTACTCCCTGTAACAAAGTCTAGTTTTGGTAAGGCAACAATCGTCTACGACCCATCCTACCCCCCCCCCCCTCCTCCCCTCCATCCTAAGTCCACAAACGGTAAGAAACCTACCTCTCACACCCGAATCGGCACTGCAAGAACCACGGTCGCCGGGTGTCCCACTGATGTTGCTATACCCAACACCAGGTGTAGTAGCCGGTGCTGCCGCATTATGCGCCATCAGTCCCGAGGGTGGTGTTAGCGGGGCCGCCGAAACCAGACTCTCCTGGTCCGACATACAGCCCGACAGTTGACGGCGGGCTTCCTGTAGCTGTTCCTGCGTCCGCTGCAGCTGCATGTCCCGTGCATTAAGCTGTGCGGCCAGCGCAATTGATCGTTCGGCTTCGTCCCGGGCGTGCTTTAACAGGGACCATCTTTCTCGCTCTCGTTCCGTGTTTTGTTTGGCAGAGTTGGATTCGGACTCACGTATTCGCTGCTCGTAGTTGCGGATAAAGTTGCGCAGCTCCTGTTCCTTCTCCTGCAGCGAGGAGCAGAGCTGTTTCACTTGGGAAAGCAGATCGTTTTTATCGGCGCGAAGTTTCTTCCGTTCGAGCTTTAAACCTGATGAGATGAAAGGAACGACATATTTCTCAACTCAAGAGTCATATTTGCAAGAGCAATCAAATTAAAGGTCTTACTCTGAATCAGCTCCTTCGATATTCGTAGCTCATTCTCGAGCTTCTCCATCCGGTTGCTGCTATCCTCGGCCGAGTGCACGTCGAAACTGTTGCTTTGCGAAAGCAGATCAATTCCACCGACCGCACCATCGGGTGAGTTTTCTAGCAGTTTTTTCAACCGCGTAATCTCCGCCGACAATCGCTCGTTTTCCAGTCGTATTTTGGTCGTTTGTGGTGATTCTGATCGATTCGAGAGAACGAAACAAAAAGCAAACCGAACAGGGAAGAAACGATTATTGGCAAAGATAGTTTGGCTGGAAACATAATTTACCATCAACGTACCTAGATCGCTAACACCGTTCTTGAAGAGATTATCGCCATCGCCGGTGAGTATTGGACTGCTTTGCTTTTGCTGCTGGCCGAGGTTGGCCTTGTCCTGTGTGCTACCACTACTACCGGAGGACGAAGGATTTGGGCCACCCGGTTCGCCAGCAGTTCCGTTTGCTGTCGCTGCCATCGCTTCGCCGGAGGAAGACGATGAGCTGGACAGTGGCTGTGGGTTCGATTGTCGTTGTCCGCTGGGCGTGATGTTGGAATTGTTGCCGCTAGCGCTGGTACCGGGCTCGGGAGCCGCCGCTGAGGACTGGTGGTCCGTACCGATTCCGGGCGTACTTCCGAAAGAAGTGGCCGGTGCGGATGTGGGCGTACCACGTTCGGGTATTTCGAATGGTTTGGTCGGTTTGGCATTGTCCAGTGATAGGATCGGTCGGAATGGACGGCCACCATTGCTGGTCGTGCTCGGTGCTCCGGTTTTATCGGCTGTATCCAGTGAACGTGTTTTCTGTGAAGCGGTAGAAGCATAGAAATGGGGCGAATTTATGTAACGGAACATTTTTCTTAATTTTATGCTATGGTCAGTTCTATTCATAGTTAGATGGTTGGCCTTTTCCCGTTTATTTATAGAGGGTTTGAGTTTTTAAAACTACATTCGCCTCTCTAGATGGTTGGCCGATATGTCGCATTCATTTTAGAATTTTTTGGTGTTCTGTTATGCAGACTTTTACTTAATTTGATGATAAATTAATTTACAAAATCTTTTTTAAATTATCCTCCACACTTCAGATGCAATTTTGTTGTATTTGCGTTACGAATAGAGAACAAGCACTAACAATCCCCAATATAAACGAGCTGCCAGTACATACAAAGCTAGGTGCAAATGAGTAAATACGCAACTAGACGAACAAATTAAAGGATGCTTTTGCTGCAAAAGTGTTCGAGGTCACAATCGCCCAACGACCAACAATGCCAATGCATTCCTACCCTAGTCTCGTCGTTATCGTCAATCAAATCAGCCACACGAGAAGAGCGCACAAAAAAACAAACCACGGGAAAACAATTTCCTGCCTTTCAAAGCATCTTCACTGTTCGGGCACCGGTGCAGCAACAAGGGTGCAACGTTGGGCTGCATCGCTGGCACAAATAATAGCCCGTCCGGACAGGATAGCGGCTGACTGTGACAGCAGTTTAATTTATATGTAAATTTTATCAATTGAAGTTAGTTGGCTGTGGATATTGTACTACTCGGGAACAACGGGACAAGCCATTCCACGGCATGCGGCGACGAAAGCACGAAAAGCTCAAGCTCAATGCTTCCGTAAGGACACTCGGCTAAAATCTCGGAGAATCGGATAATGAGCAAAGCATCGATATCGGGTTTGCAAAATGTGTTAGTGAAGTGGGCCCGGGTACGAGGGCGGAGAAACCCGGTGGAAGCTCCCGGAGGTCCATTTTCGTTGATGACAATTTTCCACCAAGCTGAAGCAGCGCACCAACCGATGGCGTTGGCTTTTCCCTGTGTAGGGCAGAGCACTTTGCTATTTGCAGCGCAGTGTTTGGTCTTGTTTTTCTAGGTTAATGTGCCCGTCGACAGCAGTTCGCGCGATTGGATAAATCTCAGACTCATGGCAGTGGTCGTGGCGGTGGTTGGGGATGCTCGTTGGCCAATCATTCCACTGTACATTCCGGAAAATGGTTTGGCTGGGATAAGAGAAGCACCGATTGGATGGTCTTTAGGTTTGATGCGTGCGATAAGCGACGCAACAAATAAACGTTCCAAATTAGCATTAATTGCTCGTTGGCTGTGAATTTCGGAGGATTCTTCCGATCGAGGTGGAAGTCCCACGAACGTCCGGACAACAATGGGCTGTAAATTAAATCGTTTGATGTTATAGGATCATTTCGATCGTGCCGATCGATGTAAAGGTCGTGTTTGCTTGGGACGGCTGTTTGGGATAGCGTGGCCGCTGATGTGTCAACGTGCGCCGGTAATGGCCCGGGATTTTGCGGATGAATTTGTTTGGAAAATTCATTTGATTGAAACGTATTTGGATACGTTGATTTACATTTATGGTGTAAACTTAAGAGAGCTGGGTTTGGGAATTGAAAACTAAACTACTATCAGGTAGTAATAAATATTTGTTTATTGTTATCCTGACTTCAACAAACATTTCAATCATTAGTTCTTGTTTTAAGACTTTGAACCTTAAAGCAGTTGTTTGGAAGAGTCTCAGGCAGTTTGTTGAATTCTTAATTTTAAATTTTCCATCAGGATCTGGGCTATAAAATTTTTTTTACACACTCTCTGGAAACATTCACTAATAGTGATTTAACAATGATAATCTACATCGTCAGTATTGAGTGAAACAAATCGAAGGTCGTATCTTTGCCATTCGAAACCCCTCAACGGGAATTGCCCTTTCGGTAATGAATGTAATTGCATTTTCTCCTCTTTGCTAAACCATCCCTTTGGCTCTATCGAAATTCGCTTTCAAAGCGCATTGGCATTGAATCACAACTACCCGTTCAAACCCGTAGCTTAACTACATCAACTAATGAACGTTAGGTCATCCGCGAGCAATTCTGAAATATAGACAGAAACATCGATGAACGATTTATTCCGACATGTTTCGGAAGGCAATACTATCATGTGCGTCTAGAACCAGACAGTTAGGATAGAACCCGAAGGTATTCAGCCGACGAGGCAACCAAACATCCGGGACAACAACGACCACCGACAATGATGAAGTTGTTCGTGACGGATGATGGTGGAGATGATGCTAATGTCGTTAGGCTCTCGTCGTCTATTGCTGTGCTCAGACTGAAAGACCCAGGATGAACGACATTGAGATTTTGTGCGAAATTAGTGGTTCTGTGGCAGTGGCAGTGAATCTGAAGCATCCCGAAAAAAGGGGACATTGATATGATAACGAGATTGTTAGATGGAGAGAAATGTTTGGAAGTAGTACTCTAGAACCCCTTGTGGTGGTGGCTGTTAGTTGGCTTGAGTTAAAGTTGATTAAAGTTTGATTTAATTCGAACCTGAATTTAAATTGAAAGGAATGCGGGTATTTTCCGATCTCGTAACAAATAATCACGTATGAGTTGTAGGTAGATATCCATCAAGCATACTTACCGATTCAGCGAGCTGCTTGAGCGATGCGTTGATTTTGTCCGGATTGCGTGGTGGCGGCTCGGGCGGTTCCGATGCGGCGGCCATTGTGACGGTGCCGGCCGTGCCGTTCAGCTGCATTCCAACCAAGCGCAGCAAAGAGTTCACTGTGTCATCGTTGATGGCAGTCTGGAAGAGATTCGCGAAAGGGAATCAGTATCGCTGAAAGTTCACGACATCGTATAGCGTATGTAGTAGGAGCAGAACGTTCGTTCAATATAGCCGTGCAGCAAACAAGAACGGAAGTGGCTATAACTGACACAACGATGACGCACCGAGTAATAGTACGGATTCTAAAAGCAACATTCCCAAGCTCACCTAAAGAGAATGTATTCATGTATTCAGGTATGTAGAGAGAAAGGAAGATAGACAAGGAATGAGTCATTTTGTTCGTAATAAATAGGAAAAGAGCATGTTTCTGGGAATTTCTATATCACAATAAGTATTGATTAAACGATCAAGAAATGTACTTCGAACAACTTAAATCAAAATAAAATCACAATGTATGTAATGCTTTGAATGGTTGAGGTTGGAGTTCGAGTTGTGTGGAGTGATTTGTTAATTTTAATTGTTTACGGTCGTACAAGTGAATTTTATTATTACAGCTTAGAGTAAGATTTAAGGTAAAAGTGAATAGCTATGCAAAACAACTGTTGCGATTTATTCAATTACACAAACATTATGTAACGTACCCAGACGTGAAGTTGCGCGAACAAAACTAAAACAATTTAACATTAACTTCACCGCTGCAAACAGACCAATTGCTACCATTACGCTGTTAGGTGTAATGAGATTCATCACGTGTCGTGAGTAAAAAAGTTTGAATTGTTCCCTTTGTGTTGCCGTTGCTCTAATTAAAGTAATATTCATATCACTGTTTGCCTTCGTGGCACCAGTCTTTTACGAGTCACCGTATTATTAAACATTACACATGCGCTTCACTGCAGACATGTCACATACGTTCAGCCATTGTATGATAAAACTTCAGGAAAGTTTTACATTACGGTTCGTTGCTGTCTGTACCACTTGCTCGTGTCTAGTTGCACACGAGAAGGGAGAATTTCCTGGGCAAATGACAGCCATTCTGACGGGGAAAGTTAGTCTGCTCGTAACTATTGAGCGGAACTACAACTGTTGCTCAACTGGGTCGATTCGATTCGTGCTGACGATGCAATAGGCTTCCAATTGGAACAAGTAATGGAGGGAGATTGTGCTCCGGCAAGTAACCAACGCATACAGACGAGGGTAGAAAGTTTTCCCTTAGCCAAACAATAGCTGACATGAGGTACAGAATAGAAGCTCGAAAAAACCCCTTCGTCTGGATGCTGCCAACTTGTTTGCTCTCCGAATCGATTCTAATTAAGACATAAGATACGGATCCGTCACCTGAAGACAGCAAAGCAAAAGCAGGCTCGTTTCACTCCAGAACTTCTTGACGGCTTCTGTTGCACTGTGCAAATGCATGAGTTATGGGAGTGGCCAACTGAAAAAATAAAGGCACAGCAGAAATGGTGTGCAAGGAATTTTTATTAGTTTCCGAGCTTACACCCACTTCTCGCTTGATTTTTTTTATTGTAGTATTTTTATGCGCCATGAGTATGATCATCGGCTTTTCTTTTTTGGGCACGCTTGCATATACGCCCAGTGGGGTGAGTTTTAATTTAAGCAAATTCCTAGCAACTTTGGGCGGATATGAGCGAATAATTTATTTGCGCGACCAAGTGAAGCGAGCTTGCCGAGAGCGTTCAACGTACATATTCCATATTAGCGTAGAATCCGTTGCTTTTGTATTTCCTGCATGTGCTTTGGTGAATTTGTGCAAAATATTTTTGCTACTGATTTTCGGACAGCCATTGTTATTTTGCTTGCACCGGGAAGGAAGCCATAAAACGTAGTTATAATTTAATGCAAAGCAATTAAAAGCTCGCATGAATGAGCTGTTTGATGTTGAGGAGGCTAAGATATTAAAATAAGGTTGATGGTGTTTTTGTTGAACGTTATAGCTTAGCTTGAATCTATATTTTTATTCTTTAGGTGGGTGGAATTTGATCAGTGGGATAAGCACGATTTCAACAAAGTGATAGTAGGTGTCTAAGCTTTAAATGAACGTTATGAGAGAATATTTTAATTTTATTCCAATATTACGGCTCATTTTCTTGTTACATTTTCTTGTTACAATTCATTTAAAGGAGTTGCGATAGCTTAATTGCTCTCTATAATACGTTATAGCAGTCCGTGTGCCCAAAATAGGTAGTTAAATATTGAAATTTTGATATATATTTTAAGACGTAATTTAATTCAAAAATTAAAACCTTAACATACTTGGTTTTTTATCAAGAAAACTACGAAGTTAAACCATGTAATTGTACTTTGTTGTATTGTACTGTCAAAATTAAATATAAATAAAAAATTGTGCTTTGTAAATCAGCATTTTTTTTTTTTGGGTTTTAACAACTTGTTTTGATTTACAGATTTTCATGGTTCAATACTAAAGTTTCTTATTGTTGAATTTTTTGTAAAAAAAATAGTAATATTTATGAGTACAGGATTCAACTTTTGTACTTATAGCTTAAGGTTCAAGATTGTAAACATTATAATAAAATTTTGTATTCGATTTATCACATGTTAACATGTTTTAGAATGTTTTAAAAGAAATTCTCAACTATTTTCATGTTTTTATTAATTTAAGATTAAATAAACTTAAAGCTGACAATTTTACATACAACTTTAAAGTATGTTTAGTCTTTAGTATAATTAACACAGTTTGGCATAGCTGCGATCGAACGGAGGAATAACTCAAAATTTTCAGCTTATTCCATAGAAAACTTAGGCACAAGGCTATCTTTTCCGGAGAGATCTTTTCCGGATCCTTTTTCCTGAGCGAAGAAGCATATTTTATATTTTTTAATGGAAATGTTTCAAGGCATGAGTAGTTGAAAAACTTTTCTTTAAAAAACCACCCATTCAACAGCTCATAAAGAAAGGCTTTCACTAAGTGCTTTCCCACAAGAAAAAAAAAAAACTCGTAGAAGCAAACCCTAATCACGTGTAACAATCGCTGTGCATTGCAAGAAACGTTTAATAGAATGTTTAAATTCTACCAGCGCTACCATCGTGCAGATTCTTTTCTTCGACCTACAGCCATAAAAAAAATATCCCACCGTCGACTGTGCCCACACAAGACTCGTGTCTATGTACTTGTGCGGGTGTATGTTTGGATTGTAGTGGATACCCTTCATGAAAAACGATACGTGTACTTGATGTGACCCCGTTTCGCGCTTTACAGCAGAAAAGGATCATTTCGCCGAGATGCCGCACGGAACGCCCGACGGGAAGGAAGATTGATGGCGAAAGTCTTCCACTTGCTGTCCCATTTGCTTACGAATAGCCCTTGTACGACCGCAATCCCACGGTTACGGTTTACATCAAACTGCCATTTTAGTGAAGGTTTTCCTTCAAGTGCTTGCCCTGCATGGGTAGAGTCTTCTTCCATCGTTACACCGCCGTGTCATTGATTTATGCTGGCGTTTGGGCCTCATGGGCGAAGGTTCGGTGGCAGACAGTCATTGGATTGTGGGCATCATAAATCAGCATCGCTTTTCAAGGGGTTTCTTCGCTCATTCGAGCGAATGAAATGTGAGATTTTGGGTGAAAATTTTATAGTTAAATAATTATATTAGGGTAAAGTTGAGGTACCGCTATTCGCGAAACATGTCTCCGATTGTCATTTTCCTATTTTGGCTTTTGTTATAATCACGTATCGTACAAACGTATACTCGAATCTTACTGGGCATTTCTTTTTCGTTTTCCCTTGCCTTCGAGACCTGCTCGAAGCTGCGGAAAACTCAGCCACAGCACACCCTACCTCGTACAATATGGTTTGTTGGGCTTATTGGCTGGAGAGTTCGTCTAAACTCTCGTGGGAGTCGGCCGGAAGATTGAAATGGGTTTTGTGTTTTCCTCTTTTTCTAAGAAAAAATGGAAGAAAAATGAGAAGAAATAAAGAAATATACCGTGAAGCAAAATTCGAGAAAACAGATCGTTGAACAAACCAAACGATGATGCTGGTCGAACATTTATTGGGTGTTCGTGCGTTGAATGCGTAAGCATTTTTCCAGCCCCCTTCGTAACGAATGACCATCATTGAAGAGGGGACGAAATCGGGATAGCGCGTGTTAGGAAACATTCCAGCCACTTCCGGCACAAATCGATAAGTCAAATGATCGGACCAGTGCAAAGGCACGTGACCTATGAGCTCTACCTGGACATAACGGTGTAGCGTAACACTACGGTACACGGTTGAATAAATAATTCGGTGTGTTGCAAATAAAATGTTTCTGAAGGTTGCAATACGGAAAAGTTTTGCAACAGTTTCTCGTTTTTTGATGAAAATGGATTGCAACGTCATGGTGAGCGGAGGGCGTTTGCCCTTATCTGGTGGGTGGGCTAAGTGGATAAACTGCCGGAGTAAAGAGTTTTATGAAGATGTATCGATCGAACAAAAGCTGTTTGGGAATGTTCAAAAATGTGTTTCTTTGTAGTTTCTAAGTTTGACACAGGTAGAAGATTTATCTTTAAGAAATTGTCTTCAAACTTTAATCAACAAGCAAGTGAGTGGTTGTTGGTCATACTTTTTCGTAACTTGTTGTACAAATTAGATTTATTGGTGATGAAGTTCATCCAGCATCAGTAGAAAAAGACAAAACAAATATACATGTTGTTCCTCGTGGATAATCGTATCCGGAAGTTTTCGTTCAAATGCAGCTGGGAAAAGTGTTTTGACACATCTGAAAAAAAAAAACACAAACACAAAACCTTCATCAAAACTTCATATTATCCTGTCGAAGATATTTTCATGATTCTTTTTTGCCTTTTCCTGTTTTCAACTTGTTCGCAAAGTTTAAAAAACAAGCAACGTCACATAAAATGACAAATTCAAAAAGGAATACACACAAAAGGGGCTCACAATTCCGGATGCTTTTCTTGACTCAAAGAGAGATACACAAATAAACCTTGGGAAACAAAACAACTAACAGAAAGATGAGCAAGATGGATTTTCGATCTGTTTGTTATAGCAACAAACTAGAAACTAGGAAAGAAAGGAGGGCTGTAACAATTGGGGAAGGACTGATTGATTGTCAGGTTCATGTTTATTTCTCCGGGGTTTTCCCGGCAAGGATATTGGGCGCATTTTGTTGGAGAGTGTTTTTCTTTTCACTTACTTATGTGACATCCTTTGTTCTTCGTTTTTTACGTTTAACGAAGTTTAAGACAGAATTCACATTCCGGAATGAAGATCTTAATTTATTTATAGCTCGTTTGCCGGTCATTAATAGCATGAATAATTCCACTCATATTTTAATCGATTAATCGACAGAAAGATGTCCTCTTTGTAAGAAAAAGAGCAAAAACAAATCCAAAAGCTCCAAAATAGAACCGTCAATCAAAACCGAATCCATGGCTGGCGGCTCGACTGACAACGGCAACCGGGACACAACATTTGGGTCAACATAGACGCGCCCAGCCGACGACGGTTCGATTTGTCAAGATTTATTTTCCGCAGAAGATTTCCTCTTGTGCCAGTGTTGCCATTACACAACGTAAGCCTTCACACACACACAAACGCATTCAAACACATACAGCCACAGGGTACATGTCCTGTGTTCCTATGGTGAAATCCATCACCGTGCCAAACGGCTTGATTTGGGATCTGAATTATATTTTTTTTTTCATCATTTTCTCCTTCTCTTTGGTCTATTTTTTCCCAACAAGCTTAACCGTTGACGTATCGACAGATACGTTTCACATTACGCTTTCCCTCCCAACCATTACTCCGATCGATATAAATCTGATCAAATTGAACCGGCTGGCGCGAGCGTGTACGTGGTGTCCAACGAAGCGTTCTGGTTGCCCACTCAGCCGGCGATTGCTGGATTGTTGTTGTGTGAGGTGAGCTCTGAACGAAAAAGCAACCGACGGTAGAGGATAAGGAAAAAACAACCCTCTGTTTCAAACTCAACCAGGACACCGAAAAGGATTCTACGCCCGTGTAAGGCTAACACCATTGTTTGCTGAACGGGTGGTGTTGTTTTTACCGGGTTGTTGTTCGGGATGCCTTGGCCGTAGGGGTTTGTTTGTGTGATGAAAGGCACAAATCTTAGCCCCTAAGCAGTACACTTGAGGGTGTAAACATGGTGACGGAGGCACGTACTCGCGCAAAGAATACAAAAAGGAAGCGTTCGTTTCCTGGGAAGCGGTATTTGTGCGTGTGAATGAGTGACCAGGTTCGGGGTTTCCTATCTTAATATCCACTCCATCATAGGGCGACGTATAGTCCACCGGGCACATTTCCCTCAGGTGTCACTCGACCGAAGCATTGTTCGTTTGCAGTGTCTGTTTTCTTTGGTCGAGTGTTTTTGCAGCAGCGATCCCGAATTGAGCAGGACAACAGGTGGAATTCATCTTAGTGGTGAGCTTTCGTAACAACAGTTTCTCGTTAACCTTTTTGTTTAGCGCGCGAGGGACAGAGTTTTCTTCGGTTCATTGTATCTTTTAAGCACTAATATTAGTTCTATTACGGAACACAATCCCAACCTCACGAACAACGAACCCGCCGTTCGATTGTTGTAAAGCCTGTAAGGAAAAGTTTAACCAAAAAGCTGCTGCCGCTGCTGCTACCACATCAACACAAGCTGTCGTTTCATCCCTGGAATCTGGAATCCTGCGTGTGGGCGAGAAAAACTTTTACGATAAATCCTCACACTTTACAATCAACACCGATGCTGTTGGGTTTTGTTGTTGCCAGCGGTAGCAGCAGCTTTTCATCTCGTTCGTTGTATTTTTGTACGGGCTTAGCATTTTTTCCCCTTGTCGCAATTGAAAAACAACTAAACAATCATCATCCGGTGTACGGAGAAACTTCTAGTTTGGCCAAGGATTTGTAAAGGATTTTCCGTCTGATGGCTTTTTTTTTTATAACCAAACGCCTCCAGCCGGGCGAGGTTTTTTTATGGACGGTGCAGAAAACTCAATTGTTCAGATTAATGATTAAAATTGTGTTTTTGTGTTGCGTTAAGAGTTGAGTAAATTTTGAGAGATAAAAAAGGGGCAAGATTATCTGTTGTTGAAATAATATTGAATCATTCGCTTAGACGCTTATGGGTGTAGGAAGTGTGTGCGTGTAAGGAATGTTTGGGAAGAAATAAGTCTTGCATGTTGTAAACGTAAGTGGTAAAAAAATTAATACTCTTACAACACTAGCTTTTAGATGAAATTTTGAATAGTATAATTTTGATTCTCTGCTCTACGCTAGATGTAATTTTTTCAAACCAAGCCGAAACATTGAGCCACAATACAGCCATATCCGAAATGGTTGGCAGCAGCGTAAAAACGGCACGGTAACGTTTGTTCCATCGTTTTACTGCTGCTACCAATCAAATAAGATGTGGAATAATAATTTTCATATCTAAAGCACATTGCACCATCTAACTAATTAGGCCGAACGACATAATGTTACTACAGAAAAGCGAGTTAAGTAGATAATAAGGTTAAACAAGAACAAGATCATAGGGAATAAATGTTGCACAAATCTACCGAAATTATTGCCCAAAAAACACAGAGCGAAATAGAGAGAAAGAGAAAGAAACACAGCAAACCACCAGGGTAGAAATGCTTAAACAGATTAAAATAGATTAGACAAAAAAGATTGAATAAACACAAAAAGGCAAGTCGACATTGCTTCCTGGTCACAGAACAGAACTTTTGATTTTGAGTGTTGAAGTTTTTTTCGGCGTTTCAGTAGATTTGAGCCACAGTCAGACGAAAAAAAAAAAAACGCAAAAAGCAATCAAAAATTAATTGGTGATAAACGAACGGAAGAAAATCAACAAGGATTAAGTGTGGAGAAAGTAAGAGAGAGTGAGAGAGCGAACGGAATTGGTTTGGAGCACTTGCACCGCTTGGGATTGCAAGCCGAACCAAAAATCAATGCAAAACGAAACATGAGTGGAAAAACAGAAACAGGAAGGAAAGCATAACAAACATTGAACTGAAAACTAGGAACACTCCAAGGTTGTGCACGGGTGGAAGAACCGGGAAAGCGTAGGCAAAACGATAGCAAGCCAATTAAAAGTGGGAAAATGGATGAAATTGATTCAATTCGAGGGATGAAGCCTTGCTGAGCTGTGTCGCGCTAGCTGGAGGGGGCGGGAAACCGTTATCTAGCCGAACCAACTTTCCGAGAGCTTTTCGGGATCTGGCAAGCAATTGAAGTTGCTAAGCTCGTTTATTTTTGTTTGCATTGGGTTGGGGGAGGTAAAATTGCAATAAGAGCTTATGGAAATTGGAGGATAACAGGTTAGTTAACAACAACGAACGAACTTAGTTCTTCTTTTTTGTGATAAGTCAACTAGGTATTAGAAAGGATTCAGTATGAAGTTGACCAGAAGGGAAATTACAATTCTATTGCTGTGGAATTGTAATTAATAGAAGAGAAGCATATTTAACTAATCATAAAAATGAATTGTTGAAGACTAACAAAAAGGAGTATTCTCGGCCAGCGAGTGGGATATGGCCACCTGTCACGATAGATGGCACGCAGAAGCATAAAAACAACAAAACCTAACCTCAACTTTCAAAGTGTTGAGCTAGTCATGGGCAACATCCAGCGCACAGTGAAGGGACCACTAACGTGGGACGACTAAAGCAGGTTGGAAAGGTGTAAATACGAAGAATACGGAAAGAAAAAGTGGAAGAAAACAGACGGTACAAGGAACGAACCACACAACAACGGCAGCTACACGGCAGCGAACTAGGCGAACACGATCGCAAGAAAACGAACATAACAAAAAAAATTACGAAAGTTGTTGTTTGGATTAAAGTTTTGTAAAAACCTTCTCAAATATCCGGTGAAACTCTCCCAGCATCGAACGGTCGTGTGGGGTGATACGCGGGTCGAGGGTGATTCTTGGTGCTTTTTTTTTGTACTCGGGAAGAAAAAAACGAAAAGCTAGAAGCAATCCGTTTGATCGTTCACCGACGGAACTCAATTATCGGTCGACTTCTTCGCCTGCGCCTGGCAGGGTTGGTTGGTTTGGTTGGCTGTTGGGCGTCCCATTCAGCTCGTTCTTTCACACCCACCGGTTCCTAAGGTCGCTGGAGTTGCTTTGCGTCACGATGAATTGGCACCTCTGGCTTTGATGAGGGTGTGTAGCAGGAAAAGTAGCGGGCGGAACGAGAAAGGGAGGTATGAAAAAGGACACACACACACACGCACACAGAGAGCTTAATCCATTGACCGGTGTGACTTTTTCTTTCCGGACCGGGGGACGATTAATCTTTGGAAGCACTTTGCTACGAAGATCACGCCGGAAGATGATCGATTTTTGGGGATGCGAACGTATGCGAGGATACTACATGATGGGTTAGTGCGCGGTAAGCAAAATTGAGCAAAGTTTTAACACTTCAGGGAGAAACCGGAAGAGAGAGATGTGTTTTTCGTTGGAAGTTGTTTTCGGATACTTTTGCAACACATCAGAACGTTGTGTCCAAATTTCGACACTGCACAGTGGAATATGATATGACACCAAAACCAAACTGGGTAGGGTAGGCTCTGGGGGTTGATAAAATAATGAGAAAACGATACAGGCACGCCACAGCACTATTTCTGATAGAAGGATGCAAAATTTACGATTCTGATCCCCATTTTCCAAAAAGCAGGGACAATCAGGCTGGGAGCAGGCAATCGGGCGCTTGAGCGTTGATTGAAGTGAAGTTAAATAACAGAACCGACACCTCACACCTGGAACAAGCAAGGAAATCTTGCTTACGTACCTTTCAGTAGACGGTTGGATGGAATGGCCAAATATATAAACCCTTCAATTCCACACCGGTACACACAGTATTGATTGAATTGGATTTTCTCGGACTGTCACAGCAATGGAGCCTGGTGTATTTGTCCGCAAGCTGTCGTATCGTTCGTTTCTGAAAAATGTCAATTGAACGGTAAAAGAAGAAAGAGAAATTAATAATTTGATAGTAAACTTTTGGACAGTTCTGCTAGAAGAATATCCTTAAAGTACGAACATAACAACCCCCTACAGCGTTGTATAATTGGCTGCTACTTTTGCAACTATTTTTAACGCCCTTAAGGAAGAGTTATTTCTTCTCCGTTTGCTTTATTGAGAAACTTCCAAGCTATCAAACCCCTAGAATTTTTGGGCCATCATAAACAACAAAGGATTGATGTACTGTTACGCTCTGCTAAAGGTTTTGTAGTGGTGATGCGTGTCTACACCAACAAAAGCAGCAGCGTTGTGTGAGCTTACAAAATTCTGTAGTTCAGCTTGCGCAGTTTATGGTGACGCCATAAAAAACTACGTCAATCGTTTTTTCTCCTTCCTCTATAGAGGGTCATAATAAGCGGTTGGCTTGTGGGTGAGTGGCATTGTTCACCCGGTTAATGTATTGCACCAATTAAAGTGGATGATTTGCTTGCGATTCTGATTACATTGCGTAAAACTAAGTTTTTCGAGGCATATAAAACAAATGGATGGCAATTCCTATTTGCTCTGCAGTGGTGAAATAAGTCTTATGCTTGTAAAAAAAATCTCTTTCGATTCAGATAAGTAAGATTAGGTTTAAATTTCTATTCGGTTTTTCCTAGAAACTAGAAAAAAGTTCTAGTTTTGAGTGTCTTCTTTCTATTCACTAGATTAGCAAGATTACTAAGATAGTTTTAATATCGCAGCTCTGAAAAATTCTCAATCAGAAAAATACTCAAAGCACATTAAATTGTGTTTCATCCAGCACGAAATAAGCTTAAATCATTGGCAATAAAACATCATAAAATATCAAACGCTCAGCTACAGTCCTGGCATCTTTCTTTAGCCGTTATTTAAGTGGAAGCACATCAGCAGCATGGTAGACTGCAAAATGAGTTCCTTTCCGTTTTAATTGCTCTATCACAGCTTCCTTCCAGATGGATGGCACCATCCCAGCATCAACAGATAAAACAACCGATGCCAACTAGGACACTGGATCAACAAAACCAGCAAGACAAAGACCTGCAAAAACTGACTCATCTCACAACCAGCTGGTAACGATGGTGATGAGCTGATCCAGATAATGAGAAGAAAAAACTAGTCAAATAATTTTTCTTCTCACTACTCCCTTACTCCAGGGTCATCACGCTAATCCACTTCGTATCGATTAGCCATCCCCCAACTTCTTTTGAGTGAAGCAGCAAATACAACAGTCATCGAGGACTGGGCGAATTGCTTTACCCACCGTACCCACACATCGAATGCGGGATGGCGTGCGCATTGGAAAAAGTTTTTCCTTCCCAAGCAGTAAGCCTCAGCAAGCAAGGGATTTCTTGAATGAAAAACGAGAAGCAAAATGCAGCGCAAAACTAATCCTTGAAGCAGCTTTATTTTTTAGCATGAAAAACGACTGTGTATGGCAGTAAGTGGTGGCAGAAATTGTTGCATGCCAACAGAGAAAAACGAGTAGTAGAGTGGTGAACTAAAGCACAGGATATAGTTTGATAAATTATTGAGATGAGTTGAAGCTGTTCCAAAGGATTTGAGAAAATGATTCCAACCTAACGAGGATCTAGTTAGGAGCTTATTCATTTCAATGAACGTTATTTGAAAATAATTAAATTTGAATGCTTTAACGCATTATGATAATAATTTTATTTACAATAAGACTCTTAACCCAATAAGACTAGCTTGTGTTCGAAACGCTAACTGGGCCGTTGTACCTTTTTCACACTATCGTACGGTTTTGCTACAATGCTTTAAGTGGTGTAGCCTTTCAAAAGGCCACCAACCCTGCTCAAAACCGAAAGCAACACGCACAAACACGTCTCAAGAGCAAATAGGAACCTTTCAGGCGCATGTAGGCGCTTTGGCTTACGAAAACTCGGGACTCGGGACCGACCGAGGAGGCAACCGAGATCTGTATTTAGTAACTCGTTAATTGTGAAAAATGGTTGGCAGTGGCGTGAATTTGTTTATAGTGCAGGACATTCACTCACACTTGCACAGCTGTTCCTCTTGGGGCTTAGAGGAAACAATGCAGGAAGTAGAAACCCTATGGTTTTTATTGCCTACATTCTTGGTGCTTTGTTCCTTTTGTGGTGTTTCTTCTCCTGTCCTATCGTGTACTTTTCTGTACGTTACACACTTCTTTTATTTAACACTTTAACTATCGTTTTTTGCTTGGAACTGTCCTCAGGAGGAACAAAAAGGTAAGCTTTTAATTGGTTGCAATTAGTGTGCTACAAAGAGCGGCAGAATATGAGTTTTGATAAGAGCTGTTGGGATGTTTTCACCTCAGAGTTGCAGTGTTGACCTACATCCGGGGAAATTTAGCTTCAGAATGGAAAACTTAAAGCAGCAAATCTGGTGTTTTATCATCCGAAGTAAACCATGAACTCCACCATGGATTAACCTTCGTACTAGCTACGGACAAACTAGCAGGTCAGTGCTATAATTCCGGTTTAACTTCCAAAAATAGAGCAGCATTATTGCGCAACAATCATTTGAAGCACGCCGGGCTTAGGGTGTAGCTATATTTATAAAGGCTCTCTTCTTATCGCATCAACACACCAAACCAAAAACGTTCTGGTGAAGCTTTCGGCCAATGATCAAACCGCAGCATCCACCGAGGGAAACGCAATACGGACGGATAATTAAGGATGTTAATGCGAATGTTAATCTACGGCACAGAAGAGTTCCCCGCGTTCCGAGTCCGAATGGTGAAGAGTTCATGTGTGTGAGGGCATGAACAGCCTCTCACACATATACTTAACGGACGAAGTAGAGTAGATTCTCGTGTATAATGGCGTCGGAAAAACATGCTCGTTAAAGATGGTGATGGAACTGGATGAAGGAATGGGGGTTTCGGGACGATGGGCGACGTCGTCGAGAGACATTACGACATAATCAGAGTATCACTAAACGAGCACTGTAGGCGTATCAAGAGGTGGAAAGGCATTTTTATTGGATTATTATAATATTTGGAGTGAGAGAATCTGTGGTTTATAGAGCAAGATTTCAGTAAATATGCAACGAATGCGTTTGATCCTGAAGAGGCATCAAATAATAGCTTAGGATAAGTAGATATAGTAGACAAACTATTCTTTAAAAGTTATACAATGTTAGGAAGTTTTCGTAATAATTCTTCAGAGCATTAATCGTTTCTGTACCGTACCAGAAAAACGGAATGAAATAAACCAAATCGTTTCTGCTTTCGGTAAGGTGCCACAAAAGCAGGAACCATCAATTACCGAAAAGGTAAGGGCGTTTAAAATTACCATTTTTCCCTTTTTCTGGCATTCCCAAAGCCTTTACCTGAAACTTTACCGAGAAATATGGCAAACACTTCCGCGATTGGTGTGTTGTTGCTCGTGGTTTAGTCTAGCAGAAACCCTTGAACAACTCTCACACGGCTTGCAAGTGTTTGTAAGCTTTGGTTGGTACGTGCTAATGGGGGTTGGTTTGTCTTAAATGGCACCCGCCGCACTGGCGATGGTTACAGTTTGGGGTAGTCACCAACGCTTTAAAGTGGTTCTTAGTTTTGGATAGTTTTTTGCTGTTCGGCGTCATTCTTTAGCCTAGCTTCCACACCCGGTAACATTCCGGAATTCTAACGGGAGTTATTGGTTTTTTGGTTTTAACGCCAGCGTCAGTGGGTGGGAGTTGAAGTTTTTAGCGTCGCTGCTGGAAGGAAGTGGTAATTTTAATGTGTATGTGCCCGTGTAACAGGAAAAAGGTGCCATGAATACAAATCGTGCCCGCTTTGGGTGTGTGAGAGCTGCCAGAATAGGAAAGTAATTGCAGCCGAGTAATGTTCTTGGCAGGGAGAGGTGATAGCTGGCAAGGTGATTTTGCATATGGTTAAAGACATTATAACTTCTTTGGAAAGTAACGAAGCTGTTTTACCATCACTGGTATGCCGTTAGTTTAGCTGTATGGAGAGAATAATTGTAATTGGTGGTGGTTTTATTTATCGTTATGCTCGGGAAATATTTACACACTTGAAGGTGGGTTTTGTTTCTGTTTTTAAAGTAGTTTTATTTGCGATGGTTACGCAGATTTAGAGTATTATTTTGAGATTTTATTCAAATAATTTAACATTTGAAAATGTTTTTCCTGCATTTACTGTTGCCTTCTGCACCACAATGAAATCAATAAAAGCGTTAAACATATTATTACATTTATCATTATACTTCAATCATCCAAGCTGCCGATTTACAACAGGTTATAACGCTTTAATGATTATTTTAAGAATATTATTTACACCTTCCATTTGGTTTCAACTTTCAAACCTCGTAATTATGGCTATTAGCTACAGCATGTAATGCCATCGCGCAGCACATCAAAAGAAAAAGCTTATTTAAAATCCTCATAGCACATTCCACAGTGATTCTGCTATTTTATCCGCGTGGTTCCCATTTCGAAAAACCCCAACCAACTCTCGTAACGATCCGAGCTTCATTAGCAAACGCTCGGTGAACCATTTTCTCTTCCCAGCTTTCGATGCTCACATTTTGCACGCTTTTGATGTCGTCTCCTGTTTTGCAAAATCCAACACCCAAATAACCCGCGCGCACACACGCGCGTGAGGGTATGTGTGAGTGTGTGTGTGTGTGTTCGCAGAAAATAAAATGTTCCTAAGCCTTGCTCATGTTAGAAAATGTACCGTGAGTCAGGATAAGCATCATCGACCGACCGTGTTGATTGGAGCGGGATGTAGTAATGACAGAAGCTTCATTTTGTTACATCTGTTCCTAGCGAACGGTGACAGCGCAATCCTAACGGCCGTTACATTTGAAAAGGCTTGTATTTGTGAGTGTCGCTTTTTTTGCCTTCCCCATCTTTACCCTGCAAACTAATACTACAGAATTGGAATACTAATGATGGCGGAAGCTTACCAAAATTGAATGCTTTTACAACACGCTCCACGCGGGATCTGTTCGCGCTTTTGAATGTTTGGTAAATTCAGGCAGACACTTTCATACTCCCCGGTGTGGCTTTCATATTTTAATTGCTTAACCAAACAATGGTTGACGGAGGGGATTTTCAATGGTAAATACTTTCGCACGGAACGCGTCGAGAACGTGTCGTCGTTTGCAAACCCCGTGAAGAATCGTTAAAGAACGTCGTTTTCGTCGTCGGCATTCAGGACGGGCATTAAGAAACATCGCAAAATGATGATGTTTTGAGTGAGAGTGGGTGAAAATCAAAACCCCCGAAACGTAACGGCTGTTTGATCGTAATGGCAAAGAGACAAGAAAGAAAAAAAAAGAACATCCCAACACAACGATTACACACAATCCGAGCCTTTTTTTTCAACTGGCTGTAGGCGTTACTCTGTGTTAGCCTATGAAACCAAAACTTATCGTGATGTTAATATGCGGACGGTGAAAATCTGTGCGGTTTTTTGCTCACGAGTGGGTGGAATGGTTTTATGGTAATAAAATCCTACACTGAGAAAACCAGCCACTCAGTTTGGCGCTCATCTAAGCGCACGAACACAGCAGCCACTTTTGTGTACGCAAAACCGTGGTGCCCTTTTCCTTTTATGGGCAGCTTTGTTTGGATTTGAGTTTTTACATCGCACGTCAAGCGTAGCATCTTTGCAGAACTGGAGGAGCGAAATCAGTTTTACGCGTTCGCTCCAAAGGCGCCCTCCCGTGTGATCTTTTCTTCTCCAGTCTCTTTTTTACTTCCTCTCAATCGAAAACCGTGGTTTGCGGTTAGCTTATTCAAGGACTTCTTTTCCGGTCACTCAAAGACTGGCCTATTGACGAGGGGTTTATAATTCCATCGTTGCGAAAAATTCAACGAAAACTGCGATTGTTGGCCGTTTTTCTTCCGGTTAAAGTGACCGAGTTCAAGATAGCATCTTGGAAATGTCTTTCGCCTTCAGTGGTACGTCACCCATCCCGAAGAGAGTGTGGTGCGGTCGGTTAAATTTTCCTTTGTACGGCATTTTTCTCTCGGAAATCATTCCGGTTTTCGGAAATGCTAGCAACGGAACCAGGTTTGTACAATTCTATGAAAACTCATTTGAATAATCCTAAATTTATGACAATAACGTAAAGCGGCAATGGGATGAGATGGGTGGGTATGGAAAGCTTTAAAAAGAAAAGTTTCGAGTTAACACGCTTTTCATTTAAGCTTAGAGGAATGTTGTTCATAGGAAACGTTGAATTAACATTGGACTTTTCACCTTTGTTTACTAAAAAGAAAGGGAATGTTGATTTTCTATGAATTTAAAATTCAACATTCATTCTTCAATAATGATAAACCCTTTTTTATTTTGTAATTACGCCCAAATCGTATTTGTGTTTCACAATCAATGGGTGGTAACAATAAGTTACTGTAAGTATAGAATCATATAGAAGCTTATCGTATCGTGAAAGGCAGTAGGGTAAGGGATCTTTATTTTCTAAAAATGTAAAAATGAGGCAACAGAGCTTCGGTCTAAGAAATAAACCTGCTGAATCACTCATAAAAACGTTTAAAGTGAGTCGTGAATTGTTGTAAGTTCTTTGTGGAGCTATCATCTTATTAGCAAATTGTTTGTCTCTTGTGCAGAATTTATGACATTAAATGCATTATTGTTCTGCATTTCAATCCTTTTTCCTCTTTTGAAAAATATCCTTTTGTATTTTAAAATACTATTATTTTAATATAAATTTCGATTTAGTTAAAAAATCAATACTGTTTATTATTTTTCCTAGTAAACTCTTATAACCATTACTTCAAACCAAAATCATTTGCTTGATTGAACATTTAAAAGTGAAAAATGGAATAAAATTTCCACAAGATTAATTGCAACCCCTCCTCATTAGCATGCTTTCTAGGCTGAAGCTTATCAAACAGAGCAAATAATGATGTCTGTTTGATGTTAAGCTTTTGCCGGATGAAGTTAAAAAAGACGAAACGGAACTGAAAGGAAGCTACAGCAACGCTCCCAAATCAGCATTGCAGATGTAGTTGTAATGCAAAGTAAAACAAAAAAGGGAAAGAAAATATACTTTGGGATTAAATCATCAGTTGGTTGGGTGGGTGAGGGAACGAAAAGCAACAAAAAAAGAGCAAGAGAAAAAAGGCAATCCTTGGCAATGACGGTAGAAAAAATGAAAACCTCCAACTTTGCTGCCCATTCTTCCTTCTGTTTGGAACCTTTCGGTTCCATTGCATAGTGAAAAATATGAAGCAGAAAGAAGAGCAGAACAAAAAGGGAACCGTTTCAGCCGGGATGTTGCGTCCGGGATGGTGAAAACCCCTCATAAGTAATAAAAACCACCTGAGTTCAATTAATGGAAAAGTAATCTTACTTTCCATGATGGTTGCGGTGGTTTATTTTCTACTATGTTGTGCCTGTTAGCTTGGCCGAGAAAGAGCTCCTACCAGTCAGTAACAGCAGGCACACATTGGCAGTAATAACCTGTTCGGGACCTGTTCAGCAGTGTGCCGGGGACCCAGAAGTACAGAAAAAGGTTTCCATCGAGTTCGATTGAAAAATGGGACGATCTTTTTTTTTCCAACCACTTCCCAAAGCAGTCATATCGACGATCGACCAGTGGTAGTTGAGATGCTTTCGTACCGAATGACCATCGTGCTGGGGAATGAAAAATAAGGCTAAACTGTTGAAACGTGAAAAGGAAAAGTGTGTCACGCGACGGTAAACTCGAATTTTTGGGGTAAAGTTTTTTCCCATCCAATGACCGATAATGCAGTTGGCCAACGAAACGGTGGTGTAGGACGGTCGTTTTACTGAAAGGTTTTCGCTGAAAAGTTTTCCTTTTGCACGGTTTGGAAAAAGGTATCGGGAAATATCGAACCGTACGCCCACTGGCTGTCGATTGGTGGCAATGTGCGTGGTAAGGGGAAAAAGCTCGTGAATGTTCACTGTCAGCTCTAATTCGCGCACAATGGCTTGCCATTAAAAGCTTCGATACGTTCATTTGTTTTGTGCTGATTTTTGTGTGGGTATGTGTGGGCTGTGTTGTGAAAGTTGTTTGTGTATTGTTGGAATAAGGAAACAGTTTCCGTAGAAATGCTTTTATTGACATAGCATGAGATGACACATGAAGTAATATACTGTTTGCCTGTGTATAGTTCTTACATTTATAGCAATTCCGTAAGTTATAAGAAAAAATAAGATTGTTTCGTTACGCTACCATAAAAATATCTTCAAAATTTCAAAACAGTCACACTGTGCTATCATACACAAAATGTATAATGGAATGCTGTTGCCTAAAGTAAGCAAAACAGCCTCCAAGCATTAGGCGTCTCCAGCGATGCTGCTACCCTCGAGCAAAATGTTTTCCTGTGGCAAAAGTGTGTGCGCTGGAAAAAATCGATCCATTCTCATACCCTAAACTCAGCATGTTTCTCGCCTGCCTATCGCACCGTGCTCGTGGTATGAATGAGCAAGTTTGTTTTTATGGTTTTTAGCATCATTCCGTACCATCCCGTGCTGTGCTGTTGTTGGTGGGCTGGGCAACAGCATTCTCCATCCCTCTAACGCCGAACAAGGATCGATCCAGCTTCTTCTGTTCGGCTACCGTGTATTGGTACGTGCCACACAACACTGCTTCAGCGAAATGCTTGTAAGTGTGTGTTTGTGTAAGTGTAGAAACCAAAAACTGTTGCACATGGCCGCTACAGATACACGGATGGGCAGCATTAATCCGGGCTGACCATAACTTCAGCGGAGGGATAATGTTTAGCCGATGAAATTAAACTTTCACGGAGCTGTGCACATAAACATGGGTTACATTTTTAATTACGATTGTTACAGTGAAATGTGTATCGTTCTTTCTTCTCCCAAATGTACTTGGTAGAACGAGCAAGCGAGTGGGAAATTTAAATACTGTTAATTTTACTGCTTTGTGTAAATGATGCAGAAGAACAAAGATCAATAAAAGCAATATTTTGAAAATGGAAGAAAAAAAAACTGGTTTTCTGATTGTTTCTAGTGCTGATCGAAGGGGAAACGGTCGGCCTAGAGTTGGGTGATTTTAGGGGTTCAACCTAAAATTCTATATTTCGGAATATAGAATTTTAGGTTTTTGGCTATATACCTGGAAGTGTTAATAACGCATTCTGATTCTATTTATCACAATAACTGCTACATATATCAGAATTTACAACTGAGAGCAGTAGACTTCCTTTTAAATTATATTGCTTTTAATGAATGTTTTGATGAAAACAAGTATGAATTTGATATTTCATAACTTCAAAGCACATCAAACAGTTCATTTTACACGCTCTGTCAGTACCTCTTTATAAGACTCTAGATTTGTAGACACTGTATGATGTTTGAAACTTCGGGTTGGTGTTTAGTTGCTCGGAAAAGGGCAGTTTTTTTTTTCTAAAGATGGTTAAGTCGCAGAATTTACAGTGCTGTACAAGCTTTTGTTCATTCGTAGATAAACTTCACCTACATAAAAAGCACATGCGCACCGGAGGCTAATATTTTGACACTCCATACGATTGTACCAGGTGTGATATAAAATGTGCACTAGCTGCATACAATCAGGCGCTTCCGCAAGCGCCATACATTAGCAGGATTATTAGCATCAGAGAGTTCACAGCAGTAACAAAAAGGAAGAATCATCATCGGTTTTTGCTAGTTCACTATCCAACCCATATTTCATTGCACCGTGACTTAGTGGCCGCTCTTTCCGTATTAACCGGATTCGAACATTTCTTTGAGTTCCGGCTTTTAGAGCGAACAGCGAAGGCGTAGCTGTGGCCGAACTGGACGTTTTCGCTTGATGGGAACGTTCCTAAACCTAACACAATTATCTCGACAGTGCAATCTTAATGTAATTGTACTTTATACATTCGCCAATAGCTGGGAAGCTCGCAACGAACGAATAGAGCTTGTTATTCAGACATCGAGCATAAGCAAGACCACCCTTAGTTCTACGCGTTTGGTAGAATTCACCTTCAGTTCTCGTAGCATCATATTTCTTTCACCATTCCCTCGCACTTGCATACATTTATATATTCTGCCATCGTGGCATTAACTCGTCACTTTAGTTGTGTTGCAGGCAGGTTTTGGGTACGTTCGTAGGATGTTCTCGTTCGAAAGCCACGACTTTGTTCTACCCGGGCAAGGTTTTGCACCGTTTGTGGTCGGTAGATTCCGTTACCAGGCTACCTGTTCACTGTGCATAAATGCAGCACCAGGACGCCGGTACAAAGTAGCCTTAAAAGGTGAGACTTAGCTAGTCTTGCTCTTGAAAGCATGCATTTGAAGGTTTCAGCGTTCGGTGGCTTCTGTTCATAGGAAACCTGAAAACCAGCGCCACATGGCGCCATGCCTGCAAGGCGTACGTTGCGTTGCATCAAAAGTCGAACGGCAGTGACATGCAAGGCTGGCAGCGAAACTTATGCACTTTGGTAAGGCTGAATTTATGCTGCTACCAGCGTTCGGAAAAGGTAGAACGTAAATAATAGGTGAGGCCATTGCTGGCAATGAGCTTATGAAATATGAAACCCAGAAAAGCTTGGTTTTTAGTGCTTCGTTTGAATGTTTACGATTAGACGTATAAAAGCAGCACATGTGGCATGCGTTGCGATGACTAGCTTGCCACGGGTTTTAAGTTATGTTGATTTTTAATTGGCCTGATTAATTGCAGCATATAAAGAGTTCTAAAGCTTTCATCACAGCGTGGTTTTCAACGTTTCTGTCAATTTTGCATGATTTTTGTAACGTAAAACCCCCAGAATTGTTTTCCTTCATTTCCTTTTTAAACCACCCTTAACTAAGACGCAAGTAATTAACTGTAAGACAATCGCTTCTGGGGTATAGCCATTCTCGGGAATGGCTAATGCGTACACCGGATAACGTTCAATTTTCTAAGTCTATGCACTCAATTTAGCTCCTCAGCTCCTCAGTTGGGAGCTTCAGTGTATGTTTCCCCCACGCTCGTTTCTTTTATTTAGTCCGTACTCATCCTCACCACTATCCTCTGCAAGGTTAAGTTCTTGTTGCACTGGAATGGGAAGGATAAACTCCGTCATGCTCAAGGTTAAGCTTCATTTGGTAGGTTGTGTTGGTCGGCGTTTCCTTCTGCTGGGCTAATGCTATCACATTACTCACACCCCAAATCCCCATTCGACATCGGCAAGAGAGACATGATTCTTTTCGGCATTTCGTGAACCACACCTGGATGAGCGGAATAAAGCACCTGCATGCGTGTGTGTAGCGTGTGCGTTGAAACGACCAGCCAAAGGAAGAAAATTCCAAAATAAAAACGGTGGAAAGAGAATCAGCCGGTTCCGCTTGACCAACCAGATGATGGATGTTTTCTGACGGAAGGATAATTGAATATTCTAGTCCGCCATGTTTCGATTTGATTGCGCTGTGTGATTTAGTTTTTTTCTGCTTTTTATTTCCTTCCTGTCTTTATGAAAAAAGCGTACAGAAACAGATCAGACCCGGAGCAATGTAGTTGATAAGAAACGTTGTAAAAAAAGAAGAAAAACATGAAACGGAGAAGGTTTTCCTTTTTTAAGGCCTAACTGAATAAGAAATTCAAAGGTAATGGCGGTTGGGAAGGAAACAACGAGAAAAATCACGTGAAATTGCTCTGCCGAAACGCGCACTGCTGTTGCCGCTTCATTAGCACTGACAGAGCGCACAAGCCAACCATCGTTGAGCACTTTAGAATGCTCCCAAAAGTGAGTGTTGGGAATCTCCTCGGGCAGGATGAAGTGTGGAATACAAAAATCGATATCATGTTTACTGAAGCTTCCGTGCGTGCTGGCAGCATAAGTGACTACAAGATGAGTATTTGATGGTGTTCAAAGCAGTCAAATTGTTTTACTTAAGGGAAGTGGTGTTGTATTACTTAGTTAGAAGAAGCTTTAGTCAGTAATATTATCGATTGCATACAGCATACGTAATGGTAAAAGTTTTGCTGAACAACCCGTAGGCATTAAGTATTATAAGTTTACAACATTTTTAAGTTTTTTTCAACAATAACATAGCTAATTCTAGTTGGTACGGTTCCGATACGATTTGAACTCCGGTTCTGCTTTGTGGAGACCGCTATTGCGATGATCGTGTGACCGCCTCAATGATAAAACCAACGAAACAAAAATTGGTGTTATACATGGCCACAAAGTATTCATCAACATCACCTTAATCCCTATTGTCTTGAAAACGAAGGCGACCGACCGTTTAAAACTATTCTGGACAAGTGCCGATAATTGTCTCAAACAGGAAAGACTTTTTTAAACATTTTCTGTGTTGTCCAAGATAACCTTCACAGTGTGGATGGAAGAGCTGATCCTTGGAGCATCACGATAAAGCCATTTAATATTAAACTCTCGATGAGTCTTTGCTTGTTTCTAATTCGATTCGATTCGAAAATTGCTTTGCAACTCGTTCGTTTGGAAGAATCGGGGCTCAAATCCCATCCGCGAGGACTGAATATCAAACTACGTGGTGTCGACAAATCTAGTGAGTCATTGACCTAGTAAGGCCTTTAAGCCAGGAAGAAAATATTTTTTAAAATATGGAATAAATTTACAGTTCTGGCAGCTTAGCGAATTACCGCTCATCGACACGAATTAGTTCTTAAGAAAGAAAGGGTGTAAAGCTAACTTCACACGACCTATTAAAATCTATAAGCCACGCAATGCACACCGTTTGGTTTGCCCGATAATGATGCATGATCATGATCAACAAGAAGTTCAGCTGATGCACAGTTGAACCGTTTAAATATCACACTTCCTTCGTCACTTTTTATTCCTCTAATTCAATTTGAATAAACCGAAGCGTCCATAAAGTGTGTCTACAGTGCATTTAGGTGTGTTCAGCTGCTTTTCCTAATAAGCATTGAGCATACTTAATCAGTTCATATTTTTATTTATTTTTCTTCTGCGTGCTATGTCTGTTGCATCGGGTGCATTGTCCGCGTGCCGAGACTATCCAAAAGGTACGATTGCCCACACCGTCTGCGATGGTGATGATACCGACGACGTGTTTCCTTTAGCCGTGCTCAATTAAGCCTCGTAGCTACGGATTTGGTCAAGTGCCATCAGCACGAATAGAACAAGTTCTTCCTTTCGCATTGGCAGAGTTCCTCGCGTTCCTGAAGCGCAAAGTGACCGCTGGTAGTATTGGGTGATGAGGGATTGTGGCAGCACCGTACACCGAAGCATTATTGTACAATCAAATCAAATTACGGAACACGATTATGAGTGAGAGAGTCGCGCTGGTCGTTGGTTGATGATGGGATGAAATCAGCGTCGCTTTCGCTATTCCCGATTGGGTCGGTTGTATGGGGTTGAACGGTGGAATAAAAGTAGGATGTCTACCGCAGCCACATTCATTCACGCTCCAATTCTCTAACCTCCATGTCATTGCTGACACTGTACGACGGGGGTACACGCAACCAGGAGCAACGCCATTCTACGTTGCATTTTGCTGCAGTTGATGCTAGTGTTGTACAGCAGGAGAGATAAGACACGGGCCTCTGATACGAACGTCATCGCAAACCATGAACGGTTGTCGTGACAAATTGAGACTGGAGCGAGATGAACTATTCGGTAAGAGTGAAACACAGCGTAGCTACAAAACTATGACCGCCTCGAGTTGCGTTGTCAGTACGACGAATGCGAACACAAATCTTGTTTGGTTTATGGATTTCACTCGCTCGTACCAATCTCGGTAGTGGGTGCATATTTGTGCTGTTGTGATAAATTGCATTCCATTCGCATGGTTTATGGCGCAACTCAACCAAAAGTTGTGAAGAAGTTTGTACGATAATAAAATAAAATCAGCAAAACATCACCGACGGAAACATGAATCTAAAAACCATGGGAGTTTTGTGTGTGTGTGTGTAGTGATATGACCATGGCCGAGTTATCCGGTTAAGGGACTGTTGGGTTAGGTATTGAGTAAATAAGATAGCCTAGATATTGTCCTAGTCGTTACCATGCGAAACGTGACAAAGCCGTAACATCAGTGAGCGGCCTTCGCCCTTCCTGCTGTGGTGGTGAAATTTCTGACAACTCAAACAACCATGACGAATAAGCGGATGTTTATTTGTCATGCTTATCGCCGTTTTGCATTGTGAAAAAGTGAGTTTAAGCTGCTATGGCGATCAAAAAAGAAGTTGTTCGAATAACATTAAACTTTTTTCAAATTTAAATTAGTGTTTATATTTGAAAATCCGACGTTAAAACTCATTATTTACAATTCTGTTTAGATTAATAATTCCAGTAAACAGTCATGCCTCAGCCGAGCTAATCCCGAAGCCTTTGGTAATAAAATGTTTGCATATAATTTCATTATATCCTCGGCTTTTTTTTGCACACCTCATAAACACGACGCTTAACAACGGAAGAAAACACAGTCGGCAGTAAAGTTAATCCAATGAAGCTCATTTTAAACGTTCATAAAACGGAATCTATAATTGAGCCTTTAAATGGTTGGATCGTTATGCTGCTGCTGGTGCCACAAAGAAAAGACTGAGCTTGTGCAAACTGACCAAAAAGTTAATGTTTTCCTCAAGAAAGAATTAACAAAACAACAACCACTTACGTTCGGGATCATTTGTGATCCATTTGATGCTACTTAAACACTTAATCATGCTCGTTTTTTTTTTTTGCTATCAAATTGAACAACAAATAAATGCCTATGAGAAGGTTCCTCAAATCCTCTCGTGTGCTCTAAATATAAGAGCAATTGAAGCTAAGTGATGGTTAGTTTTAGGTATTCTTACTTCATTTTTTTTTCTTATGTCAAACTGGGTTCCAAGAACCAAGTATAGAGAAACTCTATAGCCGAAAGCACAATTGAAGTGACACAGTCGTCTTGAAATAGAATCTAGTGCTACACATCCGGTCTTCAAAAAACGCAACGCGTTGCGATTGGTTGCTTCCGTGTGCTGTGCGGGAAGGTTTGGTTTGTTTACGGTTAGCCGGGGAGACAGAATGGGCAGCGGTTTAATATGCTTATTGCAAGGTGAACGATGCTGTATGACTACTGGAACCGGGATGTCTTAGAATTCCTACAATAGATACTTCAATAGATCTGCTGTTTGCATTTGTGACACTTAAGTGACTTATTTTTTGGAATTAAATTTGAGCTATTGTTGAGCTTGTCAGGTTTAATGTGAGCTAGCTTCGACAGGTCTTGAAATTCCTCGTCATTTTGTTACTTGATTTACAACGAAAAGCTCCAAGAAAATTATAGATGGTCTAGTTGTGTTTAAAATGGTCCAATGACTAGAATAAAAGAGTTTAAACAATACAAATATCATTTCAACTTTACTATAAACTATTCATCAGAATGAAGCGAACTGTTGGAAGACGTAAAACAAACATTAATTTCAATTTTTCCATCAACTTGTGCTTCATATTTCAAAATTGTTCAATACACATAAACCCCTCAATCTATTGTACCCGCGAGGGTTCATTTCCCCCACAGGTCAACTGGTACATCGTTGTACTCAGCCACCCGGAGAATGTCATCCTTCCGAGCCGTGCACCAGAATGTTCGTAGTTTATGGTGCAGGATCATTGAGCCATAAAGAATGCGCTTTCATAAACCACAAACTTCACGCAAGCGCCTTCCCCAGTCGGCAATATGTGCAAACCGGAGTGCATCGATTGGGAAGTGTTTGGCGGGTTTTGGGTTGACAAATAAGGCCCGAGAGGGGTGTAAGAAACTGGCCCCGGGCAACTGTACTGACGTCGTAATGAAATGTTTGCGAATGTGTGAGAGCAAAATTTTTATTTAGTAGATGAAAATTTAAACGCATGTGACATCATTCACTGTAGGAAACAAGTCATTGAAAGGTTAGAGAGGTTTCTTCAATTCGTTCGTCCCACGATACGGAGCTTCGTAGTGTTGGGTGCACTAACAAAAATGCATTATTGCCAACGAATAAAGGTAATTGAACCTACACAATCAGCAGAGCTAGAAAAGACGGAGGGACTCAACAAACAGGTCCATCGAGGGTGAAAGTTGTTCGACATTTCAACCTCCCTTTCCGCCTGAAAATACAGTGAGGCAACACGGTCAGCACGCGTCTTCTATTTTGCACCGCACACCGACACCCTCTGTTTGTGGTGTTGTTGTTTGTGGGCTGGAGGGTTTGTTACGGTAGCTAATAAAATGATAATCAGTGTACCACCCCTACACCAATACCGTTGGCCGCATGATTGTTGGCCGGGAAGAAGCCGGCACTATGGTGGCGGTGGTTGAGCGCGTGACAGCGTGTGGGTGTTGTTGTTTTACTTTTTTCTTGGATTATTATATTTTCCTTTGTGAATAAAAAGGGTCAAAACCATTGGGCAAGCTGTTGGAAAAACTTGTCAGAAGGAACAGTTGTTCACTTCATGGTAAAGGAACTTTTCTCGAACTTGTGTTCTTGCTGTTTTAGTCAGCTTGAAAATTGAAAAACACTTTTAAGGACTGCCCTTTTTTACAGCCTTATTTTGAAAAAGCCAAATTTTTAAATTGAAATAGATTTTTATGAGTAAAACAATAAGCGACATTTTATTGAAATTTATTTTTAATCTAAATTGAAATATGAAAGCAAGAAATAAAAGCAAGTTAACCGAATCATTAGACAATCGAAAAGATTGTTTTTACTAAAATTCAATAAACTGAATCTAAATTGAAAATTACTCATCAAGTATTTGGTTGGAAAAGAAGATTATATTTGCAAAAAAAAAAAAAAGGTTATGGTTTTATTTCTGTTTATCAATACTGACCATTTCGAGTCAATTACTTGCTTCGTACGGCTCAATTGTGAACAGTATGGTTCTAAATTTATTGTGTGGCCGTTAGGAAGCAACTCTTAATAAATTATCTCCCTCAATCCCACCCAATAATACACAGTAGAACATTTTTGGCCATTAGTCCTGATTTGGTCACCGCTTAAGCTGTTTAATGGTACCCATTTCTCACACCAACTTTGAATATTTCTGTGATTTTGAGAACAATTTCGATGAAGGGCTTGCATGTTCGAGCAGCAACTTTAAAACAAAAATGCTTGAACGCCAAAGCCCGAATTGCTCGTAATTAGCTAATAAAATATCGAAACCTTAAATATTACAAGTAATTTTAGCCACCTGATTTACATTTAAACCACAAAAATGTAAAATATACTAAATTTTCTCTTTGAAGACTTCCGTTTTTAACGTGTTGTATCTGACAAATGAATGGACCAACAAACAAACAGAATAGTCAACTTTTACAAGAAGGCAAGAAAGTACGAGAGCAGAAGAAAATCGAATTTGAAAATTGCAAAAATAAATACATACATTCTCATAATAAAGGAGAAGAGAGTAAAGCGTAGAGGTAAAAAACGGAGGATGAAAAACAAGTATGTTGGATTAATCCTTTAAAGCGGTTGGGTATTGATTCGTATCAACAAAGCATAAGGTTTTATGCAGATTAAAGACCAAATTAAAACTTCGTTCCTGAGCTATTGTCACTATCAATCGTCCTTCCAACGGAACACTTCCAAGGCTATCAGGCAATTAAAAGATGATATCGATCTCAACCTTAAGTGAAAATATGAACACCCACAAAAACGGGTCAGCACGGGCCACAGTTGCAATAAAAGAAAACTTTGCATTTTATGAATAAATTCCATTCTGGGTTTTGTTCAACAACGGGAAATAAACAATTTTCCTCATAACTAAAACTTCCTCCTGGTTGCCATTGGGTTGCGTGTCTAGCGCTAGTTTAGTGGAGCCTTACCTCGTTAACAATTTTTCCCGTAAATGGCTTCCCCAGTTGTGGGAACAGCAAATGCTGGAATGGAAAGGGGCTGCTGTAGGCTTGTGGCTCGTTTTGTCTCCCTTTCGTTTATGTTTGGTGTTTCTTTGTTGGGCTGATTTCCTGAACGCGAACAAGAACCTTTGGAAGAATATTTTTGTGAGGCTTATGGTGATTCACACTACACTTCACACTGTGTCACACAAACACACACAATCCACCACTGATTGAAATCACTAGCGTGCTGGCTTTAGGGAATAAAAAAATACACACACACACGTCATGGACAGGATGAAAGAAAATGCTCACTGATTTTTTAAAAAACCCAACGCCATTCACCAAGCACTGTACACAACAAAGGTGGTTTTTAGAATTTATCACAATTTATGCACTGTCGCTGTTTCGCAGAATCATTCGTGGTGAGGATGAAAGCCGTATAAAAATTGTTTAACAAAAAAAATTACCTACACGCACACACTCACATCCCTACAATGCACAATGCGCACGCACGGGATATAATAGACATACACGCACACACATTGGTTCGGATGCTTGGTACACTACAGTACACGAAGGGATGAAAACTTTTGAGCCACTAATCTCACACAATAGTGAGATTAAACTTTAAAACAAATAGTGCATTCTTATTCCATGCTCACAACATCTCCCATTAATCGTAATAACAGAAAAAGGATTGGCAGAGAAATTTATAAAAACTAATGCATTTTTTATCGTTGAAAAACTATATAAATAAAATGAAGCAAAACCGAAACTAAACAAAACAATGCTTAACAAATCTTTTCCCATTTGTATAAAGTTATTAACAAGCGATTGCACATCCGTTTTAAATAAATTTGCCACTATTGTGGTTGAGTACTAAAACAGCATCATAACAAAATGTTTTGTTTCATTTTCTTCCCTTTTTTTAACATCGAAAGCAACACATAGCACTCGGTATGTTGTGCACACCCACATGAAACAATATCACCACAAAACCACTGCTGCCGCCATCAACACTGGTAAACCCTTTTTGCACACTAACACTACCAGCTCAGTGCAAAATCCGCGAGCTACTGCGCGAGGAATGAATGGAAAAGTGGCAGCAATACACACTCTCACACGCACACGCACACACACACACATAGCTCACACATACGCACCTTCGATGCGGAAAATCGAGGACTCATTACAAACTGTTGAGGAGGAGGACACGGGTGCGCCACCCGGATAACTCCGGAAAGGATTTTTCTCTTGCACTTTCAATGCAATGTGACTGTGTGTGTGTACTAGTATTTGTCTAAAAACTGCACTTCCAATGCTTCCACTGCTTACCGGAATTTAATTTTCACACAAACGCAAACACCCCCGCACTAGAAAAACACACACACGCACACAATATTACACCAGCGAAGCGGATTCTATTCCGGTATGGGGTAAAACAAACTCTTCGATCCGAGCTCGTGCACGATAAGAACGGAACTGAGCACCCGAGCGAGCAATGGCCACTTCGCAAAACGCAGGCAGCCCGACGGAAAAGGATTCCAACCACGCAACACACACACACAAACACGCACGACCGTTCGCACGCACGGGAAACGTTGCGCAAACGTTACGTCTCTCGGATGGTTTTGAATTTACGTTTTGCGCGCTCTCCCATTTTCTCACTTTCTCTCACGGTATCTCGCGTGGTGTGGCGCTCCCGGTTTGGAATTCTTTATCACGATTGAATTCGTTTGCCATTCTGTTCACCCCACTAGGGTGGGTGGGTGAATGGATTTGTATAGTAGGAAAATGTGGGAAGGAACTAGCATCATCATTTCATCGGTCACATGAATATTTAAATTAAAAACGTTTTTATAATATCAATTTTAAAATATTTTGTTTAACTGTTACAGAACGATGAAATGATGTAGTAAAAAACAACCTCTACGATGTGAAATAATTAACCTTATTTCAACAGTGAAAAACATCAAATCATGCAACGAAATTAAAATGTATGGCAAGTAAATAAAATACAATAAATCAACCATTCACTAACCGTTGAAGGGAGGACTTATTGGTTCCTAAATATAATTTAAAAACATGTTTTAGGCCATGAATTAAGGGTATATAAGTGTATTAAAGAAGTGTCTTGGGTATTACACTCCGTGAGATAATGATTACCAACTGAACGATAGCTTCATTGGAATATTCTGAGCGCAGTTATGCCTTTATGTTCACACATTTTCACACTCTCATTGAGCCTTGTCTTGATTTAATAGTTTCCTGTATATAAAATACCATCCATCATTCCATATTGAACAGTTTTGAAAATATTTTCATCCTTTTTAAAACCATTTCATATTTATTTTGTTATGTTTTATGTTTTATTTACGATAAATTAGCTTAACTAACTGTTTTATATCATGATTTATAACATGTTTCTGCGGCAGGAAAGCATCCTTCGATGTATTCTACCTACTCAACGTTCCATAGTGTCACTGTTGTGACTGTCCCTCAAAGCGTTTAGCTTGCAGTTTCTTTCAAATCACTTTACTGACATTCTCTCGTTCTCTCTCTTTCTCTCTCTCTCTCTTCTCTCTATTTATTTTCTATTCTACATACTCAGTCTCAGCTGCGGATGTCATTGTTTGGAATCAGCGCACCCGACAGCAGGTGAATGTTGGATGCCATCCCCCAAAATTGTTAATGGTTCCGACGCACTATCGCGAGGCCATGCGCATGTGCCGCCTGTCCCTTCAAATACGACTCTCATTCTCGCACTCCTACTCTCTTTCCTCCACTTTCCCTTTGGTTCCATTAAGTGAACGTCAAACGGGGCCCAATGTTTGCTGCTTCTGACAACTAGCGAACCACGAACCTTATCAGTTCAGGTTGCACGCTAGCTGATGGGTTCGTAACTGCTTCCCTCGTCAGCCGGGAGTACAAGGGCGCATAGCTGGTGGATGACTCATCGAGGACGGCAAACTGTCAACAGTGATTTAGTGAAGCCGTATGCAAAACAATGTTTGAAAACAGATAGTATATAAATTAAATTTTGGGAACTTTTTTGGATTAGTCGCTGCAATGAGAAATTGAATATTTTCGTATTAAAAATTACAAAATGTTATTTAAAATTTTCGACGGTTGAAACAAATAAGCAAATATTTTTTTATACCTGTGAATATGACACTGAAACCTCTGAATGAATTTAAGCCTTCAAAATTCGCTTAAAACTGGCGCATTTTTAACATGAAACGCCTCGTTGTCGGATGCCTCTGTGAAAGTGTGCAACATGTAAAACGCACCGTGGTACGAAGGTCGATTGCGTCACATGAAATGCAACCCCACGCCGAACTGAAACGCATGAGACGCTCACTTCCTTCGCTTTGCAACCCTCCAGAAACAAAATAACAAAAAAAAAAAACAACTTGGCACGTTTCCTCCCTCAACGAGTCGGCAAAGGGCATGCGCCGCCACACGATAAGGCAGGTCTCGGACATTTCTCGAGACGTCGACACAGTGGGTATTGATTTCCGTCCGTTTTATGTTTCCGCTCGTCGTCGTCGTCGTCGTCATCGTCATTCTCCATCATCATCGTCGTAGTCATCGTGATAGTTTGACACAATTTCTGTTGTTTCTGATGAGTGGGAGAGAATCGCACAAAGCGACACAAACATGCACTGTCCTAAGACATCGCTTGCAGAGAGAGGGTGTATCTGTGTTTGATAACGGAACTTACTTCCGATACAGCAAAGGCATGAACCGAAAGTGCGTCGTCTGACGTGTTGAACAATCGAACATTATGTAGGATGATGTTATTGTTTACATCACTTATCGCTTGCTGGCAAAAGATTCAATAGGTTATATAGGCCATTTGAGACAAAGCTGTGGTTTTGTACAGATTTTGGTATCTTTTTTGGCTGAAGTGTTATGTAGTAACGGAATTTAGCAACTGGTTAATTATTTATCTGTTTATAATCAAGTTTAATTTAATAGATTTTTTATGTGTGCTGTGTTTACTGTTTTCGTTGTCACACATTCATTTAGTTTATTAAGTTGATTTCATCAAAAGTATGATTCTAATAATAATTTTCATTTGTAGAAACGGTGAACGGAAACTGATCGACTAAACATTTAAAAATATTAAAAATCCATCCTGCCTTCCTTTAAAACCATCCTGGCAAATCTTAACTTTGTTGATCAAATTTTTAAAATAAAAAATGCTTTTATATTTGCTAATTTTTGATAGGTTAAACTTACATTTGATTTCTATTGCCAAGCCGATCACATGGTGAAATATTTCACTCTTGGTCGTATACAAGCTTGTGCACAATGAAAGTTTTCACAGTGGTGAAATATATGTGGTGAATTATCGTAATGGAGAACATGCTTGTTTTGGATTGAATATTTCAAAATAAACGTAAAAATGTACAATTTCCCTAAAATAAACATCTTCAAATAAGTAGACCTTTTTGGAAATGACCCTCAAATGTTTAGCTAGGAATAGGCTCAAACATAAGCTACTCAAATGGAGCGAGGGACAATCTAGAACTACAAACATGTGTGACAAGCAAGACAACCCGTGCATGATTACTATTATAGTAATAATACAAATAACATGAATGAAGTTTTGTCTCTTTTTCTGATCGTATCAATTCTTCTAAACCACTAGACTTTAAAACTCTTTGATATTAAAACATTGATAATGATCTAACTATAACTTTGATTTTTCGTTAGCTGAATTCAAATATCAAAGTTTATTGGTCATACTTTCTCCACTGTTTATGCTTATTACAAACATTTCACACCATTGTCAACAGTTGCCGCGTTAGCAGCTTTGATGTAGTCACGTGAGGATCGGCAGTATTCAAATTCTCGTACAATAGCTAGCCATCACCCTTGCGTAAAGAGTTTAATGAGCCCCAATTGTCCACTGAAGTGCCACTACACGTACATTTTATCCTTTCCATCTCCCAGGTAGTGCTGTTGCTTCACTCGGGTGTGCACTAATTTACGATTCCATTCAAGCGTCTCGCTATCAGTCCAGCTACATGCTTAGAATAAGCTACTTGTCTTCGGATTGCACTACACAAGGCCTACGAAGAAGCACTAACGATTATGGCAACGTGCGTACGGTCAATATGAATATACCACCGGCACGTGAGTCTAGACGACGGGGTTGTTTGGGTGATTTTTTTGGTTGCTGTGGAGGAATATTTCCACCCCGGTATGGTTGTGGTCGTAATAGGCCCGCGAGGTATAGGAAGAGATTATAATCCATTAAGCGTTTAATCACGGAGCAGTGGTTCATTCGTGCCCACATATTCGCGTACGGTCAAACTAGTGGGTTGGGCAGCATGGCCCCTGTTCTGCTCTTCCGACCATCTAGTTGAGCCGAAGATATAGCAGAGGCCATACATTACGGAGCAATGAAGCCGCTGGGAGGAAGGAGGAAATCACCACCAGCAACAACGACCAACGCGTAGCACGGTAAACCGATGAATATTCACTGCCACTTCATTACGTATTCTGATCGCGGCCACACACTTCAGCTTGAAGAAGTAAACATTTAGCCTTAGCTGCGTGCAATTTATTACAGTGACACTATCTCTTACCAGTAGTGTGGGCTGGTGGTCACGCCGGTCAGGGACAGACAAAGCTGGGAAGGAAAGTTTTGCGGCAAAAATCTGCAATTAGAGTTTTCCGCGTCGGCAACGACTTGGGCACTGGCTTTATCGTTATTGGATTAGGTAAATAATTATGTTATGCTGTGGGATGGCGTGGAAAAAGCAACGCTTTTTGCTTCGTTTTGATATGAAATGTGCCATTAAATTGGAATTTTTCTTTTATGTTTTGAAGCACAGATATCAAAAGAAAAGCAGTGGATAAAATGGCATAAAAATAAGTGCAAATGGCGGCTAAATATTTAAGTTTCTACGTATAATACTGATCAAGGATACTTTTAATACGGAGCGCAATACATATCAGCTTTTCATGTCCTTGAATTCGGACGAAAATATGTTATACGACGACTGTTAATCGAAAGACTTTCGGATGCTTAAGAACAAGGCAATAGAAGAGTTACAGAGTATCATCATGCCAACGGATCTTTGTGTACTTGTTGGTGCACCATCTTTGTGAAGTTTCGACAGTATTGTCATATCTCTGGAATGATTCACCCGAGACAACGGTGTTATTCTATGATTCTACTATCTCATTATCCTTCTGAAACTCATGCCTTACTCCGTCGATATGACTTGAAGATTTAGAAGAACATAGAAAATAGGCTAAGACTCTCATGTAGGTAGGAAGACGAAGAATCGTGTGCCCTCAGTCTACTCTATTTGTACCCTGATCGAGACTTTGGAGCACAGGTTTGTGCTCTAGGGAGGTCTGAATAGAGTGCCCAGATTTCCTTCTTCTTGAGGGAGTAATGAATACGATCCTTGGATCATTCAGATGTCAACGTTAAACTTACCTTGTTTCTTTCTGTACTCAGAATAAAAGCAACGCCTTTTCTGTGTCTTTATTCAATGTTTGTTTATTTGTTTGTTCGTTTGTTTGTTTATTGGTTTGTAAGTTGTTTTGTCTACTTGTTGATTTATTTCATTACTTGTTTGAGTGTTTTGTTTGTTTGTTTGTTTGTTTGTTTCTTTCTTTCTATAGTATATGTTTGCTTGTTTCTTTTTCGTCTGATCGTTTCTATAGTACGTACGTCTGGTTCGGTTTAAACACATATGCATCTTAACAATATAATCAATAACCTTTAACAAATTCACAATCCTTAGTTTTTGTTTTGTTTTGTTTTGCTTTCTGTGTTACACGTGTTTGTTAGTTTTTTGTTTGTTTGTTTTTTGTTCCTCCTTCTTTAACTCGGTGTTACTTATCGTATTTCTATTTGCGTCGCTTTTTTTTTAAGTACATTTTGATTAGTTTTTACGTTGTTGTTTTGGCGCCCATCTTTCGACTTAGTGCTTATTATTTCACTATTTTGGCTAGCTTGTTTTGATCGATTGTTTCTGTTTTGTTTATCCTTTTCCTACCACCTTTTCGCCTCTCGCTCGACAACGACAACAATTGTGTTTGTGTTTGGGTGTGCTTCCAATTGATGTAAGCTATGATGAATTTGGCAACGGTGCTGCTGCCCATGCTTCACACTCTCAATTCGCTTCTTTTGTTTCGAACAAATCGAAAGTACGAACCGACATCGATTGAGCTACGATCTTCTCGTTGGTCTTGTGTAACATATTCCCACTATTTGTCCGGTGCTAATTCAATTCATCGGCATGCAAGAGGATTTTTATGCATTACTTTAAAATATGATACACACTTACACACGATCCCAATCCTCTCTCTCTCTCTCTCTTCGGTGTAGCTTAACAATTTAACCAACCTAACCTAGCGGGAGGGATTACTATCGATCCGTTCAGCTTGTTCGGTTTTCTGTTGTCCTTCAAACGATTCTATTTACACACCGAACGCATCATAGGCGAAAGTAGTATTGGTGGAACGGTTTGATCCACCCCACTAGATGCTTAACAGACACACCAACACACATACGATGTACGATTATTTACACAGTTTCCAAACCAATTTGGCTAAATTTATGCTACATCTCTTCACCATACTTTCATTCACTCATTGTTCTATACCGATGTATATTAACCTATGCACAATTTAATGTTCTATTCAAATATATACTTATATTCAACCACCTGCACCGTTTTGTGTTCATTAAGCGATTATCTTTTGTGCTGGCTTTTATTTTAATAACATCATTTGGCATGTTTACATTTACTCTTCGTACGAGTTTTTGTGTTTTGTGTCGCTGCACACCTTGAATGCGCTCCCGTTTCACAGCTTACCCGGGAACAGTTTGCCCCAACTGGGACGCTGTGTCACAGTGGTGAACGCGCATTCTTACCCTAAAACATCCCGCATCGTTCGTTTGTGTTTGTTTTATAGCATTTGGTTTTGATAATGTACATAAATGTTGACCTTGCTTGCTAGTCCTCGGTATCCGCAGGCTTTCAGACATCTCTTTATAAGTACGTATGATTAAACTTTTCCTCACTATGGTGTATGTGTCTATGTGTGTATATATTCATATCAGTTGAGTTCTCTATAGACACATTCAAATCCCATTTTGCAGCTTTGTTTTGTCAAGTCTCCATAACAACCATTAAAATAAGTCTTAATGCTAAACGTGTTTGTTTGTTTTATATACTCCTATAGCGTCTAGAGTCCTTCTTGCTCCATTTTTCTGTCTACCTAATTCCTACTTACTAAACTCTCGGTGGCATTTGCTGAGTGGTTACGGGTTGAATTCGCTGTTTCGATTTGTTTTTCTCCTGTTAGTTTATCTTATGCACAATCAAAAATTTACACGATAATATTTATGCGCTTTTAGTTGTAATTCTTTGATACAGTTAGATGTACAAGTAGCTCATAACAAATTGGTTTTGCGTTCTGGTTTGGGTTGTCTAGCGCCTAAGAACACGTGGTCTTACTGATAAGTCCTCGAATGTTTGCTGACATTGTTTGCAAACATTAGCTCGATTAATCACGCTTAAAATACGTGATTAATCACGATGTTCTTAAATAGTATTTCACACTTACACTATACATACACACACACGCATATATTGCCACATGCATTCGTCGTCTCGCCCCATAAATATTCCCCATAAGTAGTGTAGTGTAGTCCAGACAATAACTTAACCCCGTATTTTAAGGATTAGTTGCTATCGGGTTGTCAACCAAAATTTCACCCAACACATCATGTGTGCCGATGTGTTGTTTTACACTAATTAATGGGTGAAATCGTTACCAACGTTTATAGATAAATACAATCCTTAGCCCCAAAAGAGGAGCATCGAAACCAAACACGAATCTCCGGTAAACACACGCAGACACACGATCGGCAGATGCCTATATCCGGTTCCTGTGACGTGTAAGAGCAAGGTATCGCATGTCACTTTCAACCAGCTTCAAACCTCACTTCACAAGCACTACTAAACGAATCACCAACCCAAAAAAAACCCTCACCGAAACCTGCCATGGAGCACACGCAGCAATGGATTAACGGGAACAGCGTTCCCTTTTACGCCCACAATTACTGCGCCGTTTGGGAGTGCGTTTTGTTGCTGGCCTTTCTTAGCGCAGTTTAAGAAAGGACACAAGAAAACGTACCGGATATCTACCGCCCCCTCACACGCTTTTCCTTCCACTCTTCCCTCTACCGTGGTCTTTTCTCTTGCGTTTATTACGCTCCCGCTAATAATCATTATTTTTAACGATTAGTCATACTATTTGGGCTGTGCTTTGGTACCATTGTTTCCATTCGTCCTTTCAACGCTTCCGGATGTGAAGAAAAGGCGAAGAGATGCGGAGAGAAATGAGCGGAGAGAGAAAGAGTGTGTGTGTGTTAAGCTTTTGTGCTTTTGTTCAGCTTCCTAGCGAGCGAGAAAGCCCTCAACAGTGCATTGGTATGAGTGCGTGAGGAGGCACAAACCTATTTTCGCCTATTTGTGCGTGATACGTGCGCAATTAGCAGGGTAAGTGGGAAACCGGAGATGGGTATGACGATGGGAGAGTGAAAGAGTCCAGCAAGACAATGCAAGAACCTTGGAATTTTGGGAGGCTGTAAGATGAGGAACAAAAATGTCACCAGGTCTGTACTGTAGTTTTGGGGTTTGCTTTTGATGAGCGAAGGTTTCTGTAATGGTGGCGGCTAAAGTTCTTATCCATTTGTCTTTAGTACCACTGCAACCACCGGGGGGTCGTAAAGATTTATTTTGCTTTAGTGCTTTTAGGTAAAATAATTGAGTTGTTGCGTGTGTTGAAAAGGAAGGAAATAATGTCATATTTTCATGGAAAACTGTAACTGTCTATAAAGTCTTAAATAATGCTCCGTGTAAGAAGATATTTTACTCAATTAATTTATTCCCCACTTCAGTGGGGTACTGTTGAAACAAGAAAATGCTTGTCACCAGCGTCTCACTAAGCCAAACCCAAACGAGCGTAATGAGTGTCTTGTCCAGGCATTTCAAGGGCAGGAATGCCAAGTTTCTCATGCTGCTTTTCCGTGCTAGAAGCACCTAACACTGCTACTGAATGGATAATTTCCGGTTGCCTGTCGAAGCAATGTCACCGTCACCGATGCTGCCGGTACGGAATGGTGAACCTTATTAGGTGAAAATTTCTGTCCCTTCCTTTTGCCCGTACTCTACCGAAGTTATGTTTTAGGAAGTGGGTGGGGGGGGGGGGAGTAAGAGGAGAGGGGGAGATAACATTCCATTGACAACATCATCCTCCAAATTGACAAACCATTTCAGTGGAATTGGAAATGGCACGTGTAATAAATGGTAGTTAGGTAAAAAAAAATCCAGGAATTACTCGGCAATGGTGTAATGCTTTTAATGAAGGGTAAAAATGGTTGTTTGACTTACGAAGAAGTTATTTCTATGAACCGACAATTGCTAAATTGGACAAGGTAAACTGCTTTCTATTGATGTACAAATTTTGAGTGCAAAGAAAATGTGATCTTTCAGTGCTTTCGAAGGAAAAGTTGAGGCGAATTTAAATATGAAAGGAACTAAAGGTCGAATTTGGATTTGGACCAGTGTTACCTCTTTAGGTTTCTTATTAACATAAAACGTTGTTATTTCCATTTACAGCAACATACTTTGTATAAAAAAAACATACTGTTTTTGAAATCAATTTTGCATCATGAATATTGTAACATGTAAATTATATTGAAAAGCCATTTCAATGTGTATGAAAATGAAAAATCTTGAGAAAACACAAATTTGCCAAGAAAAGGGTTTACCAAACTTTTCCAATTCCTTCAGGAGCGTAAGATTACGCAAAACGAACAAACTTTTACCAAACCTTGAAACTCTATCCGTAACGACAAAGATTCACAATACGTTAAGGGATTAGTCGGGTCGTATGTGTATGCAAATCCCTCACAAAGTGTTTTTTTTTGCATTCACAGACACACTGATACCCCTGGTCTGGTTTGAATGAATTTAAAAAAACTTTTAAAAAGAAATCGGGTGTCAATACTTGGAGCAAAAGGTTGTGCAAGGATCTTAATAAGGCAATCTACTAACATGAACTATCATATTTTCCAGATTTCCCTTTTGAGACAAAATGGAACCCAATAAGCAAATTTGTGCGGTGCCCTCGAAAAAGGACAGCATTTCCTACCGAAGAAAATCAGTTTTGAACGAGAGCAATAAAAACGGAAAAAGAATATCATTCCCTTTATGTACCCTGCTGAACAATCACCGTTGGCCACAAAGTTAATTTAATTTTGTATCTCTACTTTGTGTCAATACAACTGGCAGAGAGAGGGAAGAAGGGTTGGAGCATGTTTAAAAATTTAATAATTAAAAACAAGGAAGAGCATAACGAGCAGGAAGCTTTCGACGTGGTTTCTTCCCTTTTTTTATTATTGAAGCTTGTTTTTTTTTTGAGCGCCAAACCGCAACGCTTAGTTTGCAATGATAGGAAAATTTAATTACTTCTTGGAAATACATGAAAAACAAGTCGCCTGAAATAGAATCTTTTGCTCGGAAGAGGGGAAAAAAACCTATTTTATTAACAACAAAAGAAAAACCACTCGGCAAGAAGCCTCAATTTACAGCTCACTGTCGCGAGAAGCAGCACGATGTAATTCGATGTGTATTTTAAGGACAGAAAGGATTCTCAACTGGCAGCGGTACTCTTTTTTCTTCCAAAGATTATACTCGGTACTTGCGTATGAAACCTCCCCCCACCCTCCCTCTCTCCTGTCCTCCACGTTGTACCCCCTTCTTTGCTACAACTTAGTTAGCTCTGGCAGCTTTGCTAACTGTTTCCACTTTGGCCATACGGAGGACACCATTAGATGTGTCAACAGTGCGCGCTAATTAAACGCATAGCGATGTGTCTCGTTTTCCATTAACAGAAGCAAAAATAAAGTATAAAGCAAAGCAACAAGAAACGAACGGGCTAAAAGGATTGTAATCTAATTGTTTCAGCCATGTCTTGCCCTGCCTAGGTGGCGCTCAGTAACGAGAGCAAAGCCCCATCCTTGACTTGCCAACGGAATTGAAGCATTACATCAAACGAACCAAAGTTTTTGGGCGAGTTTTTTGCCTGCGGCCGGTTCTTGCGCTCAATATCATACACATCGACAACAATTTTCACCGCAACCCAACATCCATTTTTGGGGCTGAAATAAAAGCGAACGAACGAATTGGGGCCTCAAAACCGTCGAAAGTCCGTCAAAACTTTCGGTCAAAAATTAGCCCATAACAACGTAATCATCGTCTGTATAAGGTCTCTTAAATGGAAGACGAAGGAGGGAGGTGCAAAAATGGATGAGGTTGAGGATGGTCGAAAAAAGGGTTTTTTTTTGCTTGCAAGAAAGAAGCACATTTGCAAATCACTTTACTGCACGGACGGCAAAAAAGAAGCTACCGAAAGGGAACGAAGCGTAGAGCATAAAAATCGATCTTTTCGCGGTTTGGCACCCACTAGCTAGGGTTTCCTACCGGGTATCCTTCTGCGAAACGAGCCAAAATACCCCCTTCACAGAGGAAGAGTCATCACGCCCTTCCGAGCAGACCCTTACCGAACGAACTGAGCACACTGCATGCCTTCGTTCAAATCAATCGTCCAAATCGTCAACCGTCGCATTGTGATGTTTCCCATTTGCGAAGGAATGAAAGGCAAAAGGCAAATGAAAAAGAAGAAAAAAACCCAATAGAAAATGGGAAAAATAATAAACCCTTTTTTTCCATTACCATTACCCATGAACACAGCGAACAGCAGGAAGGATCGAGGGTATGAGTCCTTTTTTCCTTGCTGGCTTATTCTTCCATGATTGGAGCACGCGCTGCTCGCACATTATTTTGTGCGCGAGTTCGATTTTATTGTTTCGTGGTGGTACTGCGAGAGGGCAGGAAGAAGATTCCCGACACAGTGGACGATGCATTCGGGAAGCCTTTTTACGAAAAGGCATATTATGATATCGGGAATCGAAATCGTTTGCGGAAGGGTAAAGGCACCGAACCGAAAACAACAACAGTAGAAGCAACAAAGCCGTATCACGATCGCCTCGTTTCGAGACGGCCCATCAATCTCTCATCAACTTTGATACGCACGTAGATTCGCTTATCGATATCAGACCATCCCTTCAGACTTGTGGAGCTCGTCAACAATCGGTTCAGTGTCAGCGGGAAAGGTAAAAAAAGAAGGGAACAAAAAACCAGAAGGTTGGCGGACAAAATAAGAAACCGGAACGTCAATGTCATCCGCTCCCGTTACTCTCGTCTCGGGAAAGGAGTGGTACAGTCGTTATAGGAAGTGTCGTTTGTTTGACAGTGTTTGCGTCGAAGAGAAAATGAGCAAAAAAGTCCGAGGAAAACTCTTAAGATCCCATTCAACTTACGGTGCGATATGAGCAGAAGGATGTGTTTTCTATAGTTTTGTTATTGTCGTTGTTAGACACTGAAGAAGATAGGAAAACCATAATAACATCTTTTTCTTTCTTCAATGTGTCTTGGTGAATGTGTCATTAAAGAAAATTAATTAAATTTGAAACATGCTCAAACTTTAAATGAATACAGGCGAGGTTCTAAGTATTGGTTTGGAAATTAAACTGTTGGAAAAAATTTATTATAGGAGCGCAATGTATAGTTTAGCAGTGTTCGTTTTGAACTATAATTTCACGATTAAACTACAAAATTGCTGAAAATGTAATGATAGTTTTCTAGCTTCACATTCAGCTACGATGGTATTAGACGAAGTATTAGGCGCCTCCATGAGTTGATCAAATGCTAGGAAGTTTGAAAAAGACGAGTTGACGGTATTATGTGTTCTATATGAAAATATGTCTTTCAAAAGTACATGAAACAAATAAGAGTGTCTCACGTGTTTGAAGGTGGAAATTCCATTTTAAAGCACAGTTTGACTATAAACGTCTATTACTCTGACCGTACCTAAGTGTTGCAAATAATGTTAGCATCTTTTAGAAAAGAAACAAAATTGAAATAATGTTAGCATCTTTTAGAAAACAAACCAAAGAAACCAAATGTATTATTCACTCAAGCCCAACGATTGTCCAACATTTCTCCGAAATGTTACTATCTGTTTCGTTGAGGGTTTCTCATGTACCGCAATTTAAGACATATTTTAGCCCTTTTTGTGACATATTCCTTGATCGGGTTTTTTTTTCTTCAGTTGTCTTTCATGGCAAACAGGGATAGAGTCGCAAGGTAGAAGCATCATTGAAATACCGATCCGCATAAACGGTCGACCGATACTTCACCGACATTGAACTGTGATGGGTTTTGCTGTATTCGAAAGGATGGTGAAAAAAGCCCTGGAAACGATACACATACTGCCTTGCCAGAGAGCCAAGGAGAAGCAACAAAAAACACAAATGGTTGATTGATTGCTTTTGAAACGGTACACTCCAAATCCACTTGCCCTGTGGAAGAGGAAAAACTCTCCTGCACGAGACGCTGAAAATCCGAAGCCTTTAAAGAAAGGAAAAGCATGTTAGCAAGGAAGGGGTGGGGGAGGGGGGTCCCAAATGTCGGGAGCAGTTTTTTTCTTGCATCGTTTCCGTTGCGCTACTGGCGACAGTAGACAGCCCCCGCTCCTGGCAGCTAATCTAATCAGTAAATAGCAGGCAAGATACCCTATAGTGTCACATAATCCTCATCAGGGCTGCTGTTGTTGTTGCTCGGTAGGTTTTGCTTAGCGAACCCAAGACGTCGGTCAGCCGACGTACGGGGCACAGTAGCCCAGTAAGGGGTTTACCCAGAAAGAAAGACAGAAAGATGCTAATTTTAGTTGATTAGCTCCCACCGGAGGGCCGGGCGCAAAAACACCCACCAGGGGCAGACTGGTCCGTCTATGGGCTGCTAATTTAAGGCGCTTCCTGCGTGGAAATGAGCCATCCAACCTACGTCATTCGATTGCGCCCGAAATTAGTAATGCTAATGGAAGCGCAGGCCGGGTTCGGTTAAAATTCAATCAGGAATTCCCAAAACCGTGTTCCGCCCTCGGGACATCCGCCAAGGCGTGGAACAGGGGTCGCTTTGTGGCGAATGCAATGGGTGGTTTCGGTGCTGTACGGCAAATATGTCACTTTTAATCGATTACTGGAAAGGGACTACCCGAACGGCTGCTGGGCGTTTTGATTGAGGAAGAAGAAGAGCGACCGGGACAGCTATGGGCAAAAAAAAAAAAACGCTCCTCCATGCTTTGTTTGCGCTATGAAGCAACATGCCCGATCGGTGGCGACAGGTGGCAGAAGGATTTATTGAAAGCTTGCCAGCAGAAAGCTAGCTGGATGGATGATGCGATTGTAATAGGCTTTTACATCATTCCGTGCGCTAATGAGCAAAATTAAATGCTTTGTACTTGTGCGCCCGGTAAACCCCTGATCGGGTTGCTTGCAGCGATTAAAATTCCATTTCATAGGAACGGCTAATGTCATTGCGATGAAAGCGACGTACGTCAATAGGGAAGAATGTTGAGTGGAAATTCGAGAAAAAAGCGGTTCTGGACTGCACGTGAATAACGAGTGTTCCTCTTGAAAACTAAACCAAAGCTCTTTTAGAAGAACCCATAAGCAGTGTAATGTAGTTTGTGTTAAGATTAGTAAGCTTCTATATTACACAACGGCTCAGAGCGTGGCACAACGGCAAGGGCAATATATTCCATTGTTAAACGGTCTTGTCGGTCAGCGGACGAGCAATGAAAACTTTATTGAAACTCAACAATAATGGTTGAAAACGCTACAAAAAACTGCTTTACCCCGAAACGGTTTGTATATCCTGATCGAGCTATTGAATTGTATTGTGTAAAAATTCTGCACATTGAACTACTACGGATTCCAAAGCAAAATAGTCGCAATAGAGCTGTATGCAGTTGCAAAGAATAAGCCCACAGAAACAAGCGCTAGACATTGAGACTAGACACACCATTAATCTTCAACACGATAATGCGATAACTTTAATGCCATAAAATCGACACAATAAAAAGTTTTACAATCTCACATGGGTCACTTTGTGGCCTTGTCAACACGAAGTGGAATCCATCATCTGCTCATTCTTACTTCACAACTTTAATTTGTTGAAGTTCAAATGAGAAGTTTTTGATATTGAAGGGAATTATTTCATATCTTTCACATATGTTTGCGGTGCGCTTTGTTTGCAGGTGCAAGACTGTAATAAAAGTTCATAAGACACAAGAGGTTAGATCTTTCTACCGTGCTGGCAATGGGCTGTACAGAACATGCCAATTTATGTGGTTAATGATAAAAGTAAACGTGCTAAGCCCGAACAATGCAGAATTAAACATGAGCGCTAAATCAGATAAAACGTTTCGTTTTATTTCCTTTAAAGCGCATTTTCTTGCTGGCGTATTCCAACGGGTGATTCACAGTTGTGGGCCAACCACTGACAAACCCTCGTTGGCAAATGGCGCTAGGCAATAAAAGCTTAGTAGCTTATAAAATGATAATTTATTCACTGGATAGTATAATGGACGTTAAGGAAATGGCCTAAAGGCAGCAACCGGAAGCAAGAGATCACTAGACTATACATTGCTCGCGGTTACAAAAATTATGTTACCGTTATCCGAATTTTTCCTTCGTAATCGAAGTGCACAAGACGAAGTAAAGAATAAAAAAAACCATCAAGCCAGGGCATCAAACGCGCGATGAAACATGAAGAATAATATCAAAGGCAATGCAATATAAAAATAAATTGCACCACAGCGGTCGGTCAGCTGGAGGTTGTGGGCTGTGTGTGTATGTGTGGCTTTAAAAATTCGGTTTTATCCCGGTACCCCATGCTCGGGTCGCGAAGTCTATTGGGCGGAAGGCAAATTCTCCACGCGAGCTTAAGGCGGTCGCTAAAGGAATCAGATTTAAGAAACAAACCATCCCCAAAGCTTGTGCGCCACGCTTTGCTTTGCTACGTGTAGAAAGGGGCGAGCGAGCATACACACACACACACACACACACACACACACACATACAAACACATCAGGGTGGAGAATTATGTCCGTACATATATAATCATACGAGCGTGAAGCTTATGCTGTAAATGATGATTGAAAGCAGGCGCTTTTCCTGTGTGCACGTGTGTGTGTGCGTGTTTGCATGTAAGCTTTATCCAAAGTTGATCCTTTTTCGCTTAGTTCCTCGTGTTGTTCCCAAGCTTGCGTAAAGGTGGCCGCCAACCCATCGTAAAGCTAAATGGCGAATCATCTCGGTGCTCGTGAGTGAAGATAGATTTTCAAAATCACACACAAACACGCACACTATCGGGGAATCGTCTTCGTTGAGGTTGAGTTCTGGATTACGCTTTTGCCGTGAATTACGGGCACAATTCTATTAAACCGAAGGTGAAGCATGAGGCTATCAGGCATTGGGGAGTATCGCTCGTGTATCGTTCCCTTTTTTCTTCGTTTTGGTTTTTTTTCACCCATCAGTTTTGCTAGAAGGTAAGAAGCAAAAAAAAAAATAGTGGCAAAATGACATGCGTCTTAGCGTGCACAGAAAAAAATCTCTCCTACCACCACCACGAGGGAAGGATGTTGACTGCGGACAAAGATAAGCTGCTGGTTGAATGGGAACGTAACGAACACCGAATCCATCAAGACGCTCAAGGGCAATACGCTTTCAAAGAGGTACAAATTTAAACCTTTTTTTTTGTCGCTGCTCCGTACGAGAAATACAGAAGAAAAAAACCCGCACTCAAGGCTCTAGGCTTACCCGTACCCGTGTAAGTGTGCGTGTTTGTGTGGGCTGAAAACATTTGCCTTAAGGCGCGCAGAAACAGGATAAAAAATTGCGTACGTGTGCGGGTTTGGGGAGGATTCGCTCGGTTTCATAATGCATGATGGGTGGATATGAAAATATCCTGCAAAGGCAGCAATGGCAACAAAGCAACCCGTGTCCATCTAGCGAAGCAGGTTTTACATGCTATTACAAATGTAAGATCGCTCCAAACATGGAACATGATTGAGGGCTCAGGTTATGATTACGATGTAACGGGCCGGCCGAAAATAATCGTTACAAACCATCGTTCAGAACACGAAACGGAGCATCGTTAAGTTTTTCTTCAGATTGATGATTTATTTTCTAAAAGCTTTTAACTTTGAGAGGCTTTTTCGATTTTTCCAAAAGCTTAAGTAAGTGTATTCCAGGGTACAAAAAGTGTATAAATCAATCCGGAGTGTGATTAAAAATGTGTGCATAGCTGATCCATTCTCCATTCGCAGAAAAGAAAAGAAAAAACCGCTTACATACACACAATAAGGAAGTCGTATGGGTCGTATAGGATCAGCAACATCCCTCAAATTCACTTAGGATACTGCTTTAAAATTGAATTTTCTCCGCATACCGATACCGTAAAGTCATCGAACACGTGAAACGAAATCTTGAGTAAACTGAAGGTCACTTACGAACCAAGGCGAGTGCTGAAACACCCAAGTGTGACAATAATGCCAATAATGGAGTATATAGCATCGAATGAAGAGGAAATGGGACAAAAAGAGTACAAAAACGAATGAAGAATACGACAGACCGTTCCCAAAAGGTGCAAAAGCTCATAATGGTGTGGTTGATATAGATGACAATGTACTATGGGTGCTGAGGAACCAATGTAGAAACATTGGCAATACAATGTAGAAACATACAATAATAATTATTTTATTTGCACCGTAATTCATGAGCAATGTTGATTTTTGATGACCTAATTTGTTAAAATACTTTTACAAATTTTAGGATAAATAAGTACCGATGCGAGTAGAAATTCCCACAGTTTTGTAACTAAAAACACTTTTCATGAGCTTTTGAGGAGAAAATTTATACTTTTTAGGAGTTTTTTAAAGAATTTACTGCCTATAGTTCACAATAAATTGTTTTCAAAATTACGATCTATGTTAGAGTCTATATAATATGGCGTGCATTATAGTGTAGAATCACTGAGAAGCCATGAATTGTTGGACATTGTCGGCAGACCCTTTTCGAGAATAAATGAATAATTGTCGAACATGAGAAAATGTTTGGTTTCAGAGTCGTTCGGTCTAAACGGATGCATTAATTGAATACAACTGAGAAGAATAAATGTAAGTTTGAAACTGAATTTTGAAATAACAATGAGTTGAGTGCCCACTGTGCGATGTTGCCTACAATTGGTTGGGTAGGACCGTCACGAAAGCTGGAAAAGCCTGGTATTTGTAGGGAAGCGTGTAAGGATAATAGCGAATGCGACAATCTTACTCACAGGATATGCTTGATTTTTTCTTCTTCTGCGTGCGTGTGTGTGTGTGTGTTTATTGTCCCTTCATCATCATCCCACCGTGGAGCTCAGTACGGTCGGGATGGTGAAGGGTGGAGAGACTGTGAGGATTTCACGGTTCCGTAGCGGTATCCTGACGACCGCATCAGGACCGCGTCGTTTTTTTCTTTTTTACAGTGAGACATAATATTATACTCAACTTACCAAGGTGGAATGCACTTCGGGCATTCAACGATCCTAACTTCAATGCTCCTCTTTTCTATGGCCTTGGCTTTGCCGGAAGCACATCTTCACGGATGGTGAGTGTTTTTTTTTTTTTCACTGAAACTTTGTGCCTCTGCATGGATACATGTGTGTGTGTGTATGAACATAGAAAAAAACCATTCCCCAAGTAAGAACATGTGGACAATAATTGAGTTATGCGTACACCATGGATACATAAATCCCTTCGCTCAGGCTCAGGCCAGGGAACAAGTAAAGATGAACCACGGCAAAGATGGAAAGAAAAAAAGGAAAAACAACAACACCCGGGGAACACAGTGCGTCCTCCATCCATTTGTTGCCAGCCCAGCTCACCTTTTTCTATAGCGCAATTTGTCGCATTTTCGTAGATCGCTTCTTCGCTGTGCGCTGGAGGACGTTGCTGGCAAACGAGGACGATGGCATCTTTACATCATCATTACTACGTCTTCTCTAGCGTCGTTTTCTCTGTCGCCCGTTTTCGACTATGGTATCTCGCCGCCTCTTGCTATGGCAACGAGTTCCCGGCTCCGGTTTCTCCGTCTGGGGTGGTGGGGTGTACGGGTGTTGGGCCAACGATTTCCGTTTCATTATGGTCGTGGGCGAAAATTATAGCACTGCCGTTGTTCGTCGATTCGGCTTTCAAACTGATCGGCACGATTGAATGAATGATGACAATCGCTTGGGAAACGTTGGGGCCAACACGAGCAGTAGCTTCCTGTGGAAGAAAATGGATGGAAAGCGAAGGAAATGGAAACATTTTCAGTGAGATGTTAATTAAAATTGGAAGGCGTGCTTTGCATGCGATTGTCAACCAGCTCAATTGGTCGATTCGGCAGTGGGTTGCTTCGTAGCGGGAGTTGCATCAAATTTTCAACACGTTACAGCAAGTGAATGACACACAGACAGGTGGATGATTCGTTTGGTGGAAGATTCAGCTTCAAAAGGGTGAATTTCCGGGGGTTTCCGCTTGAAGGAGAATATTCGTTCGGGATGAAGGATAGCAATGGATTGATGAAAGACAGCAATGGATTTTTAAAGGTTTCAGTGCAAGGTAAAATGCTCAGCTAACATTAATTACATGATAAAAGGAGGCTCATTCTACGAAGAAAAAAGGTAAGTCAAATTTATGATCTGTTGACTCAAACTGTTTAAAAAAAAAATTGGCGAACGAAAATTGTATTTCTTAAGTGGTAAGTTACTGAAAACACTACAGAACACCCAAACTGTTGAAATTCAGTAATAAGTTGATGAGGAACAGCGTCGAAATTACTGTTTAGATCCTTAATATTCGGAGTAAGGGCCTCTATTGCCTATGGCAAAGAAAATTCCGGAAAAGACCGACATTTTTAACAAAAAGTATTGACGGGTTCTTACATCAAACAGTCATGTATGTAGCTGTAGAATCTCGCTAAGATTTGGTGATTGATGACACTCGTCAAAAATACATTTTTGAATGGGAATATATCGCTTATAGAATGATTCAGTAGCAACTTATTTTTGTTGGTTAATCTCTCTTAGAGGTCGATTTCCAATTATTCTACGTAGGAATATGAGCAAAGAAGAAAGGAAAACTGACCGTCACGACCTCGTTATAGCTGCTTTCTACAGAAATTTTTAATCACTGCTGCTAAAATTTCGATATTTTACAACAACTGGGATCCAAACCGCAATAGGCCATAGGCTAAAGTGAATTGCTGCTAAAATTGTATGAATATTATATCCATTTCAATCGTGAAGTAGTTTTCGGAAAATTGCTAAACAAATTAAGCTGAATCAGGATCACTTAAACTATTCTGCTCGTATTTCTTATGCACGAACAATCCCCCTTTAAACTGTCTCCGATTAGCAATCATTACCTTCCACTACCAAAATTATCCTCCACAATAGCAACATCAACAACTAAAGATTACACAATTTGGTAGCTTGCGCTCTAAGAAAATCCTCCAAGCAAAACGGTCGTCGAGTTTTCATTTTAGCAAAATTATCCATCGCTGCCCTTCGTACGGTCCCGTCCCTGTTGTGCTGCAGGTAAAAAGCTTACCGTGTGCGCACCCAGTCCGTTAAGCACAACAATGAGCGGAAACATTTTGCAACAGCGATAGTGCACGATTTGGCAGGTTTTGGAAAAGTTCGGCCAAAGTTCATTACGACATGTTTATCGTGAAAGAGGAGCAAAAAAAAAAAAATTGCAGAAAAAAGTGTAATTCCAGGTAGCAAAATGCTTTTCTTTCCTACGAAGCATCCCCACCGAACTATTCAGCAAGTGCTTTAGCAGCAAGAAGCAGCACGACCTGGAAAGTCACCTTTTCTTCCATCCTTGAGGAAGGTTCCGTTGCTATAAATAGGCGCTATAGTCGGATACTGGCAGCAAACGATTGCAGAAAGGTGAAACACAACGGTCCGCATTATCGTGATGGTACTGGCCGTATCAGATTGTTGAAGTTTTATACCGATGGCCGCACGGATCGGATGAAAGCACATTTATGCCCATTTTCTTGCCCATTTTCACGTGCGCAGTTGCTTGTCTGCCGGCCGCGTGAAGCGCAAGTCGTGAAGCGTTAATTAATAGACCATTTGACCCCAGTGGGAAAGGACCTGACCTCTGGTTGCACTCATTTCACTGCCATTGTGCACGAGCTTACCCTTGCATTGGAACATTCCGTCCGCTTAACTTTTAACTGTTACAAAAATGTTTAGCGAAAAGAAAAAAAAACATTGAAATAGAAATATTCACTCAAAAGAATACTTTCGGCGTACGATGCGAGCAAAGAGTATGGGACTGTGAGGGAAATTGTTGCCACGACACTAGAAAATGCGAGACATGTATTGTACCCTTTCCCAAGAACAAGTAAGCGTGTGAGTAATGTTGAAGGGCGGAACCTACCACACGCATTTCGCATTTTCAGAACTCTGCTTTGTTGTCACGTTTGAAGGTAAATTGCATAAATGGTTACAAGAATAAATTCTCCCTTGAACGCTGTTCCGTGCGTTATTTTTTCCAGCGCCATTAGTAAAGCTAGAAAAGGATGTCAAAATTCAATTGTCCAAAAATTGCTCCTCAAGTTCATCATGACAGATTTAAGAAAAAAAAAAACAATTCCGGTGCCAAGGTTGGTTTTCAATTAAATTTTCCTGATTTTTTTCGTTCAACGGGGAAGTTTTCAATCTCTCATTCTCTCTCACACATATATATCTCAGGTAACATATTACTCGCAAGCGTTTGGCGTTTGAACATAATGTTGGTTTTAAATTAAATTGTACATTTATTTCGTTATTTTTTTACGAGCTTGGTGGTTTGAAATTGTGGGTATAGTTGAGTGTGAGATTTTTGCAGTTTTATAAACAAAGAAAATGGGAAGCAAAATTATAACACGGTTTGCAAACAAACTACGCGTCTGGTCTGGAAACATTAAAAACAAAGCCAAAAACTCCAATCATACGGCATAATTAAAATGTAACGCATGTTGTTATCCCATACGGTATTCGGGCAATTCATCATAGTGTAGATTGCAACATTGCGCACTGTTGTTGATCCCTTTGAATGGAATGTAATACGTGTTCAACAGTTGATTGATCTGCAAAAGATTTTTTAAACGAATCAAATCAAATCATCAAATTGGTAATTTTCATAGTGTTGCTATTATACACCCAACAATTTTTTGCTGAATCGTTAATTACCTTGCTCGTGTTGATGAATGATGGATGAGTGACCTTCACACTCTTGGATTTCAGGTGCAAAATTCAAGACTTTTGTGGTGCAAAATATCAACTGAAAGACGTTTTTCAATAATTTCCCCATTGCCATTTTAACACAGCCGAGGCTAGATCACATTCTACCTGCAGTTATGCCTTACGGTATTCCAATAATTCATCAGCGCCGATAAATGGTAATTTGGCGTTATCGAAGTGAACTAACCAGATTTCAAATCATTTATGAACATTTCTGGGAAAAAGTAGGGTTAGTTCGATTATAATATTCGATGGTTTGAACTATAAAATCAAAGCTTCTCCGGGTATTTATGCGATGAAACAATTACAAACAGTAGCAGTGCTTCATCACTGAGACAAGTGACAAAGTCCAGGAATACCCACAAAAAATTTATTTTATTTATTTATTTATAATTAATTATGACGGTCCAGTGCCGTATTGTTCACACCGCTTGTGTTGAAAAAAAAAAAACAATTATATTGATAAGGCATTTCCTCCTTATTCTTTGCCTTATCCCGGGCATACTCGGCTGTACCCACAAAAAAATTAACTTAGTCATAAAATGTTGGAGAAATTGCCACAGTTTGATGTGCTCTGTTTAAATGTTACTGTTTGTCTTTCACAACAGAGCCTAGATTTGCTTTCAACTATGCTAATAAATGTCGGAATACCTGTGCTAGTTTTCACCATGCAATATTTTTTATCTGAAGTATGTTATACAGCTGAGACACGTAAGCGTTGACGATAATTATCTCTTAGTTTTGATAAAAGTTTGGTGAACTATGGAACCGAGATCACCATAAAAAATGTTAGCTCAAAGGCGTTAGGGATTTCTCTAATTTATGCCCTTGCTCAGTAGGAGCTCGACCGATTCCTTTTCTCGATTTCTCCACAAGTGTCCCTGAGGCCTTGGTTCAATCGGTTCTACGTATACCAGACATTCATATGAATGATGTACTCGATGACTGACCTGATGGAGTCTGAACGGACACGGCTGAAATGCTTTGAGTACACACTTTCGTGAAGTCTTTTGGAATTTTGGTTGCGTGCGATGGCTCTAGTTCTCCCCTTAAGTTGAGATCTTTAAGGAGATGTTCGTAACATGCGAGCTCTTATCCGTAATTGCCTCTACCACATATATATTGCAAAGATTCTTGAGTAAGAAAGCGAGAAAGGGCGTTTTTGTGTGTGTGTGTGTGTGTGTGTGTGTGTGTGTGTGTGTGTGTGTGTGTGTGTGTGTGTGTGTGTGTGTGTGTGTGTGTGTGTGTGTGTGTGTGTGTGTGTGTGTGTGTGTGTGTGTGTGTGTGTGTGTGTGTGTGTGTGTGTGTGTGTGTGTGTGTGTGTGTGTGTGTGTGTGTGTGTGTGTGTGTGTGTGTGTGTGTGTGTGTGTGTGTGTGTGTGTGTGTGTGTGTGTGTGTGTGTGTGTGTGTGTGTGTGTGTGTGTGTGTGTGTGTGTGTGTGTGTGTGTGTGTGTGTGTGTGTGTGTGTGTGTGTGTGTGTGTGTGTGTGTGTGTGTGTGTGTGTGTGTGTGTGTGTGTGTGTGTGTGTGTGTGTGTGTGTGTGTGTGTGTGTGTGTGTGTGTGTGTGTGTGTGTGTGTTTCCTTGAAGAACTCAGGGAACTCCCTGTAGCTCGTTAAACCTGCATCCCCTACATCCTGATTGCATTTCCTATTTTTCAAAGTAATCCTTAAGTTCCAGTTTCATAAATATCTCACAAGACCGTGCATAGTACATAATCAGCTTACGAGTTCGGGTGGTGCATTTGCCAACCAACCGAAAACTTGTGAACATTACACCGGTAATGGTTTGCAGCAGTGCACACATTTGCTTGTTATATGCACTTCTCTCGAAAACTTTGCCATGTTTTCCAAGTAAATCCCTGGTCTGTTGTGTTCCGGTGGAAAGTGCGAACCAAACTTTGCACAACTTCATTTTTCCTGACTGCCAAGATGCTTTATTTCCCGAGTTTACCATATCCAGCCCAGAATGGTACCATCGTCAATCACACGCTGACCGTGAATGAAGGTCCTCACATTGACTTGTCCAGTAACAGACACACTGACCTCGCAACAGCGATTGTGAACCATTGTGAGTGGCCGGAGCGGAGCAGTAAATCGGATATGAAAAGTCAAACACGCTCCCGAGTGGCGGGAAGTGGACTGCTTTTTGGAGTTCAGTAATTTTTTTTTTTTTTGAGAAGCAGCATATCTTCTTCAAGTTAAGCGTGTCGGTGTTTGTATGGGTATGGTACCGCAGCCCTGACATTTGACCAGCACGGAAAGTTTGTCCCATTTCCCATCGATTTTTTTTTCTACCCGCCTCGGACTAGCGTTGAAAGCAAACATGGCGTGTGTATGTATGCGTTTATCGCCGGTCTCGTTCATCGGTAATAGAATTGGCAAATATTGAACCACATAGCGCTGTTTTTTTTTCCTCCGTTCGTTGTTGCTTCTCCGTTGATTCCATTGAAATTTTCGTATGTAAGTGACTTCTGGAGGGCAGCACTGGATAAAGCTCTACACTTGACATACGGGGAACGAAAGTGCACATAACGATGTGTCAAGCTTTGGGAAAACTAAAGCAACTATTTTTTGAGCTTCTTTTTATCGTAAAACACGGCACAAAACACACCCCTGTGTACATAATCTCGTGTGCCGCTGCACTGAAGGCGCTGTACGTGATCAGTACGAGATCGTTGTTTGCTAGGCCATTTGCAACGAGGGCGGCAAAGAAAATTACGCCCTAACGGATTTGTCAGTTGCCAGTCAAGCCAAGGTTTATTTTACTCAGAAAATATCCATTTTTGTACGGGCGAAAGGGTGGACGGAATGTTGCAAAAGGAACCGAGAACGAAATTGTTCGCCAATATTTGCGGTGCTCACGAGTGCTCGTAAGTGTTGGGTGAGGTGAGATGTGTATCCATTCGGAAGCAGTGAACGTGAACGGTGCATTAAGAGGAGTGATGCTTTTGGGAGTTGATCGGCAATAGTGGAGATGGAACGAATGAAGTTAAACAGAGCGTGCAAGATGCGTTTGATTTATTGAAACTGTAATCATTCAGTTTTTGAAGATATCGGTGAGTTTTTTGGCTGCCAAGGTAAATAAAACAGATGCTAATTACAAGTGTAAAAATGCATTTCCCGAAATGACTTCTTTCAACTCAACCAAATAGATTTGTATTTTTGTTAGCTTTGCAAAAGTACTGTAGCAGACTTTATCAAAGCAGTTCTTTTCTCGATTCATAATTTCAGCATCAGTTTTGCTTGTTTCCTTGTGTTGAATTTCCTACTTCCTTGCGATTTAACGTGATCAACTGTGTTAAACCAGATTTTAATGGCTGCTACAATGAGCGATACCATGGTCTAGTGAACTTAAATTCGACCTAATAGGCTAATGGGGATCCGATCTCACAATTACCGTCTATTTTGCTACAACTAGACATCTTTGTACTACCCGTTTCTATCGCATCAGCGTTCCTCAATGCTTGAAGCACAAATCATCATAAATTATATTGAATTATCATTTGTCAGCAATCAAAAACATAACCCACCATCACATGCACCCATTTTACAGCAAAATCTATCAATCTAAGATGTCAAAATGAAATTCAATCATGCTTCTCTTGCGCCGCCAAACCCCCGCAAAGCTCGGCCGGGGTACGGAACCCGCAAAACTCGATCCACGAACTGATCTCCGTCCCGCTCTGTTGCTTGTTCCTGCTCGGCAATTGGTTTCATTTGCATCTTCCCTTGCCATTGTTTTCCATCTTGCAGCACAGAAATAATGCGAAATCATGTGGAAAAAAGGCAATCATCAACGGCAGTGGGGAATGGGGCTACAAAAGGGGGACGTAACATCACGATGACATCATTCCCCAAGGATGCGCCCATTGTGGCAAAAATTGTTGTCGCCATGGATTGACAGGAGAAAAAGGGACACGGGCAGGACAAGTTACCAGGAGCATGAGCGAAATGAATCGAATCAATTTTCTCACCCGCAAGGCACAATGCTGTCGAGATTCCGCTTGCTGCTGCTGTTGATGTACGGTGGGAGAAACATTCGTCAGCCCGGTACAATTTCTTCTCCGGCGAGATTGATTCTTTAGTTTCCAGTTTCCATTTTCTTACGGCTGGGTCGAATTTCCCTTGAGGAGATGGTGGAGAATGAACCTGGGAGATCGACCCGGTACGATAGCGCTGGAATTCAATTCAATCATGAAATTTACTAATTTCCCCCAGATGAAATCGAATGATAATGAATTATAACAGTTTCCTGGTAGGATACGCAACAGGAAACGAAGCAGTGGAAACCAGGAAAAGCTGAGAGTGGAACGAATTCATGTCTGGCTGCAGTTTGCAGGTCGTTACGGGCGGCCTAGAGTGGCAGCAAATCGTCATGTCCATTCGGAAGGTAGCATTCGGAAGGCAATATCGTTTTGAATAGCTTGCTCCGGGCATCGTCGGTGGCATTCTTTCAGAACCATCCTTCCGTGTCCTTTGTGTTTGTGAAAAAAAAAACATCCTTTCGTTCGTTTTCGATCCGAGATGACTCTGGGACATCCGGAGCGAGATGTGAACGAACGAGAAGTGAAGGAGTAGGTTTTGTAAAGGCTTTTTTTTCGCTCTCTCCAGCCCATCGACAAAGCTAGGCCTCGTTTTACTTGCAGCATGTTCTTCTTCCAATTTTCCAACCAGTCAGATGCTGTGGAATCTGATTTCAGCCATGCCTAACGCTCCAGTCCTTCAGTTTCTCGGCTAGCACTTCCGTTCGTGGCAAATCTTTTGCCTTCTGGCGTTCTATCAACTGTCCATCGGTTCTGCAGCAGCAGAACACGACCCCGAGATCCCGAGAACGAGTCAACAATCTTACACCGAACATCGAACGACGACGGTCAGGAGAGATTTCTGGACTGGTGTAATTAATTTTTTGCCCTCCGGGCCATGGAATGAAAAAGCAGTCCCGGCGCCCTTTTCTGACCTTGCGGTGCGAGGAAGGAAGGGTGCTTGGAGTAAGGAGGCCGGAGATCGTGTTTAGGACCGGTTTTATGAGCTACTAATCAGGGGCCACCAGTTTACGTCCGATGGTGACCCGCTGAGAGTTAATGAGCGATTGCTCGTGATGGGTTGAACCCTGTCGTCGGTGCTCCGAGATTCCGGAAGGAATTTGATGCTGTTTGAAAGCTTTTTTTTCCTTGTTTCTGTTTGTTTTTTCGTGCGTCTTTATGTTTGTTTTTTTTTTTCTCTCTCTATTGAGCACGAGAAGTTCTGTGTGTTTTAATGTGAAGAGCGATTAATTTTGCAATCTGAGCTCTTGTCAAGAGTGGTTGAGATTTTGCAGCAGCGGAATAAAAAGGTTTTATCTTTCGTTTGCGAAAGGTCAATTGTGGAATCGAACAGTTATCGTGTTTTAACTTTAACTTTTACTTTACTTCCATACAAACGGAAAACTCGGTCATTTTGCCAGGCAAAAAATGTGAATATTGTTTTTAATTGAATAAAAAATATATTTTTTTAAATAGAATATGGTGAGAAGAATAACATTCAAGGAACATAAAGAAGCATGGGTCAAACGTATGCTTAGCAATAATTAATAATAATCCAGAAATCTTTTTTCACGCAATCGGTAAAAAAAAGATGTAAAAGGAAGGAAGGAGAAAAAGTGAAAATAACCTCCCATTGGAAACCAATCTGTGGTTCCAGTTCAAGCAAATCGAACCACATGCCAATCGGTGATCATTATAAATTGGACCCTGAACACGGTTCATTAACTTTTGGGATACTAATCGTAATGGTCAATTACTTTCTATCCTATTTTCCTATTTTCTTCCACTATTTGTCAGGAAGAAACAGAGGACTTCTTGAAACAAGAGGAGTTGTTAAAAAGATTAAACTTTTAATCAGTTCTTTTGTTGAATTTAGGCAATCTCAGAAAATCGAGACCTTTCCATGTCATATCTTCAATTTATTTATTTTTTCAGAAGTTTTTGGGCAAAAGAGGATTTATTTGTTTTTAGCTATCAATGCATTTTTTAAAGTTTTTCTCTGATTTTTTTTAATGCTTTTGTTATCATCCTTCGTATTTCTGTTTTTTTAATTGATTTGGAAAATGTCTGAGAAATTCTATCATGTCCTTAGAAGAAATGGAACTCCAAGATGTTTCACTAGGGATAACCAATACTTCTCTTTAACTTATCTTATACTGGGCTGGGATCAAATCTCTACTCGAGCTCATTAATCCGCTGAAACAATTTTATATTTCTTTGCATTTCCATATAATTTACTATAAAATGGCAATGAAATGTGAAGCCTAGAAGGACATAAAACACCAGAAGATAACAGTTTCTGGTATAAGATTATAATTAAAAAGTTTTATTTGCATAAAACCTAAAAAAAACATCTTATGGTAGCTTAATAGTTCAAAATTTACACTCGAGCCAGAATTTTTTTTACAAATATTGATGATGTGGCTGCTTTTCTCCTTATTTGCCCATCTTCTCTTAGTCATCATAATCATCTACTTTGGCGCTAATACGTTGAACAATCTTGATCTTCAACAGACTTCCTGTTACCCTACCCCTTATAATCACTCTTGCGTACGAGGAGACGGTCTAGACTCTTTTGCCACTCTCGTCACATACTTCTACTATAGCTCCCTTAAAAAAAAATCATAAAAATCTATGACCAACAGATACGAACATCCTTTCCAAATGCCAATTAGAGAATATTTAATTATATAAGGCATGGAACCGTGATGGGCATGGCCACGTAGTCGACTTACAAGGTAACATATTTTTCTTTACTTAGGACAAGTTTTCTCTTTTTGGCTGAACGATTCCACAGTATTGATAAAGTGGTACAATTAAGGTACAATTAAGTTAACTTAAAAACATTAAGCTACTCAGTTGAAGTACCAGCAACATTGAGCTCAAATACCAGCTTATTTCTTTTCACGAGCATTCTCCATTTTCACAAATCACCATATGTCAAATCTTTCACACAAAAATCGTTTCTAAAATGCGCTTTTTTCCTTTAAAGTGAAACCGCTCGTATTTGAAACCTTATTAGAACTTCAACATGTTCCACCTTATTCTAAGGGTGCTATTTTTGGCACAAAGATTCGTTCAAACATAGAAGGTTTGCACAAGAAACCTTACGAACTACATGAACTTTGCGAAAGAACATTTAATTTTCCGTGATTTTCGATAGGCTGAACGGCAGAACGATGTTGATCAATAATCAGACTTTTGCTGCTGTAAACCAAATTTTTTCACACGCACACAAACACACTGTAAGCCAGCAATATTCATCATTTGATTATTTACATTTTTTTTATTATAGAGCCATGTCACTAGAAGAATTCCATCAGTAAAATTTATGTGAATAACAAAATAAACAGCTTAAAAAATGTTTACAGAAGCTTAACGCAACAAGTGAAATACGATTGAAAGGCAAAAATCCGATTTTGTTGCTAATTGCATTCCGCAAAGGTTCAAACCGCACCAACAAAACTGCTTCCATCTCTCGACGAATCCCTCCCTCCGCATACCTTCACTAACGATTATGGCCGACTACAAAGCATTGCCAACTTCTACCGTCCTAGGTGCTCGTTAAATTGCGTGTTTGTCGAATTGAAGCATACTTACCACCGTTTTCTCCCTCTTTCTCTCTCTTTCTCTCTCCCTCTCTGCACATCTCTCATGTCGCGAGCTTTAGAGTTTTCCACGCCTGTAGTTGGTGGACCGATGGCTACCGAACAGGATCCGCTTGAAGGCCTGCCGGAACTCGGGACTGAAGATGGTGTAGATGACGGGATTGAGCGTGGAGTTAAAGTAGCCGAGCCAGAGGAACAGCGACGAAACCGTATCGTTGATCGTGCAGCTCTCGCACAGCGGCAGCAGCAGCGCGGTCAGAAAGAACGGCAACCAGCACACCACGAACGCACCCGTGATGATGGCCAGCGTTTTGGCCGCCTTGCGTTCCCGCTTTGCCTCGAGCGTTTCCTTCCGCTTGGACACTTGGGCGTGCGGGTTCGGGGTGCTGGAGATGTTGAGCGTGGAACCACCGCCTCCACCGACCGGTGTCGTCAGCAGATTTCCACCCACGGTGGGCGGTTGTTTCGCCACGGCTGACTGTTGATTGTGATGATGATGATGCTGTTGATGGAGCTGGTGGTGCTGTGCTGGGTCCTGAGCGGCCCGGGGCGATTGGGGCAGATGATGGTGGGATGGCAGCAGCGGTGAGGTGGCCAGCTGGTTCGGTTGGATCGGACAGATGGACACGGGCAGGGTGCCACCGTTTCCACTGGGGCTTGGAGTTTTGCCGGCGGGCGGATCGTTCGTTCGAGGGTTGTTATTGTTCGATTCCGAACCGGTGGCCGCTTGCGCTAACTGCTGGTGCGTGACCTCGTACGACACTGTCGGTATTTGATTGTTGCCCACCGGTGTGTTGTTGCCCTGTGTGCGAAACGAGAAGAACTCAATAAAGTGAACGGATTGATCGTCAGCACAACGAGTGAAGCAAGCAAACTGGAGCAAGCGAGAAATCACGACCCAAACGAAGGACCGCTTGGGATGGACAGTTCGCCCAGCGAATTTGTGCATCACTTTTGAAAGAGGTTTTGCATAAACAGTGTAGAAATTTCCGCAACTCAAGAGACACTTCATTCCAACGGCTTGACTCGACTAATGGTAAATTGTGCAAGCGATTTTGTGGATATTGTATGCTGGCCTCTACCCCACTGCTGGGAGTTTGGGAACCCCCTGGGAACCCTGGAACCTCCCACTTGAAAATACTTGCAACGTACTTGTGTAAGTTCGATTAAGAGGCAATCGAAATCGAATCAACCATCGATGCAACCGGATGCTACGTGAATTGACTACAAATCGTACCGATTGAAAAGGAAGTTTCATGGTAATGGGACAAGCTTGCAATTGAAATGTAGTGAGCTTGATAAAATAACACTAGAAACTTAATTTACGCCTGTAATGAATTGTTAGCATTGCTGGGAAATGTTGCATCTCGATAGTGTGCATTAAAATGAAGGGTTGAAATATTTTCAGGTGCATATATTGAACACTTTGCGATATTGCTCAAAGGTACGGTTCAAGAGAAAAATACTGCTCTGTAAATAATAAACGACATGGAAAAATCGTTACACACTTTACATACCAAAACTGGTCGATCAGGTCCTTCTCATAGTAAAAAATATTACAATTAAACAAATCTGTTACGTTATGTTATTTACTTTAACGCACTTAAAAAACTTCAAATATAAATGAATATTGTTATTGATGGCTTGGTTAACTTCGTGGCAATGGCACCCCTCTCGCTCTCGCCAGCAAGAAAACAAAAAAAATGACGCAGAGTCATAACAATTTCTCTAATTAACCAAATTATAGTATCAAAGTGTTAAATTTCATTACTATCTAGAAAAAAGGAAATAAAAATCAATCCAAATTGAATTTATTACTTTAAAAACAAATGAAAAAACCAATTTTGATTATTATTTATACTTCGTTTAGAAGTTAATTATTTTCTACCTACGAAAAGACAAATCTTCATTTCTTAATTGTATCGGTAGCTAATTAAAACAAACTTGGAATAACTTGGTGGGAGGTGCAGGAATCGAAATAAGGTGTTCCACAAAAATATGTGCGACTCAAAGACACTTTCAACGATGTACATACATATATCCAACATAATTTTGTGGAACACCCTAACCCAAACCCTCCACCTTTTGCTTAGTAATTCCACAAAAAAACCCTTTTTCGCAGTTTTTCCGCAATACCTGGATGGTGGTTGAAGGGATCAAGGTGGAATCCTCGACTAAAAGATGCGTGGCCTCAAGACGCATCCAACGGTATGCCGGACGTCAGGATCGGACCAAGAGTGACCGAGTTATCGCCGATTTTCCATGGGAATGTTGTTTTTTTCCACAATAACTTGGCGGGGGATGGATGGATCAGGTTGGGGTCTTCGGCAAAAATGTGGGCGGCTTCAAGGCGCATCCAACGGTATGCCGGACGTCAGGATCGGACCATGAACGAGCGAGTTATCACCGATATTGTTGGATGCGTCTACAATTCGCGCATCTTTTTGTGGAACACCTCATCCAGATTCTTCCACCCCTTTCCTAGTCATTCAACGAAAAAAGAGTTTGCTGTGAAAAATCGGCAATAACTCGTTCAGTTTTGGTCCCATTAGAGCGTGCTGCATATCGTAGGATCTGTCTGTGGGCCGCGCTTCTTTTTCCAATTCAATTTCTTTGCAATAGTTGTCTTATCTTTGTCTTGTCTTAACAATCGGAATGTGATAGAGTGCCCCAATTTCCGCTCTGCTTAGGGTACCAGAAAGACTTAATCCTTCACTGGGCGGAACGGTACTGATCCGGATGGAACTGATGAGATATGCTTTGCGTTGTAACCCTAATCTTTGACAAAAATGCACCTGTTGTCTGCATATAAATACTCCAGTACATAAAAAAGCAGACCTATACTGAGGTCAAGGCTTGCAAGTTAATTTGGGTTAAGTAATCTGGGTTTAGAACCGGTGACAATTTTCCGTACGACAAGACTTATACCAAATTTCATCCAGACTTCAACCACGTACCAACTATATGACCGTCATTACTAAAGAGGTCCTTGCTAAGCAATGCAAATTGCGAAAAGTCGTACTCAAAACATGAAGAGACGTTTAAAGCAAACCTTTTTTCCTCGTCAAATTTCCAGTTTATGATCAAACTTTTCAAGTGCATCATAACGGACGAAACGATATTTGCATACAGCATTCGAACAAGAAACAAAAGCAAAAAAATCCTCCCAGCCCACATTTCTTGATTGTTATATTTTTGAAGTATTCACCGAACAAAGAATAACCACTCGGTGGATGAAGCCGATAATACCGACCAATTACTCGGCGCCCATACTTTTGCTACTTTGCATAGTAGTTTTTCCCCAGTACGTCGGCCGGCTCTACAGCTACTGAAGTGTGCGGCTGCAACCAGCGAGCCCGGTTCACTCACTGCATTCGAGCCACCCAGCGTGAAGCGCCGGATGACGAAGTTGTTGGGAAATCTTTCCCCACTCGTGCTTAACGTGAAGTGCTGTTAGTTTTGTCACCTCAAATGAAGTGGCTTGTTGAATTTTAATGATTCAAACTCGGCTTGCCCTTTGCGCTTACACCTACCTCATCGCCGCTGAACGTCGTTTCGAGCCCTTTCCGATCTGCCGCATTCGTGCTGTCCTCCGTGTCCTCCACGGTGTTGACCGTGTTGGTCGAGTTGCCCTCTACCAGCCCGAGCGACGACACGGCCGATTTGGTGGGATTGGTGAACTTTTTCTTCAGGTGAAATCGTATCTTCGACTTGGGCTTTGGTGTTTCCTCCTATGCCAATTGGGTTTTGGGTTTATTATAATCGACAAAAGATTAGATAATTACGAACATAAACACACACATATCAAGCCCCGAAAAAAAAAGAGAATAACAGAAGGAAAGGCACACCGACGGTTATTCAGCTATTCGGAAATCCGATTATATTCTTCGCTTGTTCCGTTCGAAGATGCATTGATTTTGCCTTTGCCTTCCCGTTGCCTACCTGATTGCTACTGTTGGGCGTAGCGGGTATTTTGGGCCCTCGTCGATGTATCCGCCGCCGGGCAGTTTGATAAATTTTCCAATACAGCACTAGGATAACAAAGAGAGGAACGTAAAACGTACAGCACGTAGCAAACACCTGCAGAAGGAGAGCAGCCAACAGTGAGTAAATAATGAACTATTGCGGTGTGTGTGCTTCACCTACCTGGTACGCAATGTTTTGCGAAACCATGCACTTTTGCTGTTCTATTCGTTGTAGGTACTCTGGATCCTTCCAGCCAAACTGGGGCGCCAGAGACACGATGACGGACGCGAACCAAACGAGAAAGATCATCGTAAAGACACGTCGGCTAGTGCGGGAGTGTATGTAGTCGATGTTAGTCACAGCCCAGTACCTGCGAAATGATGATTTGGAAACAAATGTGATTGTTATTACGTTCTAGAACTGTGTTAGCCTTATCAGTACCTACCTATCGGTTGCTATGGCTACTAGATGAAGGATGGATGCAGTGCAACAAAGCACATCGCACGACGTCCAAATATCACACAACTCTGGACCAAGTATCCAACCGCGACTTATCTGTAGGCGATCGGAAAATTTCACCACACAGCAAATTAGCTGGTAATTTACTCTAATAAATATATTTTAGGACGCCTTAGGGTATGCAATGCGCTGGATAAATTTTAATATGGTCTATTTTTTGTTTTGCATCAATATTTTCATTTCTAGACAAATATTTGGTTTATGTTGTTGATGCAATATCTATGACTATCTATGATTTTTCGACATTAGTGAGTTCTATGATGATCTTAGTTAGTTGCTCTTGCAGGTATTTTGACGAAAAAATTCTCTTAGTTCTCCATACAAACTATTAGCCATAAAGGCGAAAAACGGTTTGAAATTAATGTTCAAAATTCGTCAAGAAAAAGCCATAAATTAGCATTAGCCTGACGCTTGTCAACGATAAACGAGAAGTGTATGTTTTCAATCTAATTTTTTTGTTTTCTTTATTTTTTCCCTGATAATTTGGCATTTCAGGCAAGATCTGTGTATTACTTCATTATCCTTTATTATTTTGAGCTTTTATGCAAAGTTATAGTTATATTAAGGGGTGACCTGGTGGTCTTCAAACAGCAGACCCGGGGATCAAATCCCATCTGGATCGTCCCTCCCAAGTGACCTTAGAAGGTCGTTAAACCAAGAAGAAGTATATTATTACAATTTTGTAATTAATATTATCTTCTATTTCTTCTTTTTGTTGCCTGTTAGATAGTCTAATGGGGAGGCGATCCGGAAAGGATCCAGTCTCTGGTCCAACCGCATGAAGAATAGCGCCAATATCAAATATTAAATCGCTGATCGAAATTTTTGTTCGTTTTGGGGTGTGTTGCGTATTTTTCAATTATAGTTGTTCGTTATTCGTCATTTGATGTTGTTTTCTTTAGTCTTGTTTCGTTTCGTTTTCTATTAATTCTTTTCCCAAAACATTATATGTATGTATGTGCTATTGGCTTAGCAACTTTTGATTTAAATTTGTATTTTGTTTTGTTTACTTTTATTTTCCATTTCGCTCCATGGCCAAAGTTATGCATCTATTTGTCAAAGCTCACGTTTCCCCGTAATCCTGTAACCACAATCAAATAAAAACAAACGATTCGAAACTTTTCACTAGTTTTCCCGCGAAGCAAAATGGCAAATTTCTTATCTTCTACCTAAATGCATTTAAATGCTTGCAATCTTTGCCAAGAAGAATACAATTGCTTCTTAGCGCTACCGTCGAAAGGAGTCGCTAGCAACGATGGGCGAGAGAGAAAGAGGATGAAGCAATTAGTGTGCTGCGAATAATTACCTCGTACACGGCGCCGAGCGGCATCACCAGACACGCCACGAACAGATCGGCGACGGCCAACGATGCGACCAGATAATTAGCTACATTTTGTAAATTACGCTCTAAAATGATGGCGGCTATTACAAAAACGTTTCCTGTCGGGGGGAAAAAATGGACAGGCAAAAGGGTGAGAGAGAGAAAGAGAGAGAGAGAGAAAAAAAAGATAAAGAAGAACGTTAGCAGTACAGGTACAAATTGGACGATAAAGTTGACGAAGGAAACTTAAACGTTTGGCGTCAAAACCTTGCAAAGGTAAGTAACAAGTTCGTGGGTGTGTGTTTGCTCTTTTATTTTTGGAAAATTGGATGAAACTGGTTTATGGTAAGCAGCGGGTATGCGTCATATCAGTGGAAAATGCAATTAAATGTGCAAGGTGATTGTTTTTTGGAAATGCTGGAAGAAGTTAATTGGAGCTGGTTTACAGCACACAATTACATCTGTTAAAAGAACTTAATTTGATAAAACAGCTACCGTTTAAGCATTTAAACGGCATAAAGTATGTATCTCTTGCATTGCGTGTCATGTTCTTAAACCGAACGAACAGGAAAATGTTGCTGATTATTCATGAAAACAAAGTGCACAATTTGTAAAGTAGCTTAATGAATTATATAATGTCGACCACAGTTAAGCAAAAAGCATTAAACAGACAATTCCAGCTCGTTACGTTAACGGCATTTGCTCGAGTGCATAATGCATGACTCACTTGGAACGCATTGACATATGATATGCTCTCAAATAGTCATTAAAATATTCATCTAACCATGCATCTGCAGCCGAATTCAAGCAAAACCGGGACAGCAAAAAAAAAAACCCACACACACATCCACTGAGTAGCTTTAACCAAACGGACAAAACAAACGGCACTTCAGGGCACTGATCCGTCCGTACATGCACGGGAATATATGGGTGGGATAAAACATTCACCGAGCGAGCCGATTTATGACCGGACGCAATGTTGATCCGTTTCATTTTTAATCATCCTCTGCCTGCTGCTGGTCAACTGTGGTGGTGGTGGTGGTGACGCATTTGGTTTCATTTATCCTGGCACGGTAAATGGCTTACCTATCACGGTGACTAAAATCATCAGTCCGAGAACGAGCGAGGTGATCGCCATCTTGATCACGTCGGCCAGCGGTTCGTCGGCGGTACCGTTGAGGTTGGTCGGAACCAGCCCGAGGTCGGTGGTGTTGGCGAACGCATTTGCCGACTCGTTGAAGAACGTCTCATTACCGATGCTGGCGACGTCGGCACTCAGGTACGAATCGGGACTACCGCTGTCGATGAATATATAATCATACACGTCTGCCAGCCGCACAACGGGACCAATGGACGGAAGTCAGCAACGGTTGAGATGATGATGATGATGGCGGCGGGGACAATTTGCCAGCAGACCGAGCAGCACCGGAAACCATCCAGATGGATGGTGAGAAAACGAGTTTGTTCGGTTGGTTCGGTTGATGGGAGGTGAAGGCATATAACGAAAGAGTGGAAGGAAAACGAGTTCCGGTTAGGACCATCACTCATAGATCAGATGGTATGCTGCATGATGCTGCATGATTATTGGGCTTGATGTAGCTAGTAGGATGACACATATTAAGGATTACGTGCAAAATAAACTTTGGTAAGAGTATTCGGTAGGTTCAACGTAAGCGTAAGAACACATTTTTGTTTATTTTTGGGTTGATATACCTGTAAGAAATATTGCAAATTTTAATTAAATGATCATAATATCATAATTGAAAAAATCACCAAATAATACCCGGTATATCCTGAGGGGGTTTTTGATGCTCTTTTGTGGTTTTGATAATGTTTGAAAAAATCTTGAATTCGATCCAAATTTTTGCACGGTTTCACAAACATTTTAGTTTTATCATGAGTTTTAATAATTTTACGATAAACTGAAGAATGTTTGGAAAACCAAAATTTAGTTACCAATCAAAACGCTGAAGAACAGCTCAAAAATTCTAGTTTATTTCGTAAACTAGTTTATGAAACATAATACCGACCATTACAAATAAGAAACACCCTGTTGGATTTTGAGTTAACATTAATATTTCGAACCTGAATTCAAATAAGAAAACACATATGAATTAGAAGGAACTAAACCATAGGATATAGATAAAACTACTTGACTAATTTGGACTGCATGAAATGAACTGCTGGAACTACAAGAATGAACTTTGTAATGAATTATGTAATGAACTACGGGACAAACGAATACAGAGTTGCAAACAGACCGGCGATTAATGTGCACTCTTCTCAAATGAAAAGTTCTTTCCCGAATCTAGCAAACGACTCAGTTACAATGCCTTTAGTAATTAGCTTATTGTTTGGTTAGTTTTTATCCATTTTTATTCTGAAGTTTGTGAAAACTTTTCTTCTCAAGAAATGTGCCTATATGAGGCATTTTATGTTATAAGTATCCAAGCAGTTAATAGTTAAAATAATAAATTATAATAATACTTTATTATCAATTCCATCATATGATCGAACCCAAGAACAAGATTGATTTTAGAAAAATCAAAATAAAACAAAAAGGGCACAAGAGAAAATTGTTTAATATGGCGAAGAGCTTTTATTTTTATCTCCAAGCAAATGAAAAGACAAAAACAGAAAAAAATAGAAATGAAATGTCCACACAACCCTTCGAATGCTAGCTGAAATTGGACTTGAACGTACAAGAGTATGATGTAACCATACAAAACTGTCATTGCAAAAGATGATTACACATTCAAACAATCCCCTGTCCGTGACCGGTGGCCTGCAGGACCCTCCCTAACGGTGCACATTCCTTCACGCTCCACGGACGGCACAAAAGGGTACAAAAACCCCAAAGACGAACGAAACGATAAGCACGGTATCGGTGGTCCGGAAACGATATCGGATGCCTTGCCTTGACAGTCCCCTCCCTTCCGAAAATCCCATTCCTTTACAACGTCCATTACAAATTCATTAACATACCGTTCGCCTTGGAGAGGGCGGTCGCCAGACTTGGGGGCCGGGGTGGTGGAGCTTTATGGAAATCCATTTCTAGTTAATGGTGCGCGGAATGACACCGACCGCTTGACTACTATAAGGCGCTTCCAGTAGCGTCTGCCATCGGGTAGCGTTCCAAACGCGCGCTGCCTACGAGCACCCGCCGGCCGATCGACGGCGAATGCACTTGCTATCGGTTGGATCGGTGTCGGTGGCTCATCGGTGAAACCTGCAAGCGAATTTAATGAAAACGTATTAGACGTGATGGTTATTGGATGGGCATCGCTATTATAGGGAGGATGGTTGATAAAGTTAAAAATATTACTCGTTCTTATGTGGACAGTGTTTAATAAGTGCTTAATTAAATGCTCTTGCATGTAGAAGGAATGTTTGGGATGGGTTCCTCATATTTAATAGATATTCAAAAGAGATTCAATAGAAATTGTCTCTAAGAAACGTGAAAATCAACTTAATTTGTTAAACTTATCTAACAAATTTTTCGAGCTTCCACATTTATTTCTTCAGAATCTAGATCGAGTCAAGACTTATTTCCCAGCTCTTTTCCTTACCAAGCGTTTATAGTGTTTCCATACATTTTTAAACAGATCATGATTACAGGTAGCGATCTCATTTCCTCGTCGTAAGTCATCCGTAAAGAAATTCTGCAGTGCGTCGATGAAGTTACCCAATAAATCATTCCCAGTTACAGCCCACATATACAAGGCACTTTAAGGAAAAAAAGCACAAAACAAGACGAAAAAATACAGTACATTGCGAGAATGAAGTGCCTTTCATCTTCATCATCTGCCGGAACTAACTTTACCGGGCGCGTCTTCCACCGTATCGCATCAACTTTGTTGCGCACTGCATAAAGTGTGCGAAAGTTTTTTTTTCCGCCTCCGTTTTTTCTCACTCACTTCCAATAGACGTGAAATACGCTCCAGCAGCCAAGAGAATAATGGTTAACGCAGTGAAGAACTCATCTGTGCGAAAGGGTTTCTTGTGGGCGGCAAAGCATTCGGTAATGCATCACACAGACCATACCCATGAACACACATATTTTCTTCCACGTCCGTGCTGGCCTTTTGTGTAGGGGTAATTTTAACCAGGTAGCCTGCTTTCACGTTCAATCATAACTTTCGTGTACCGCGATAAGGGAGCGCTTCCGCATTTGCCGAAACGTTACGGTTGAAGCATCGTACCGCCGGATGGAGGAGCCTGGTATTTCACACATACGATCACAATGGAGCGGCTTGGTCCTTCACTCGCAATCCACTCTTCGCCGGTGGAGCGAAGCTGGTTGCCGGCTCGTACCATTTATCATGCCGGATTCGAGGAAAATCATACACACCGTATAAAGCTTACCGATTGAGTATGCACCCGGTTTGTGCTTGAGTGTGTCAACCACTTGAAACACCTGGAATTATGCGCCTCGTGCATCTTTAAAAGCATGGCACGGCCGTCCCTTTCTACTTGATTTCCCTGCGGATGGTGTGGTTAGTTATTTTATCGCGTCCTGTTTTGGGGTGCAAAAGTGTTTCCCCGATCGTTCAGCGCTGCATAAAAAATTAAACTCCCGCACCGCTAGCACGAATGACCAGCTGCAGCAGGGAAGCAACCGGCTTGACGGCAATTCGTCTATTGAATAAAAACTAAACCAAGGGAAAAGAAATAAAACAGTAAAACTTTCACTTCGGTCGTTCTCAGTGAAGCATCGCCTTTGTTTGTCCTTCTTGGCTTCCGGAGCAACATAATCACACACACACACACACACCACTGCCATGCTGGTGGGGTTTTTTTTTCTTTCATCACTGCGCTAGTTCATCAGTGCCAGTAACTCGTTTTTCTGCAGCATCCTACCAAACCGGTGGTACGATAATTTATTGGAAAAGTTTCTAATTTCCCAAGGTACGGGAAGTCGATGTGCTCGATTCAGTAGCGCCGGTTCTCGCTGTTGCTTGGGTTGTGTTGCTGCTTTTCTTGTAAATCAGGTCTCTTACAAGCTGTAGGATAGGTTCGGGGATGAAGGATTTTCCGAGGAAAATCATCGTTTTCACACACAACTAGAAAATGGTATTTGGAGAGAACGCTAAACTGAAAGATACTTTTTAAATTGCTTCGATGAAGGATACATTTGCAAGCCCGAAAATTCTCTAGAGAACAGTTGAAACAGTTGATGACTTCACGACATGCCAGGGTGGACTGTAAACTGTGTGGTAAAGTAGGTTTTATTTACTTATTTTCGGGTATCCATTGAGCATTAAAATGTGGCAAATTGTTGTTTAAGAACAATTACTTTCTTGAGTGAATGATTCAAACTACTACGAACTGTATTCATTTCTAAGACAAATATGAGTTTAGATATTCATAATCTTGAAAGAATATTCCCCAGTTGTCGATCCGAAATTTTTCTTCATTTACAACACTCCAACCAAAGGAAGACACTATGGCTACAACATCATCAACCGAGCCCACTTGGGATCATTTGAAAATCTTTCAGACTAGTTGACAGACAGACAGACTGCTGAAAAAAGACCTATTTTATTTGGGTTGTGATCAATGTGAGACTTGTAGTCTACTACTTTATATCACTTATCATAGTGAAAACACGATTTTCTATCACACAGAAAATTTAAAGAAAGATTGCTACAACACTCACACCAAAATGCCATTTGGTGCAGTTCAAGCTTTAAAACTGCATCGCTTAAAAGAGGTCACCCTCATTTGGAGCATTGACGAGTTGCCGGTGTGCTAATGGAAACGAGGTTGCGCTCCGTCTCCTTCTGAGTGATTAAATTTGTGCAGCGGGAGAAAATTAAATCAGATAGATGAAGTTTCAACGCTGTTAGCAAATACATTAGCCAGCGCTTCCAGGCTCCCTGCACTCACTCAGGTACCGACAAACAAAAAACAAAAAAAAAGGAAGAAGCACACAACGAAAGCCAAGCGAACGTACGAGCTTTCGTTTGGAGTGTACTCGCCTTAAAACTCGCCCGCTTGGGACACCGGGCTCATCCCACGGCTTCGGGTTGATTCGGTTTGGCGTCGTTGTTCCAACAACTATGCCAATGGTTGCATAAAAATTATCCTCTTAAAGCTTCTCCACGACTCCCCTCCCCTTTAAGCCTCCCTCTTCCCTCCCCCGGGAAAAGTTGAATCCTCCAGCCCGCCCCATGATGATGATGGCATGATGACGGCGCACTTACAACGAGCGTTGACGGAAACGAACTGTGAAAAAGCGAAGCGGCATAGCGAAGGATAATTTACCTTCCACGAATGATGCTCGTTTTATATACATTTTTGTACGCTTTTTTTGTGTCATTCGCTTCCCAGAACTTCCTTTTCGTCCCTTTAGTTCTGGCTCCCTCCCGTTTTGCTCGCGCCTTCCCTCTACGGTTTGTCACACACACACACAAATCAAGCAAGCACTCACGTCACGCTGTGGTGCTTCCGTTCCGGTGGGGGCATTATTTACGGCAGAAAACAGATAAAGTCATGGCCCCGGTTTCGCAACGTCGTACATCCGTCATTCTGGTCAAGATAATCATGAGGCCGCCCGTAACGCCGTTGTCGTGGGCCGTCTGTTTGGAGCCAGGCATTATGCCCAGCTCCCATCGGTGTGCGTATTGTGCCCTCTCACCAACACAAACAACAGTCACACAGCCACACAATACACACATTCGAGGTGAACGTACACACGGTACAGTCAAGCGACAAGTGAAGAAACCGATTCGATGGATTGATGGAAGTAGCAGCATCGGTGAAGGAGAACATTTAACGCTTCATATCATGCTTATCCGAAACAACAAATACGAACGGCAGTCTGCAGTCTTTTATGCTTCGGCGTGCCGACAATGCTGCAGCGACATGGGAACCGATTACTTACATTCGGATGGGTTGTAAAATTACACGACGATTAGCATATTTCCGCACAAATGCATGCGCATTTGAAGAATGGCTAATTAGCTACAATACAGAAGCAGTCGCAAATCTTTTGGGATGAAACCAGCATCGTTTTTGTCTCAAGAATTGTTGATTGAAACATTGGGTACGAAAAAAAAAATTTCAGTTTTTAAGTGTATCAGTTTTTTAGGATAACTTGTTTGGTTTATTTTATTAAATTCTCTAATCAACTGGCCGTTCTTATTTATAAAATTGTTTAAATTTTTTAATATTTTGATTTTGCCATTGGTATTTTAGATATATTTTTAAAATTATTTATATTTCAAATACCATTAGGCCGCCCCATGGATAGAAGATTTTTATAATGCTTCTATCAAACTGTGCCATGTTTACAGACAGTGGAAGCATCGAAGGTACGAAAAATCGAGCTTTAAAAAAATCAACCACGTCTAAATATGATGATCACTGACAAAAAGATTAAAGTGTGGGTAAAATTACATACTGTTAACCTATTAATGTTTTTCAAATCTTGTAATTCATCAAGCATAATCCGTCGCAAATGCCATTCTTTGTGTGCGATACACAGTCATGTTTGCTTAGACGATGCATCAATTAGCCTGAGAAGGATTATAAATGTGCCGACGTGTTGGTGGAAAATTGTCCATTTCAGATTAGCTTCACTATTGCACTTGTTTTGCTTATTTAATCTCCAAGGGAATACTTCCAAACAGGCGCCCTTATTTCCCCACTGTGGGCAAAGTGACAGGATTGATTGCTAGCCCGAAAACCCCCAATTTTACGCCTATCTTAGTAGCGGGAAATGGGAAAAGCTTCGAGGTGATTTCGATGGAGTTGACTTCCTTCCGTTTGGATAAACGAAAGCATTCATTAAACCTTCCCCATTCGCACACATTCATCATCCAATACACACACACAAACACTTGTCCACACGCGTCGGTCATTTTGCGTGTTTAAGCAGCATATTAATAGGCGGTGAAAAGCTTCTTAGGAAAACCGCTTTACCACCCCAGCTACGAAGGCTGCTCGGTCCTCACCCCATGAAAACCGGAAGTGTTTACTTTGGGGCCTAAAATCTTCACCTTGATTTCTACCGCACCGAGCCAGAGCCCATGGTGAAGGCGATTGTTTGCTCGCTTGGGACGGAGAAAAGCAAGCAGTGGTGCCCGACGGGGGCCACCAGCACTCCAAGAAGTGAAATAATTCTTCGAAAACCACACAGGTCAGTACCGGTGCTCATTATCATCAGAGCAGCAGCACTTTAATATATGTGAGGAAATAAATAAATATCAAATGAGCCGAAACGGTTTCACGAGGGTTCCGCCCGTAGCCGGAGCAGACCGGGAAGATAAAGCGTTATAAATTATAGAGCGGCCGAGAAACCTTGGGCAACCGATTCGGAGCCGTGATTCGGTCGCTTTCCGTACACTGCCCCGAGGGGTTGCCTCCGGGGAGTTGCTGTAGCGCCGACGATCGATTTGCTACGCTGTTGTTGATGATGGGTGGTTTTGTTGTCTTCGAATTGCGATTACGGTATACGGTCAGCCAAGATGGGCCGTACCACAGTATCAATCGTCAACGATCATGTCGTCCGGGACGCTGGGATGTGGGAACCGTGCACGAAAGGAGAAAAAAGCTCACTGTTTCATGTGGCCATGTCTTGTCCATGTTTGCCTGTTTAATGCATTATGGATGAAGGGACGACCATCGGCATCATTTTCCAGCGGCATCATGCGCTACTTGGAAGCTGCCGGTCTCGGGCCGTTTCTTCCCGAAAAGACAAAGCATCACTGTCGGAGCTTAAGGAACCGAACGATTATGTAAGCGGCGGTCCTTATGCTCAAGCCTCCATCCACTAAACGAGGGCAGGGAAAGGAGATTGGTTTCCATTACAATTAAAGTTGTTGCTTCGCCCGTTCGTACCACTGTCGTTTACACAGTGTATTTGTGTGTGTGTGTTGGGTGTGAAGTCAAGAAGCGGCTAGAAAGTTTCAGCTGCAGGGTGTTACGCTTGTGTGAGTGCACCACGCTTCTCAGACGCTACACAAATTATGCAACCACACCACACAAGGCAAGTGTGGCAAGGATTGTGTCAATTTTCGCACACAAAGCTCACATCACTCGATGTCGCTTTTTGCATAATTCAACAACTTTGAGCTGGGTAAGCTCCGGGAGTCGTTACTGCTTCCCTGTAAAGGGATAGAAAATTATATTATGCGTTGCTGGAGGGTGTTGAGATTGGCACCGAACTTGAAAGCAATTGATTGAGAGATGGCAGTGTAATCGGTTGTTTAATTTGCAAGGTTTATCGACAATGGAACAGGTTTGACATTATAAGAGGTTAATTGTAATGAAATGATTTGGCTTTTAACCCATGGGAGAGGGTGAGGGAGGAGGGAGAGTTAAATAAATAATTGTATTGTTTGATGGCCTCAAGAATATCAACAATGAAGTGGGAATTAAGAGCATATTTTGAATTTATTTTGTGGTAAACCAATTTGCCGTAGTTTCGTTAATGTGGAGTGATAGAATGATGTGTTGAAATTATCCTGTCACACGTTTAATTTTGGATCTACTCTTCAAGTTTGACAGTGCCACCGTTGGCAAAAATATGACCAAAACATTGAAAGAACTCATTTTAAAGACGATTCCCATTTTGAACTGCTACCTCGAGCTCAGAAAGAAGCAAAATTTATTGCCTGAGATTGATTGAAGGTTGTTTTGAATTCGAAGATTTATTTATTTATTTTATATAATCCGTTGTTTTGTGTTTAATTTTCAGTTTTATTTTCACAAAAAAAAACGGCCTGGCCAAATCGCAGCTTAAATTTTAGTTATCATGAAGAAAGTTAAGGAACTAAGGTGAAAATTGTGTTCATATTTGCAGCTATAACCTCGAGATCAGAGCTAAAGTTCCCAAAGAGACAGCCATTTGGCGTTTGACATTAAAAAGTTTCAAATGACTTATTAAGCTAGTCATGAATCGTCGCTAGTGAGACAAAACCTAACGAAGCACCTTGGACTCGTCTCTTATTTTTTGGACGATCGTCTTGATTTGGAACTTAATACTCAGTTTAAAATTCCCTCCTTGGTTCAGAAATATTTAAATAAATGCTAACTGTAAATGTCACAGTTCTATTGCGAAACAAAGCTCAGCACACATAATTATCAACATAAACCGAAATAAGGATAACATCGTTAGACAGTCGTTAGATGAACACATTTTGACAATAATTACCCTCATGCCAATACCCAACGTGATAAAAACGATCGGAGAATATGTTGTGACGCCCAAAGAATGTCTCCAAAAGAAGATGTAACGAGTGTCCTCACCCTGTACAAGTATTCACCGTCCACGTGCCCCATTAGCACCAAACCAACCAAAGGCATCGTGATTGAGCGCTGTGACACACTCAGCGGTGCTTACTTCTGCAAGTGTTCGGTAACACCCTCGGGTGCTCTTAATGACCGTGTAGGAGCCTGTCACTGGTCACGGTAGCTGTCTGCAATCAAACTTTGGGTCACCCGCTTAAGCACCGATCCATTTTCTCACCTTTGCACATTAATTTGTACCATTGCCATTTGCCGGCTGGCGTTACAGCACGCCTTCTTGGCCAGCTTTCTTCATCTCGCCGTCAGCTGCCTTCATTTCACCTATTTTTCTCAGCCCTCACAGCAGCACAAATCCAAAGAAAAGGCATAACCAGAACTAATTTGGTAGCCGTCAGTCGCAATCGCCGAGCGGAGCGAAATAGCACCTTCAAGAGCCCATGGTTCGCCGCTTTACGGTACGACGGCACCAGCCAGTGGTTGAATTTTTCTGTGCTCGGATGAAAGTGAAGGTTTCTTTGCTGGTGGTAAAAGCGTACGAGGATGTGCAGTACGTCCGGGCGGGTTGGTAAAAATGGTTACTTCTTCATAACGAACCCGGTTCAAGTGTTTTTCTGACGTGGCAAAATGAAAGTAAAAAACTGTCGAACCCCTTCAACGACAGGCCAAATAATGAAGGGGTGGATTGAAGTGCAAATGTTACTGAATGTCGGGATCGATCTTTTTGCTGGCATCGTGCAATATACACCGGTACCGCTTCCGGGCGTGAGTTTGAAACAAGCGATTCAGAGTAGCAAACAAGCGATGCGGTGAGTGTGCTGCAAAAACGAACGCACACAACCTTTGGCCGCAGGCAGAGAAAAGGGAAAGCACCAAATGGAAAATAGTCACGTCTTGTATTGCTAAGCATTCTTGGCTTTAGCCGTGAGGATGTTGCTTTACACGCACAGATCGTATCGATACATGCGGGATGTCGGTGGTTGGATTGAAACAAAAGCGCACTGTAACGTGCCCGGGATGTAAGCTGATTGATGCATTGTTTGTAAATTTCTGGGTGAGTTTTAAGATTATGTATGCATACATTAGTAATGTACACGCATTACAGGCATGTTGACTATTTTGTGCCGTTGGTAATGAATGAGTTAACTACATAACCTGCTTGAGTAATCAAATATTTGCTTAATGACTTTCATACTAACTCTAGTGCTGTGAGTGAGGATTGTAGTGTTATACATTGTTATTGCATTGTAGATCCAGTATGTCCCGTAACAAGAAGGACATGTTTTTCAAATCTATAAATAAATTATTTATTGAACAATACGGCACTGGACCGTCATAATTAAATATAAATAAATAAAACAAAATAAATAAATTATTTAAAAAAAAACTTTTTTCCAGCAATAAACCTAATTCTCCTCGTTCCCTACGCCAGCTGAGCTGACGGTGTAAACTCGGTAATCGGAAGACCAATTGTTTTGTTGAATAATTCATTAACTCGGCACAGAAGTACATTCCTCATCGAAACACAACCATACAGGCTGCATGCTTTTGCCATTTGTAGCCTCAAAGACCCTTGTCATACAACAAAAAAAAAGCTCTACCACCAGCATTCAAGACCCATCGTCCCAACGAGTGTAATGATAAATCCAGCACCATTACTGGGAGCAGACTAGAACCGGCGAGCTACAGACATTTTCTGTGCTGACATATTGAGAATGTCAGTGAGATAAACTGCATGAGTTTTCACAATAAAGCACACCGTGAATCGGGATAAAGAGCAAAAGTTAAATAAAGAGCAGAAAAACAGCATCGTGCTAAAAAAAGAGTTCTAATGGAGGAAGCCAGCTAAAACAACAAAGACTGAAAAAAATCCAATTTAAGATTAGATTATTTTGATAATAAGTGGCTTATCAAATTTGGTTGTTTTGGATAGAAATCGATCAAACCCGGTGCAGTGCAGTGGGAGTGGAATAATTGTTAAATTATTTATGATATTTCGAACAGCAACCCATCCATTCGTAACGATCCTAATGAAGTTGTTTTGCAGCATAATGTAAAATGACACCGATGATTAACTAATTCGTACAACGAGCTCGCTCGCTCGTCGCAAATTTTGTAAACCATCGGTGGGTAGCAGGTGTTTCGTGTAATGCGCTTCATTATCACCAATTTAGTGCACTGCAACGATGCATTTCCTCTGCCATACCTCACTATGCTGAGCACTTTTACCCATATCCGATCTATTAGCCTTCTGTCTGGTCCATCGCAAGCGGGATTTTCGAATATTTGTACGCTTCGAAGAGTGGGAACATCCGTTTTGCTCAAACCCACCTTTTATATGGTGCCATCGGGACTAATTGGTTGAATAAAGGAAAAAAATGACAATATATTGGAACTAGTGAATGATGCTTTGTTTTACAGAGCCACGAAATAATTTGGGAATACTTTTATTGCAGTAATTTTATTTACACTAACAATTAGTTGATGAAAGAAACACTTGGTGAACGAATAGAACAATTTCCGAAGCAACGCTTGAAGCTTTTATACTTTTATCGTATAATATGTAAAATGTATTGCAACACACACACACACCAACGTACACAACTCGACATCGTTGTCAAACAATCTCCCATGGCGATAACCATACCCTGTCAGAGTGCCAGCAGCAACGATCGATATCGCCACTGCTGGTTGTCTGTGTGTCTGCACGGGAATTAATTTGCTTGCGGTCAGACTTCTCGTTAAACCAAGCACTAAAACACTGGTCAAACTACCTCAACTGAGTACCTTTCTCGTCGCTCCAAAAAACTGGTCACTTGTAACGAAATATCTTTCTCCCCTACCTCCTACTGAGTCCCACCGGAAAGGTCCGAACAGGAGCAAAGAGAGAAAGCGAACGAACTGCCAGTATCAAACTACCTTTAACAAACAAAGTTAGTAGCCCGTAGCCAGATGATCGAAACCGTTGAATGGGAACGCCAACGACAACTCTCCACAAGCACAATGGGCCCGCACACCAGCGACGACTGCTTCTGGTAAGCCTTTGGCATTGACCATACTCCACTTGGAAGGAGCGTTTTGGGGGTAAAAGTCTTGAGCGAAAACCAAAACTAATCAGCACACCCGGCACCGAGATCGGGTCGCTATTGCATGTTAATTGAATTTTGCAGCCTTACAGCCACTATCTCGATGCTTCGGAGGAGTACAGTTTGGGTTAGTTTTTCGTTACCATTTGATTATGATTTGTTGAGGAAATAGCAATTATGTAGAAGGTCCTACGACAGGTCACATGCTGAATGGCTACTTTAAAGCGATAATTTAAACGGTGTGTTATTGTAAGGCGGTTTCATGGTCTTGGAAGTTTGATCATTTAGATTAGATTTTATTACCGTGCGTTTTTATGCTATTTTGATTATTTTTATGCTTCTTCGCTATAAATCTGCTGTTAGTAATATTTGATTTCGACGGTTCTCCGCCATTTTTATTTATTTATTTGTGTTTCATTTATAATTTATAATTTTCAAAACAATTCTTCACATTGAAAGAAGATTTTGTTACGAAAGTGCACTTACGTTGGTTTAAGTTTCATTTGTCAAAGTAAGAGCCTAAAAACTGAACCCTTCAAATGCCAAAGTTTCATAGAAACGAAAAAGCTTTTGCAGGAACACATTTAAACAACTTTCTCTTCACATTGAACAACCCGTGAGCGGCAGTTGTCCCGCCTAAAACGACATTGCACGTATTTTCCGTACTTTCCTGCGTGTTGGTTTTTGCTTTCGGATACTTTTGAAGGACAAGCGTACCATCGGAACTTTCCAATAATCATATCATGTACAGCAACACTTAACCATTCATCAAACACCAATGTATCCCTGGCCCGTCAATGTTTCTTCCGGCGTCGATTCACATGTACGAGCCTCTGATCCCTGGGCGGGCTGGCGAGCACACCGATCCGAGGCCAGATGCTGATGGTGCGTTCGGTTGCGGCAGTGCCTAAATTAAGAGCAAATGAACCCCCATTGAACATGAGTCGGCCCCATCGCAATGTTCGCTAATGAGCCAATGTGAGGGTGACAAGCGACAACGACTAACGTACACGATTCAATAGTCACTCCCGGCTTGGGTTGGGTGGGATGAGTATTTACTTTATCTGACCCTTTTTTGGGATGTCAGGTTGAATCTCTCCAACTTCCAGCTCGATGCCCTTGTTTGGTGAGGATGATTGAACGGATTTGCGTCTCGGCGAAACTTTTGTTTTGGATGCTAGAATTACTGATATGGGAAAGTTTGTTTCACTCTTCTTTCGAGGTGCTGTACAAAACAGTTCGTGCCGCGTAATGGAAATAGTGTGTTTGGGATAGAAATTGAACCTGTATAGCCAATTTGCATTGATCCATTTGGGTGATTAGCGTTCCTTTGTAGAGGGTCCAGATGATCGTAGTGATGCGAAGATCCGGTTCGTATTTTATAGAAATGATTCGTAACTAGTTCGCTGGAAGCAATGTGTGATTAGAACGATAAAGGATCTACCAATCCACTGGACATGTTTTATAATTTGTGCAAAAAGTAGTAAACATCAGGTATCTGATTATAATAATGGATTTTTTCCCATGTGACTGTCGTTGATGGTGAGCTTATTATCGGCCACATTAAGCACAAGATGATGTGTAAAGTCATTAAACGAGTCGTTTAAGGCTTTAGAGTAAAAACAACAACATACAGACAGTTTACCGTGAAACGTAATAGCTGCGGCTACTGTAACTCTTTCTAACAAGGCTACAATCATAAAAGCGGCCCATTAAAACAACGTTAAGAATGAATCGCACCCCTTACAAATGAGTTTATCCAACAGCCAACTGCGTCACATCAAGCACAATACGAGTTGCAAATGAATTCAAGCCAAGAGCTTCGCTCTACTCAGTACACCAAAGGAAAACTCACTAACAACACGTTTATGACCCCTCGTACGCAAAGCCGAGAGATGGCACATCCGCACAACGGGTGTAATAGACAGTTGACACTGTTGCCATTTTTCGTGTCGCTAGCGGATGCAAGTGTATTGAGTTACGGTAATTAAACTTCCATCTGAGCTCATCTCTTGATGCTAATTAAAACACACGGAAAAACACCGGGCAGCGCTGGTTTGGATGGGAAAAACCACGACATTTGATAGGTACTCTTCGTGCTGCTGAAAGCAGTCTTGAAAAGCAGTGCCAGGAAAAGCTTCCCATCTTGTGTGGGTAGAGCTTTAGTAAGGTTGCTCCATATAAAACGGTTGAAAAGTTATAATAAATGTAGTAGAACAACAGCTAAACATTTCTTAAGCTTTAAAGGCTCTATCTCATGCTGAGGCGACAATTCAAGCTAAATTATTTTCAAGTTTTTCTAATGTTTTGCCAATCTAGATGTGAGTGGATTTGATAGATGAAACAAACGTTGAGTGCTATCGTGGGAACTAAAACTAAAACTTAAAGCTGGCTAATAGATTAATTAAAATTGACAAATAAAATCCATGTTATCTGGCAACAGTGACGGGCAGTTATTATTTTAAAAGGCGAATGCATATGGCAAGCTTAAAAGATTTCGCAATTGAATTATAATATACACTTGTAGATAAAATCTATATCTTATTATCATTATCAGGCGCTACAACAGCTTTGCGGTCTTAGCCTGCCGTAGCAGAAAGCCGGAACCGCTCACGGTCTCACGCCGTCATCCGCCAATCTGTTATCCCAGGCTTGATGGCGGATGATTCTACGGCATCCTCCCACCTCAATGTGGGCCTACCTCCTCTGTCTGTGTGGATAGTCTAAAAGTACTTTCTGAGCTTGGTCGTCCGGAGCCAACAACAACATGGCCAGCCCATCGGAGCAAAATCCATATCTAAGCATGCTAAAGCATACTACAATTACAAATTCAAAAGCAATCAACGATTATAATACAATCACTACATATTTTATTGATGGAATTGGAGTAAAACTATATGAATTTTGAATTCGTTTTAATTGATGAACTACTTTCTAGATGAGAAAATTGTTAAAAACTAAATGATCAATTGGGCAGCTTCAACGATAGTTGAATTTTGCAGCTTAAAGTTCTAGTGGAGCTGAGAAAATAACTAAATATAATGAGTTTCTTCTTGAATCCAACAAATTTAGGTTGATAATCTCTACAAATGGACTTTTGCAAGCATGTGAATGAGGAAAACAATGGTAGAAAATGATTAATACTATAAAAATGGTAAAAAAAAGTCTACAAATGAATCGATAAAGGTCATGTTCAACATGTTCAACCGAAAGCAATATAACCTGTATTACAATTTCACTGCTCCCAACTCCATTGTCAACCATAATAAAACGCAATACAATGGACTACCTACAACGGAGTAACGGACATGGGGTTCTTTCCGGTACACAGAACCATCGCAACGACTTGCCAAACTCCGTAACATCCTCATCAGAACGTGGTAGAAAATTGCGACCCCGTTACTTAATGTGGCAAGCATGGACAGGCCACAGTACGCAAAAGTTAGAGAATTGTAAAATGGTACAAAAAAAAAATCGTGTCAAAAAAACACGCACAAATACACACACATAGTAGAATGTCTTTGAAAGAAACCGTTTTGCAAGTTTGCTACCCTGTACGTGCGTTCAACGTCCTCAGTGTTAAGAGTAGCAAGCTTCTTTTTTTTTTCTGCACGGTCCAGAATGACTTGTCATTTGTTTCGGATGAGCTACGGGCCGGAAGTACCTTGGCTGCCGTTGCCACTGGAGGGAGGATTGATGATTTTATCTTTCTTTCATATTTTCACTTGCCACCACGCTTCACGGTTGCCGACTCTGCTCCAGCCGGTTTGTCCCTTTTGTATCTCTTTGCCAGCAGTCACTTGCCTCCATTTGCCAGTGGCTTGGTTGGTTACGTCTCATTTTTAATAATCCTTTCTCCAGCATAATCTGTCGCATCGTACATCACCGTACCGGACTCACTCGTACTTCTGCTTTGTACTGGCAAAAATGCTCTTTAATATAATTTAATATATGCATAAGCATTTCAAGGGTTGAAAAGGAAGAAGCTGTGATAAGTGGAGCGTGGAGCGTTATATATTAAAGCTTTGGAATTGTTCCATAACGAGAGCACGTAGCTTTGTATTGTGTTTGGGAAAGCGATAAGGGTTGAAGGTCATTCTTTCTTTGTAAATGTTTTTCATGCTTCCTGCTGCAGGTGACGTTGTATAGATTCGTATTGAAACGTTATAAAAGCAGAAATAAAAACCAAAAAAAAAAAACATTTTCACAAATTATGCAGTATGCATAATTTGGCACATTTAACTGTCTTCTACCGAAATAAATCAACCATGTAATGAACAAAGTTCCTGCGCACAGGAGATTACAATTTCCTCGCCAAAATTGGTTGCAAATCAAGCCAGCCCATTTCTAAGAATTTCCCTTTCATTACGAATAATCCTTTGAAGCCTTTCGAATTTCATTTCGACAGATTGGATAGCATTGCTGTTTCTACTGTTGTTGCTGGTTCGACGGGTTACATATTTCAGTTCGATAAATGTTCACGAGTGATCTGAACCACATATGCAAGGATAAAATACAATTCAGTTAATCCACTCTTCTGATGTGATGTGGATTTCCAGGAATTTTGTTGGAAATAGCTCTGAAGCTACGCTACTACAAGGTTAGCGAGTTTTCCGTTAATTTATTCACAGAATTACCAATACCTATAAATGATGTGAATGTACCGTCAACACTTGTTGAGGAATAATGTGAAAAAAGGTATAGTTTTAGGTAAAAATTCATTTAAGAAGTGGTTTGCTGATTTTTTTTAAATTAGAGATTATTGAATCGAAAATATTATGTTTTCTTATACTCAATTAGTAATGGAGTTGAAAAAAAAATACAATACAGCACGAATGATTGTGATAAAAACAAATAAAAATGTGAAAAAATACGCTTTTAAAGTATGATTAAAAACGAAAACATTTAATCTCACTGCTAAATGTCGTGCCCATCTGTCACAGACCAGCAGGGGATATAAAAAAATGTCCATCCTTCCGAGCACTACACTTGCCACGGTTGAATACCTCACGGTAGTCCTAGCATGCACACGCACATTTACCGTCGTGCGGAGGTGAGATAAAGTTTTTAATTGGACTTTTATTCCGATCCGTTCACCATTCGGAGCGGGCTTCAACACTGCCCGCAGCGCTGCAGGATGTGCAGGATTACGCTAAGTCAGAGCACTTCTAAACTGTACCGCTGACTATATACTTTCTTTTTCTCTCTTTCTTTCTCTGTCAGGTTGTATTCTTTTCTTTAATAAAACCTGGTAGTGAGTGAGTTAGTGAGGTTCTCGTTGAATGATTTAAAAATTCTTTAGGCGTTATTGGTCAAAAGTAATATTTTTCAGTTCAGTTTTCCCAAATGTAGAAGAAAATATGTCTAAGATAAGACTTAAAAACAATAATTATATTTTTTTAAATGTGCAAGTCTTTAAGCTTTGTTGCTATTTGTTCTATTGCTATGCTAAGTTAAGGATTGTTTAATCACAACGTCTCTTCGTTCGTTCACATTTTTTGCCTAACTGACTGCATATCACCACATCACGGGTTAAGTTTCTTTTTTTTGCGATGCCCATTCACTCAAAACGTACCATCACTTCTGTGAGCATGGTAATTTGACCGGAGAAAGCAATTACAGCTACGCCCTTCGCTGAAGAAGTTGTACCGATTTGAGCCGACAGGAAATTGTCCAGTAAAATGCAATAAAAAACGGCCCCAGCGTCAGAGACTAACCCGAACTAAACTGTGTATGGAATGTTACACCGAGTGGCCACCGCGCTACTACTGCCTCTCTGCCGGATGGAACTTACTATGACTTCAACTTCAACTGGATACGCAAGCGAGCGAGTCCAGCGTTTCACTTACGTCGTTTTTTGTTTTGTTCATGTTTTTTTTTTTTGTACAGTTTTTTCCTCCGCTTTTGACTGCCTTGTCCGCGTTGGTACGGTGCCAAGATGTTTTTCTTTGTTTCAATTATCCACAGCAGGATGGTTTGTGTTCCACAGCCGGTGTGTGCGCTCCTGTTGCGGTTTTATCCTTGAGTTGATGTTGTTGTTTTTCCCACTTCCGCCACTTCTGCGTTTGTGGCGATGTAAATGGCCACCAGCATGCAAGCGAGAGTCGATTTGAGGCTTCCGAAAACCAAACAATCTTTTCGTACCCATGTCGCCGTTGGTGTGTGTGTGTTTTTTTGTGTTCGATTGTGAGGGCGGTCGTAAAGAATGAGCCAAGAAAAATTAGCCCAGCCACTCAGCTCACCCGAGCGCTGCCTTTTGTGATGGCTAAAAGAAAGCGGTAGCATACGAGCGGGTTGTAGTGAGTGGTTTTGGCTGGGGTTTTTTTTTTCATCATTCTCTTTTCACATTTTATCTTAACGTTGAAGTTTTGTTTTTGGCTCACCACCGTATTTAATGTGCAGCTTGTTGAGGATGCTTTTTATCTGTCTGGTAGTGTCTGTGTCTGAGCAGTAAACAATGGTGAGTTGTGTTTTGATAGAAATAAATTATTTTAATCCTGCTTAAATAATCGACATGATGCCGCTAATGTAGCGGAAAAGAAGAAAGCCTTTTACCCGTTGGCCTTCACCACTTCAACTACTACACCGCGTCGACGCACGTCGAACCAGGCTCAGGCTGTTGAATAATGTATGGTACAAATTGTGCGAGAGTTCATTATTTTGTCCAGCTGCTGGTTATTAATTACAGCCCCGTACACTGTGGCACAGCAATTCGTTAGGCGTGATGCGCAATGATTAAGCGCGTGCCACGGGACGGTTGGTGGTGGGTTAATTAAAGCGAACGTATTATTAATTATTATTTACTTTTAGGGCAATGTTTTTTGGGAGGAAGGTGGTGGTGTTTTTTTTCAGAGGTTTCAAATGCACGGTCAGATGTACATTAAATTTAATACTAAATGTTATTTTTAGATCACAAGCAAAGCTTTGTGTAAAGAAATATCTATTTTAATCAATTTAGGGCGGTATTACGATCCACGGATTACGTGGACCAATGCTGTAAAATTAAAGATAAATACGGATTACTTTTCAAACGTTGGCAAATAATTATTTGTTTTTGTATTTGAATTTATTTCACACTATTTCAAGAGGTCAAGGGGAATTAAGTAGACTAAAAGATGAGGAATGAAGACGAGCACGGAAAGTGGCTGGGAAGAGGGAAAAGTCAAATAGATCTGAGGAAGAATGAAAGGCACGAAAAGTGCGCAACAAAGGATCATTCGCACCTGTCACTGTGCGCCGTGTTGCGACGGCCAGAAGAGGACGATGGCGCAGACTATAGACAGGAGCATAAAAAATGATAGGAGATAGCAAGAGAGGGTCGTCGACGAAGATTAGGAGAAGGAATTGAAGCGATGAATCGGGGCAAGGCACGAAAGCGACGCGTTTCTAAAGGCAATAGACCCAGCAGCCGACGGATACGAAGTCAGAGCTGAGCCAGTACCTCCAAACACTATGCGCATAGCAAACCGTGTGAAGGTTCTCTGGACCCTCAACTCGAGACGCGGCTCTGATGGTAGTAGGCGACAAAATTACTGAGACATACTTCAGCGTCAAGCGCACCAACGAGCAATGAAGAGCGCAAAGGCACCCGAGATCGCGGAAATCTTAAGCCAAACGACGTTGCATTCCGAAAGTATTGCTAGCCCTAGAGTTATGTTTATGACAATCCATAAGTCAACATAAAATTGCAGGTAACAAAACGAATAAAAAAAAGTGTTAAAAGTTGAGTCACAGCAATCAATGTATTTTCTTGATTGATAGTTTTAAACTAGAACAGCCTAAAAACACACCAAGGAAAAGCTTTAATTAACACAAATCAACACTTTCTTCCTTTTCCTTTTGCTCATCGTAATCATCGATACACACAGATGTGCAACGTATGTGTTACAGAAATGCGACTTTTTGCCATTTATTGCCAAACACGGAAAGTCACGTACGAAGCGGAACTCAAGCAACGAACATTCGCTGAGAAAAGCAATAAAGTTGGCGATACGAAAACCAAAAAGAAAAACAAGATGCACCCTTTCCACAAGCTTTTGGCAATCTATGTAGTAAGCCAACCACAGTCTGGACATTAATGTTCGTTTTCCAAATTGGCCAGCCCGATGCTACCAGCTGCCTACACGGAAAATCAATGCTTCATTCGTACGTTCCATCATCACCGGAAAACTGCTGAACGGTGGTGAAAACTCGAGGCTCCCGAAACGCTTTTCGAAGCAGCAGTTTTGATTTTTCCCCCGAGAGATGTTTTAGATGATGTTTTTAATTACAAAAGCATGGCAAGCATTCTCGGTTGCTTGGTGTGCAGAATTTACTGATCATTATTTACAAACTTACAAGCACGTGACTCTTTCTGGCATCATTTCATCTTCTTGCGGGCAAATGATTAAAAAAAATTGTAAAAAATGTTTTCACCCGCTTAAGTTTTGCCTTCCATGCAACTCAATATCAGCCAGGGTTCTATCGATAGAGCGGTAATGCGATGGGAAGGATTCGGTGTGATAATATTTTGTGTCAATATTTATCGGCACGGGGCATTTCGGGAGTGCCCTGCCATGGTTCGGCAAACGGTGGTCAAAAATAGGACCCACTCGCCGAATGGATATGCCTACGATCGGTGGCTGCAGTGTACAGATAAGAGGCTTAGGCGTGGAGCGCTAGACCTTGCTGTGAGCTTGGTGTGCAAGGGGTAAAAAGGCTTTTGCAAAGTGTGTCCATAATTCTGTTGGAGTGAAATATAGCATCACGTACCATCGCGGGGATGGAAGGATGAATTGCCCTCATGCTTCGGTGGTCATGGTTGTGCCGGCAAAGGAATTTTTACTGTGCTTAAGAAGATTCTGACGAGAGCTGTGGTCGTTTTTTGGAATGTTTCTTTGACGTTTTGCTTGAAATTTGGCTTTGAAATACAGTAAGTAATGAATTATTCAACGTTCAATCTCATTCTAATAAAAATAGTTTAGATCATCAAACCACATAAAGAATTATGAAAAATACGAGTGAAATTATTTCGACTAGGCGCCTCCATTTCTAATGTGACAATTACTGTGTTTTCTTCAACGACAAGCAGTAACAGTATCGATGCAACAAAAAGCAACAGTAACTACGTCAGTCTTGGAAACAGCCAACGAGAAAGAGGGACGATCCAAATACATTACCGACAGCACTCCAAACAAAGGAAGTTTGGAACAACTTCAACAACACAAAAACAATAACAAGAATAAATTAATAACGGTACTTGCGTATTTTTAACAACTCTTTCATTCCGTACGCTTACCGTACTGCAATAAATGCTTGTTATTGTGAACAGTAACTATATTTTAAAATATTTGGCTTTTTTTATAACAGAACGATCGCCTTACAAGTAAATTATCAGCATCATCAAGTGTATAGTATAGTGAAACAAGTCAAATAAAACAGAGTTCTTGCGGTCAAAACCGAAACCTTTTAAGGTTTAAAAAGACAATAGATTTCATTATTTTTTTATTCATTTATTTATTTTTTTATTTATTACACAATTTCTTGTTGCAAACACATAGGCACACACATATCTATTCTACTATCATTTCTACTCCAACGACTGCTTCGATTATCGCTCGAATCGAACGCATCCAAAAGGCCGTTTTGCGATCTGCAAATGCCTACGACTACCATATGATGCTCTTCCACCTTATTTGACGCGTTGTCAACTATTAGCTCTGGAAACTCTTGAGACACGCCGATCTCATGCCCAAGCCTATTTCATTGCTTTCCTACTCCTTAAAAATTTTGATGTTTCTCCGACTCCTGTCCTCTATTGGGTTTTAAGTACCCAATTGCGCTCACGCCCTCTCATTTTTGTAGAAGCTTGCTGTACGGCAATAGGTGCCTGTGATTCGTTCTTGCGTGCCATTCGTTCCTTCAACAATAATTATGCTCTGTATAGGCTTAAATCTAGCCTTTCTTCAACATATTTTCGTTCACGCCTCCTTTTTCCAGCTTCCTCATGGAAGCTGGAGTCCATTTCCAAGTTTTTCCATTTCCATTTTTCCATTTCCATTGGGCCTCCGTTTTTCCTGTCTACTCCCAATCCTTACGTTTAGTTTTGAAATATTAGAATTTAGTTAAACCAATGGTGGGCAATTCTTAATAAACAATACAACAATAAAACATGCATTTAAAATGGAAAATCTGAAAATGTCATTGGCAAACACAAATTTATGTAGCATTTAAAATAATTTATTTACAATTGAATATGACGTTCCAGTGCCGTATTGTAGCATTTCAAAATAAGTTAAACAATTTTATTGGATTAATGCACTGAGTGTGAGCGCAATAATTTAACATTTAATTCATTCAATAGTCTATTCTTTAGGTCTTATTATCAATACCTTATGAGTAGATGCGGTCTATCTAAAGTACAGTCTTTCAACATCTGATTTGTATTCAAAAGCTCTATTCGATTGACCGTACAGTTTGCGTAGCTGTGTGTTGCTGCCCGAGCATGTCTCACTGAATCAATGATGCAAAGCTACTTCCTTTCTTTATTAACAAACAAACAACAAAACATCCGGCCTTCCACTTCAACGCTTAAGTGTTCAATGTAAAAAGGCACAGAGCTGCGAGGAAAAATAGGAAAGCAAAACAATATCGTAAGCCATTCCATTTTTCCATTTTCTTTCAAGCGATAAGAGATCGTTCCGTCCTTTTCCCATCCACCATTCACCACCAGCAACGTGGGTAAAGACGTGTGCTGATTAGTTTCCCATTATACCAATCAGCACTGGCGCGTCCTAGTCGTCCTAGGATAAAATGGGGCCAATAAGCAGGAGCATGGAGCGAAAGTGTATGCAAAGAAAACCAACAACAAACAACCGAAGTGACGAGGGGACTGTATGGCCACGCAATGAATCATTCTGTTTGATGAAGCGGTAAAGTATGTGTGCTGAAACACGTACACCACACATACACACACACACACAAGCATGCGCCAATGGACGAATGAAAAATATTACACTACCAAAAGAAAAAACGAGGAAGTAAAAGCGCTAAAAACGGTAATCGGGAAAATGGCACTGAGCAAATGCTTGACGTTAACGAGGGAAAACAAAACCAATACGGAAACGGCTTCGACACGGGCCGCCGTCCATACCCGAAGCCCCAAGATACAAAAGGCGCTGGCAAAACTAACTCTAACCGCGAGAGTTCCGTTCCGTTTCGGAGCTTTCCACGAGCTGTGCGAGGAATTTCGTTAGTGGAGTGCCTTTCTGACCGAGAAACAATGGGCGTCTCGCCCATACTGGTTTGGTGGTGGTTGGCAGTGGTTGAAGTGAGGTTTGCAAAGTTTCCAAGCGGCTGGAAGTTGTGGGAAGCACATTTAAAACCGTAACCATAACAAAAACATCCCACAAGTACCGCACGCCACTACGGAGAAAAGTGATTCCTTGGGCGAGAGGCGAAAAGGAAAGCGAAAAACTGCACACATAGAGCATTGGCCGGTCGATTCGGTGGATTGCAAATAATGCTTGACATGAAAGTAAAATAAGCAAAGGAACGTGGGGTCCATGGGTGTGGATGGAATGCGAGCATCGTAAATCAAGGACGCAACATGCTAGGGCAATATCGCCACTACTCACACTCACACCTCCCTTATCGATCAACCCTACATATGGACCAATGGACAGATTTTGTTTCCCATTCACCCGTCACGATACATTTGTTTGATCCTATTATAAGCAGTAAAGTATTTATTACTGGAACCAAACCGATTAGTGCTACGAGCGTGTGACGCAGAGGAATTATGCGACAGAAATAGCAGAGAGAGAGAGAGAGAGAGAGAGAGAGAGAGAGAGAGAGAGAGGGGGGGGGGGGAGAGAGCTTGCGATATCTTTTCATGGAAATTAAATGTTTGTTGCTTTACGTTTCCCATGTTTCTTCCAGTGCTGGCTGATCCGTTTCTACCCTTTTCCAAAAACGTTGCGTTTTGGGTACTTTGTTTTTGGTATCGATTCTTTCGGCTCAGTTGTTGTGTTTTGCAGCAAGGGCTGTGCCCTTCCGGTGACTTCTTTTCTAATGCATCACACAGAACTGCTTCCACGAACACTTTAACAAACATTATTTTATCACCGTTTTATATGGACAAAAATTTATCGCATTTATTCTCAAAAAATCGCAAAAATTGTCAAAAAAGCTTTCTGTCTTTTCGGTCACAATCCTCACTGTTCAAACCAGTTTAAAATGGCCTGCGACCAGCGAAGAATTTTGCCTTGAAACGCTTGTTTTCGATTTTTTTTTAGTACAGTAATTTGCAGTCTTTCAATGGCAGAGCTTTGATCTTAAAGCCGGCTATTTTTGCGTTAAAATATTGTGTCTCGTTTTGTTTAAAATATGGACTAGTTGAGCTCCAACCTTTTTTATTACAGAAAATACTTTTTTCGTTTTTTCATAGAGGATTTGAAACTCTGAGACTACATTTGCCTCTAGAACGAACAAAGTTGCGCGCACAACAAAGCGCTCAATTCCATTGTTTAAAGGTGGTGTCGTAGTTTTACTTTTGTTTTGAGCATTTTGATTGACTTGTCACATGAATAGCTGTAAAGCATAAAACTCGACATCCAATTTCTTCACCAACGAATAAAAACATAACTATTTTTTAAGTTGCAATTGCACCAAAACAAACGGAAGCTTCCAATCACGACGATAATAATACTCAATTTGATAGTACACAGCGCACAATGTGCGGAACCTGCGCCAATGTACGATATTCGTTTCACGTACGAATCAACCCTCGGCTCGGCTGTTGTTATATTGTAAACAAGATCATTTTACTTATCGCACCGTACGCCGACGGTACCAGCTACGGACCCAGCTTCAGTTTACCGAAGGAAATTGCAATTTCTAAAGCTCCCCAGCTGTACGATTCCTTCCTGTACCATGGATCGTCAATGGAATCCTTCCCAAAAGCACGTACCCACAATTTTGATGCACAGGTCTATTCCGCTCCCGGCACGTTCGACACGTGCATCCCAAACGATGATGATGATGATGATGATGCCGGGAAGAATACGGCACAAGCCCAACGTACCAACGAAGTGCATCATCGCCAAGATCTGGCTATCAAGGGTTGGTTTGCTGATGGTAAAGCTGCTTGTCAAAAATGGCTGCAGAAAATCCTATTACGCGCCCCATACGATCCTTGCACATTATTTGCATCAGGAGGCAACGATTGGAGCCTGCTGGTAATCCTTCGTTTTTTTTTTTTTTTTTTCGGGACAAGTCTCCAGTGCCGTGTGATGCTGTTTGATTTTTACCCAAAGCAAACACATCACACAGGACGGTTTCTCGTTCACGAGCATTGTGATACAGTATCCTGTACGGCGAAAACCGGGCGCAAGCTTCCACTGCGCTTATTAGATTTTCTCTCGACGCGCTCATCATTCGTATGCGATTTCTCGTGTTTGCCCGTCACATTCCCAGAAGCGGAAAACTAATAATTTCTTCCATTTTCAAGCATCGAAGGAGCGCCAAACCGCTTAGCAAACGCTGGGGAAATGTTAATGAACAATCACAATTGCAAACACACGCACTCGTGCTACTTGTGCAGTCGAATATTGGCAGTGAAACAATTTAAGCCCGATTACAGTCGATTATGATTCCGGGCACGGTTCTACCCCGAAGACGATCTGGAACAATGCACCTCCTAACGATGATTGCATCCGGGGAAAAGCAAATAGAAGCTATTCCGATTATCATCCCACCAGCAAACGGCCTAGCCGAAAGGAGCTCATTTCATCGTCCCTTTCATGGTTCCCTGATGACGTTATCTTCGTGAAGCAGTTGAAGAATTGATTAAAATGCCGTCATTCACCTTCTTCGGCAAGCGTTGGTAGATGGTTTCATTCGGGATGATTTCAAGATAAGGGACTTTGTTTGGCATTATAGTGCAGTTGAGTTGAGTTCTGTCGAGCAAACATATGATTGCAATATTGTATGCTTAACGAGGTTAAGGCTAACCAATTTGTTGGTCTTGAAATGGACTGCATTGGATGATTTTCGATAGTTTCACTTGAAGAAGCTTTTCACCGCAATGGGTTACATCAACTAGATTTGTTTCATAATTGCAGAAAAATCAGTAGCAATTCGACCAGGCCATCAAGACAAAAAACAAAACCATGACAGAAAAGTGTTCATACATGAATCCCATGAAGGCCTCCCCGGCTAGAGAACTCTTTTCATCTTAGATGGGTAAATCCCACCAAACATCTATCCCCAAGAAAGGAGTACGAACCACTTCTATGAGGATTTACAAGGAGTCCAGTTTGTTAATGGCACTCCTCCCGGATAATCATGCGATAACTCGCTCAGTTTCAATCCGCTCAGGGCAAGCAGCAAACCATTGGATGCGTCTTTGAGTCACGCATCATTATGTAGAACACACACAAAATTACCTTTTCGCAGTTTTTTTTCCACAATCATTGGGCAAAGGATGGTGGGATCGGGTTGGAATGCTATGCAAAAAGATGTGTGGCCTCAAGACGCATCCAACGGTATGCTGGACGCCAGGATCGGACCAGGAATAAGCGAGCTATCGCCGATTTTCCGAGGAAATGCTACTGGCAGATTCCCCCCCCCCCCCCAAATCAACAAGGTTTTGAAAAATCCCCTTTGTTCTCTTTAATATTCAAAACCATGTTTTGGAAGTCTTTTTAAAAGATATTTCAAGAAAGAAACAAAAACTAGAGGAAATAATATAAAATTGAAGGATACTCTTAAACCGGGACGGAAAAATATTTGTCGAGATGAAAAGAAATAAAATTTTCCGATCCTTTTTTTAATTACCTTTAATTAAATTTTCCGATCATTTTTTAAATTTCCATTTGCTACCTCCTCGCCTGGTATGCTCTCCTGTTACTCCTGGTCGGATTTTGCCGCATCGAAATCCGCAAAAATCTTGTACAAAAATCCGCCCAGAAACGACTTGTAGTAACAGGAGAACATGACTTCGAAGAGGTAGCTCGGGCCGGTCAAGAAATTCCAAATTCAAACTTAAAATCCAAAATCAGTTTTAAAATCCCGATGCAAAATTTAAAGTTGAATTCCAAACTTAAAATTTCCAACTCATTTTTAACGTGGTTTTGAATATTAAAGGGAGCCAAGTGGTATTTTCCAAACCATTGGTGGTAGGGCGGAGGAGGTGGGAATCTGCCAGAAGCATTCCCGTGGAAAATCGGTGATTACTCGGTCACTTTTGGTCCGATCCCGGCGTCCGGCATACAGTTGGATGTGCCTTGAGGCCACGCATCTTTTTGCCGAAGACTTCAACCCGATCCATCCACCTCCCGCCAAGATATTGTGGAAAACAACAGCATTCCCATGGAAAATCGGCGATAACTCCCTCACTCTTGGTCCGATCCCGGCGTCCGGCATACAGTTGGATGCGCCTTGAGGCCACGCATCCCGATCCTCACTCTTGGTGCGATCCCGGCGTCCGGCATACAGTTGGATGCGCCTTGAGGCCACGCATCCCGATCCTCGACCCGATCTTTCCACCCACCGCCAAGTTATCGTGGAAAACAACAGCGTTCCCACTCTTGGTCCGATCCCGGCGTCCGGCATACCGTTGGATGCGTCTTGAGGCCACGCATCTTTTTGCCGAAGACCCCAACCCGATCCCTCCACCCCCCGGTCCAACGGTCTGGCATACCGTTGGATGCGCCTTGAGGCCACGCATCTTTTTGCCGAAGACCCCAACTCGATCCCTCCACCCCCCGCCAAGATATCGTGGAAAACAACAGCATTCCCATGGAAAATCGGCGATAACTCGCTCATTCATGGTCCGGTCCTGGCGTCCGGCATACCGTTGGATGCGCCTTGAGGCCACGCATCTTTTTGCCGAAGACCGCAACCCGATCCCTCCACCCCCCGCCAAGATATTGTGGAAAACAACAGCATTCCCATGGAAAATCGGCGATAACTCGGTCACTCTCGGTCCGATCCTGGCGTCCGGCATACAGTTGGATGCACCTTGAAGTCACGCATCTTTTTGCCGAAGACCCCAACCCGATCCCTCCACCCCCCGCCAAGATATCGTGGAAAACAACAGCATTCCCATGGAAAATCGGCGATAACTCCCTCACTCTTGGTCCGATCCCGGCGTCCGGCATACAGTTGGATGCGCCTTGAGGCCACGCATATTTTTGCCGAAGACTTCAACTCGATCCATCCACCCACCACCAACCAGATATACTGTATAAGAGCACAGTAGTTGTTTTGATGATTGCTTTTTATATTTTACCAGCAAACCATAATGGGGTATCTGTTGAAGATACTGTATAATCGGGTTATTTTTGTTACCAAAGCATTAGCGGTGCAAATGTTCATTCAAGAACACTAGTGGTAGCAAAGTCAAGGAAGAAGAATAAGACACAGATGTAAACAAACCCAACATCACAATCAACATATTTGGTAGCTTAGTTCTCTCAGAAGGCAGATTTTCTCTTCTCACATGTTTGTTTATTAGCAGATATTGTGCAAATATTTTATTACAACTAAGCAAACAACTGAAAATGTCGAAATAGTGGTTGAATCTCTTTTATCTTACCGTTTTAGAGAACGCAGCTTCTTTCAAGCTTATAAAAATTAAACAATTTGCCCATTGTGCAGGAAAATCCATTATTTCGTTTATAATTTTCGACCCACTAAACGAAAGGTAAACTGTTGTCCTTTACTCTGCTGCTTCCCACGATAGAACATTTATAACACAATTAACAACGATGACAGCGGACACAAACGCGCCTGTCCCCAAAAACTAACACGGTAAAGCTTTTTGCAAATCTGACGAAAAGAGAACAATATCGCTTTGAATCACGCCGCTAGTGCTTGCGGCTACAGGTTGCTGTTCTCATTATTTTCTTCACCGTGAAATCCCGTTTGCAACAATGCAAGCGCAGACACAGAGAGAGAGAGGGAGAGAGTGAGAGAGAACAAAAGCCAGGGTACCCCTGGCGAAGGATTCTGCTTGTTCAAAAGCTTTCCCATTATTGTGCGCATAATGACGCACGGCTGTTAAATTTGTAAAACATTCATCGCTTGTACCAACCTTTCCTGCAAATGCCGACCCCGATTTAGTAAAACTCACCCCCGTAGCAAAAAGGAAAAACGGCAAAGCATTTACAGCGAGAAAATGTGAGAAATAAAAATGGTAAACGTAGGAGAATAAAAACTGTAGAGTAAAAAGTTGCAACGAATTATTTTGCCCGCTTGATTCACAACCTTCGGGCGTGTCAAGTGGGAGGCAGCCCAGCAAAGATAAACCCGCCCGACCACAGTGGTGAATCGAGAGGTCAAAGAGAGTGCTCTGCACAGAAAATGGGAACGAGAAGACCACTGTGCAATAAAGCAACAAAAAAAACATAAGGGAAGAAAATACAAAAAGTAAACACAGCACCAAACAACCTTCAACCAGAAAGAAAAACAGCACGGGATGTATGAAGCAAATGAAGGAAACTTTACCAAAATAAGATACTTCGCGTTGCACCAGCAGGAAGGCGTATTCCTTCCATCGTAAAACAGTTTCCCACACACACACACATACATACAGGCCAAACCAAAAAAAGGGGAAACAGCTTCCCAAACAACATTTAAGCAAAAAGTAACTAAATTTTTTTTCTACCAATCTACTCTGGTCTGGTGCCGGTGCTGTTGCTGGTACTACTGGCCCGGAGGTCTTTCCAACCGTGGAGGTTTGTTGTTTTCGCTCGCTCTTTGGAACGCTTTACCATCAATCTATTCGCCCGGTTCGCCTGGTCCATCGTGGTGTGACGGGTATCCTGGCCCCGGCATGGTAATTGTTTGCGGTTGTAATAATTTAATTTCGCCTAACTCTTATTTATGAATGGTGTGGATTTTCATGTATATTTTTATGCGTAAAGTTAGGTCGGATTGGCCACAAAACCAGTGGCATGTGCTCGGTGAAAGCTTTCGGGTGAATTTTTATCGTTCACATAAAGCATTGAAAACGCCGCTTACACTGCAAAAAACAACCCCCCTAACCTATAGTTTGGAACGTCACTTTTGTGCCTTTTGTTTAGGTTTTTTGAGGAGAACAAATGGCACGGGAATGTGTTTGTTTTTAGTACATTTTTTTTTAAAACGAGAGTTTAGGAAGATTACATGTTGTTGGCTTTAATCGATGTTTATGAGCTTTCTACGTTCGGCAAAGTATGCCATAATCCGGAACGATAAGTTCCGGATCGAAGAATACTGCCACCACCATTTACGAACCCCTGTTTGGATTATACATTTTAGCACCCAGCAGCCCACACATTAGCGACCCCTTTCGAATGTTTACAAATCCAACGGTGCATATCTCAGGAGGCGAGTGACATGGAAGGTTTGGTAGGGGAAGGAAAAAAATATGGAAACTCCTAAGTGTTCAATAGTGCCATCGGGAGTTGGGCAGCTTTCGATCATGGAAGGAGCCAAATGCCCCCTTTCCGAAAGAATGAGACTTTATGTAATGACCCAAAGTGCCCCGCTGGTTTGTTTCGTTGCCGTTGTTGATATAGCTGTTGTCGTAATCCGCCGGTTAAGGTTGAGTGCTGCTGTTTTTTTCGTCTTCTTCTCTATCTATCTATCTATCGGTTCTTGGCCACTAAAATGCCACCCTCAGGTTTGCACCTCACTGTGGGGTGTTGCGATCGAATTGTGAATGATAACGATGATGGTTTTTAAGGCTGAGAAGCTTTTACGCAGCAGGGTAGCTTTTCCCACCGTGAAAAAGACTTGTGCTAAATTCCCTCAAATGGGTTGCTTGAATGGGGCTGTTTTTGTGTTTTTAAAATGTCTTAAAATGTATCTCAAGAAAACTGTTGCCATTCCTAATGGGTATTTGCAGCAGGAGAAGCGAAGAGAGCTACACTTTTTATTCAAATTGGTGATAACGTGTTGTTTTTTTTGTTGTGTCTTTATAGTAATAAATGGCATATAATTCACGTAACAAAATGCTTTAAATCACAATCAGTACGATGTAATCAGATAAATTAACTTTTTTTTGTTGAACTTTATCTTAGAACGTGTACACCTCATGTTGAAAACGATTGTGACTTGACTTGTGTGACTTGTGAAAAATTGACCACAGAGAATGTCTCGATGACCCAGTCCATAATTTCTTTGGTCTATTTACACAGCCCGTATTAAAACCGAAGAGACGTAGTCGATCCAAGGCGAGCACTTCTACAGCAAATGGCTGGTCAGGCCATGATCTGTAGACGAAGTTAGTATGTTGAAAGAAAAGATCTAAATCTTGTTAGTAAATTAAAACAAAAATCAAATCTTCGGTGGTTGAAGTGTTTCCCAAACCACAGAACTGACCAATCCAGCGACAAGTATAAACAAGCCAAAAAAAACCAGAACGACCTTACTTTGGAGCCAAATAAGATTATAATGATAGCTTGTGTATGTTTCTACACGGTGGTTTGCAAACGAATTATTATCACCAATTGAAAACCTCATTTAGATCGTAATTCAAAGCACGAGCAAGACAGTTATGAGAAACAACAAGGATCTCTGTCAGCATTTAGACAGCCACTTTTATTTCTTGACGTGACTAGGCTCGCTGCGGTAAGCCGTAATAATATAAGAAAAATATGATCTCGTTGTATAAACGTTCAATGAGAGGCATAAAGAATTTTGAGATTGATTTTCTTCTGCTTAGTGAACGATCTACTTGAGCCTGCCGGTCATCTGATTGCTTTCTAGACTTGACAATACCACGTAGTTGGATAGATTTTTCTCACTACAGGGGAACGATCCGGATAGGATTGGAACCTCGGAAAGGATTAGATTAGAAGCGAGTTTGTCATAGTTTATTAACAAAAAAACTTCGGAGTTAACGATGAGAATACTCATCGCAAATATTTTCAGACTCGGAAAATAGACATTGCGAATACAATCAATTCTAGGTTGTTGAGTTTATTGACTTTGTAGCTCATCGTGGCAAGTCAATTTCACGCTTTGCCAAGCCATGCTTAGTAAAGAATTGTGAATTCAAGTCAAGGTTGTTTTATTTCAGGAGTCTTCCATACTAACAGTGAACTAAACTGCTGTATTACTGTTGTATTCATATAATGTAAGAACTCAGAGCACAGCAGTACCTTACTAATCCTACTGTAAGAATTCAATACTTGGTAGACTAAGAGGATGTTACTTTTATAGAGAGCAAACTATGCACCATGAGCATTCACACGCACTTGTTCAGGATTTAATGAATACTTTGCGCGCACATAGCAAGCCTACCAGTAACAAAAACGCACACTAGTGGGAGTAGCATGCCGAAGTTTAATCGGATAATCGTACAGCCCAAATTGTAAACATTTTGCCGTACTTTCTAAAGCTGCTCAAGCTGCAAAAACTTTCACTGTAACGGGTGCAGCAAACGGTGCCGCTACACTTTTCATTTGCATAAAGCATAAAAACATTCCAGCTGAACTAATCACCAACACAAAACAATAGCCCTTACGCTTCTCCCCATGAGCCTTCGCCCGGTGGCGCCGTTGTCGTACGCTGTGTGCATGGTAAAATGGATGTGCTGGCATGAGTGAAAATGTTCACCCGGAGAAAGTTTATTTGTGCAGCTTCCACTTGAAGCACAACATAATTCGAACCCAGTACCTACTCGACACCTGAAAATTCAATTCACCACTCACGGCTGGTGCGACGAGGAAGGACGAAAGGGCGTGATGGAAGGAATCCTTTCGCTAAAGTTTTACCTTATTCGCTTTGTTAAGTTTGGATTTTTTGTTTGCGTCTCTTTACTATGTGTTTCTGTCACTTTCGTGCGCTGGGACCTCATTTATAGGGCTGCATCCTGGATTTAATTGCTTTTAGCGACCCGTAAGTTGGGTCATTGTGTCTGTATGTAAGTTAGGACGAATAAGTTGAGCGGCAAAAGATTACCCAAAATTTCACAACGCCCCTTTTCATCTCGCGCACCCTGGCTGTGCCGGTGTTGTTGGCTGGTTGGCTTGCTTTTTACGGTGCAAAAATGCTTCTGGGCAATTTTTATGCTCACCTTCCTCGGCTTCACTGTGCGTTACTTTGTTTGTGGGATTTCACGTGATGTGAAAAAGATTTTTCTCTCTACCTTTTGCTACACTTGCCTCTCGGTGTTGTCGAGCAGCGGGGGTCATGTTTCATGGTCCGGTACTATCAAGCTCGAGAAAACGATCCGTAATGAATTTACGAGCGGATAATTTTGTGCAGGTTGTCAGTCATCGTTCTACGGAAAAGGTAGATTCCCCTATTGAGTGGAATATTGAGACAACAAAAAATGAAACAGCCTCGGCAGGGTAATGCAAGCGTTACGCTGTAAAAGCGCCGGTAGAGGTTGGCACGCTAAATTCCAATTACGCAATACGGTTGCAATGGTCTTATGCGTATTAAAATTATAATTCAAGGGATTCGAAGGTATAAGAGCTTGGGCAATAATTAACCGTTTCACCATTTTGCGGTATAAAAGGTTTTTTCACGGCCCCCTAAAAATGAACTGAAAGGGAGGCAGAGCACATTTGGTGAAGCTATCTAGCGAAAATAAAACTTATTATTATAGACATAACTAAATCATTTGCCAAGAGATTTCAAAAATATTGAAAATGATACATAAAATAATGATTCATCATATAAAAATTTATCATGAAATGCATCGTTTGGTTGTGACAGTTTAATATTCTTGTCGCATTTATAATGCCATTACTGTTTAAAACAAGGCATTTAAAAATGTTCCGAAGAAAATTTAAGTGCTCCATACTATTTTTGAACTGGTAATGTTACAGATAAATTATCGAGTTGAATTATTAACATAATATTCAAGATAAAGCACATGATTAAAGCTTATAGCAATTTTTGAATGGTTTGTACTAACAATACGACACTGTACCGTCATAATTGTAAATAAATCAAATTTTCCTTTAAAAATGGACACGCTTGGTGCCTGTTTCGTAAATCGGCGTTTTCATTTTACTAGCCACAGTGCAAGAAAACACAATCTACCGCTAAGTGCCATAATGTCACCATTAAACTCACATAAATAAAACATTCATAAATATTTGCTTCTAGGACCAGCTTTTGTTGCAAGTGAGGCATTTTACTTCGACGCAGCAAGAAACGGTACGATGTAATCGAAACATAACAAATCATCACTCACTTGGACCGTGTTTGCCCAGCAGCAGTACCAAATCGAATCACTCCACTTAATATCGCGCCAATATGTCATTTGCTTATTTACCCCTTGTAATCGGGTAAATAAATCAATCTCTTTATAGATTCGATTACGCTTGCAGGCACTGCTTTCAAAACAAATGGCCGATACAAAACAGCCAATCGATGCGGGGTGTCATGTTTCATCGCTGCGAGGAGTAACGCGGATAGAAGAAGAGGAGAGAGAAAAAAAACAATGCCTCCCCTTTACCACCGGTTAACTATAAATCTTGCTCCCGTTTCCAATATGCACTAAATTACGATCTAAATAAACTTAGCCCGGGTGACGAAATAATTTTCTACCGTTTGTTGATGTGCCGTTTGCACTACCGATTGTGTGAAAATGGCCATTTGCTTTATATGAACGAGGAATGCCGATTTGGGAAACCGGACGATCGAGTTCGGCCGAAAACCGATTTACGATGTTTTGTTAGGTGTTTCAAACCCCCGATGTGTGCCGATTCTTTTCCTGAGCCGTTTCTGTGAGATTCTAGGTATCTTCTAAATTGAAGTTCTGGAATGAAGGATGAAAAAACAAACGCACGGAAACGTGGTTTCTTCGCAACCGAGACTCGCTGACAGCTCCATACGACCGCCTCGCAGCAAGTAGCCGGAGGGAAATTGAATTATAAATAAATAAATCATAAATTGTCTGCTCGTTTGCAGAGCTTTTCTTGATGCCGCTGATTCGATCTTTGGCTGGGTAACTTTTATTTTTCGGCCCGTGCGCCCGTCCAAGAAAATCACCACCCAATCGCCCAACGACGAAGAGGCGATTTTGTTTTTTTTTTTATTTCATATGACATACACTTACGCATCCGGATGAACAAACGTACTCCAAAATGGTCCTCATAAACATGACATGTTTCTTTTTCCCCCTTTGTACTCCTTTGTTTTTGCCTTTTCCTTTTTTTGCTCGAAGAAAAGTGCCGAAATGGAGATGCCCGGTGCGGCGTAAACATCAAAACCAAAACGTACGCTCGGTTCGACCGTTGCCGCTGCAATAAATTCAATGTTTATTTTTGCAAAAGTATGACTACTTCTGGTGGTAAACTTGGGCCACCGGACCGGAAGCAGCGGGTCCGCCACACGTGCGCGGAACATGTTTCCGCACTGCAACCAGAACTGAAGGAAGGGCGTGTGCTGCCCTGGATGCTGCTGCCCTTGTCGGTCGGTCCAGCTCGTTAACCGTTGTTTACGTTGATGAGCAAAGATGGAAAAGTTTACAGCGCTCGATGCAATCTTACGGACGACATGCTGCCTGCCCGTGCGAGAACGATCGGACGGCTACACTGAGATAAACCATGTCTCTTACCGTTGGCGAGGGGCAGAGTTGGTAGATCGATGTGAGAGAGAGGTCATGCAGGTCGCATGTGTGGGACCCTGGTGTGGGTATGGTGAGTATATGGTAAGATTTATTTGCCTTCGGTCAATTTCGCAAGCGATACAATGTTGCAGCCAATGATCGAAGCGGCTGATGTTTCTGAAGATTGTGCACGTGATTGGCTGATTTTTTTTGTTGGTTTTGTTGAAAGGCAGACTCAGTTTTCCGTGATTTATTTAGCCTCTTAGCTCACACGTCCATACTGTCGTTTCTAACAGCTTGTATGAGGAAATGCAATTAAAGAACCGATGCGCTTTTCAAGTGATTCAAGCAAGTGATCCTTAGTAGAATCTGTTCTTATAATGTTATTCTACAATACATAAAAAATCTAGTAAAAATCAAAAGATTCTTTAATAATTTTACTTACGTTGAAAGAAAATTGAACTACACAAAATTTATTAGCTAAAATGTAATGAATAAATCGTTAAAATCGTTGCAAATGCTCTCTGCAAAACAAATTTGTAATATAAAAAGCAGTAAACAATTAAATCTCACAATCCAATTCCAAACGTTTCAGAATACACGCCTTGCATATCGTTCGTCAAATTGCTGGTATTTCCTCACCCCAGGAAAGTAAAACTGCATTTCCCAATCCGCCAACAGCTTTCTGCTCGTTGTACAATCATTTAGATTGGCAGCACAGTGCGCACCTCGTTTAGGGTGTGGACATTTAGGCACCTTATTGGAGCGAACCAGTTAGGGAAGGCCAACGGAAAAGAAGAAAAATGTGGCACCATCAATCCCGGTGCCTGATGTCGCACGGTGACTGTCAATCTTGTTGTGCTTTCGTGCCCTTTCGTCGCACACACCGCTCTCCACCTTTCACTAACGCTGTTCGACAGCCTGTGTGATGGATGACGTTAAGCATAATGGAAATTAATGATGCGCACAGACGCTTCACTCATACCGGGAAGGAACCAACGGTAGGACTACGCATACTAAACGATTGGAAACTATTGCGTAAACGTTGCTCGCGACGCTTATTGACGCATCAAATGGTGAAACATTACTCGAAATCCGACCAGCAGCAGAGGGTTGTGAAAAATGGCAAAATAATTGAGCTACCGTTGCATTGGGGTGAGATGATGAGAGAGCGAGAGAGAATAACGGTGGTGCTGCTGTAGAATACTGTTTACCACCTACTTACAAATGTCTTGAGTGCTGATGGTAAGCGTGTTGGGATGGTACTTCAATTTTACCACAACCATTGAGCTTGTAAAACATTTCTGGAATTCAAAATGCATTAGCTCAGTGTCAGTTTTCATTCAGGTTTAGCAGTCGTGTAAGAGCCAATGCGTGCGCTTTGAAGAACGCAATGTCAAGTAGTACTTAAGCTTTGTTTTTTGCAAACATTTGCACCCTTTTTTAACTTCAAAGTGTACAATAATTGAGGGTTGGAAAATGCTTTTTGTCTGATTTGTCTGATTTTGTCTGAACTGTTTGTTTTCATTTGGAGCATGGTTTATTATAAATAATGTCTTATAACTGATTGCAATATAATAACATATTTCTGACATATTCATATTCTGGATATATTCTGGATCAAATCACATCGAATGTTATTAAAAAATAATTGAGTCACAAGCATTAACTTTCTTTTTTTACCACAAATTGTTGCTTGAAAATCTAGAGAAAATTTTATAAAATAAATAAATGATCTTTCATTCATATAAAACGAATCAACACAAAAAAAAATTCAATACCACGTCTCAGTAAGCAGAATGCAACTAGAACACGAACTGCATCTATCCCCTTTGCACGTCAACCCTCATGCACATCAATGACTTAATCGTTATTTTTCCCATCATTACTTACACACTTTGTTGCCATCGTTTTGTATCGCTCGGGATGAATCGATCCGATCCGTGCCACAACTTCCCCGGCATCTCCCGATCCGCACCAATTTCGCTTCATTCGAAAACATATTCTAATCAGCTCAGAAATATTTACAACACACTCGAGCGAACCTCGGTGGCTTGATATATGCACCACTTGATGATGGCCATTTCGTTTTGCCCACAACCATCTAGCTTCATTTGATATCTACTGCTGTATGTGCATGTGTGTACTAGTGTGTCCCAAGGCGTTCTGTTAACTGCAAATGATGGATATCCGCTGGCCTGCCAGCTAGAAGAAAGTGTGAAGAGCGCCCGGAAAAGCACTTTTACTCTCTCGTCCGCGCGCGGTGCCCGATGTGGCTGAAGCTCGGTGCCCAGCGAACCAGTTCAACCGAGCCCGTAAGAAGTGGCTTTCGCAAAAAGGGGGGTATGTATTCCTTTCATCTTTTCAGCCTGAATGGGATCTGTAGCGACAGTGCAGAAGTGCCCTCTTCAAACACCGTTGGCATATGAGCAAGCGCCGAGTTTGTTCGTGTCATTCGAGAATGATGTTTTGTGTGCTGTGCGCTAGGAGAAAATTAATCCTTTGCTTAACGGGTTTGGTGCTGGCAGTCGCTTGTAGCCCTCCGCCATCGCTGCCTCAGCTACCTCATCCCGGTGCAGATTGTATGTAAAACTTTGAGCAGAAAGTTGCAGAAAACCGGATGATGTAACCGTAAACGAGTTGATCGATAAGTTCAAAGTAATTATGAAAGTAAGATTCATCGGGAATGTTTGTGCTGCTAACGTTTATTTCCAATGATTATAGCTACAAAGCGACTGTTTTATCGTATTTCAATTCGTTGTTTCATTAGGTTTCCAAACACATATTGTGACCAATTCAACCGTGTTAGTCTGATTCAAGATTAAGTCCTATGTATTTGAAAAAAGCAGGAAAAATTTACCTGAATGGAGTGAATATAACTAACACAAGAATATTTATAGCGTAGAGCAATTTTGATTTCCGAATCAGTTTGTCCAACTGATGTCGAAACAATAAATGTTAAACTTTTGATTTAAAATCATGTGTATTACTTAAGTACATTTCGATTCCTCGTTTGTTATATTTAATTCGTGGTGATTCCTAAAAAAAAAAACAATAACGATTTTCTCTTTAGGCTTTCCAACCATTTAATGTTGGATTCCTGACCTTAGAATATTTACTTTTAAATAGTTAAACACTTGGCAAAGAGTTTAATACCAATGAAAAAGAGTCACCTGGCTTAAACTTTGCAGAATTGATTTGCAACCATTGTTTGATGAGACAGCTCAATTCCAATCTTGCGGGAGCTTTCAGTTGAATTTAAGCGCTAAAAGCTTTGTCTTCAAAACACTGCTTACTGTCTAATCACCGAAAGTACCAACCATCTCTCATCTGGTTCAGTTCTTCCGCAAAAAGAAAAGAAAATAAATCACTCTCCGCATACAAACAGCAGCACCAATCACAACTTTATCGCCACCGACAGAGCTCGTCCAGCTGGGTAAGCCCAGGGTGCGTGTTACCTTTTGAGCTTGCTCTGGCCAGCATCTGCCGGCCAGTTTCCGGTCCAATGGTTCAATCTCGTCCGAAACGAAAGGACGGTAATGTAAATAATACACCCTTGGCCCTACAGACTCGCGCCCGCAGACTGCCAGAACTGTTAGAACTTTTCCCACGCGAAACGCGCCATCGTCGCCGCGAAGTCCACAAACTGTACACATGGACGCATAAAAATGAAAGTAATAAATAAATTTTACGACAAAATAAAACTGGCACAGCCGACCCGCTGGCACTGGCACTGGAACCGGCAGTTTCCATGTGCCAGATTTATCTTTCTGCAGTGGGCAAAAAAAGGCAACAGAAACGCACTGAAACCGTTTAAAATATTCCACACACACATTCACATAAACTTACACATTCATGCACGTGCCACGACCTACGGTTTGGTTGAATCACGCACATCCGCTTAACATGTGACACTGCCCAATCCCATCTGCCCTCTCCCAGGGAAAGCGATTAGTTCGTGCCGATGCGTCCGTTAAAACCTTCATCATCGGTTTGCTGGGTCGGTCTACATACGCACACACACACACAAACAAACGGGCTGCCGTATTAAATGTCACACACACTTCACACGTCGCTTGAGTTCTGCCAAGAAGCCAGTGATGGTTGCTGACGTTCGGTAAACGATGATGGCGCTTTTCGTTGAGCGTCCGCTAGTGCAAAAGTTGGCTCGTTTCACCGTTCTGCACGGTACGGCCCAACAATCATTCATCATCGGCAGCAAATGTGTGTGAGGATGGCTAACTGTTTAGCGTTAGTCATGTCCGGTTCGGTTTTCACCATTGGCAAAAATGGAAATGGCCCCCTACTGCTCCAGCATCTCCAGCAAAAACGCACCTTTTATTTTGGTCTCAAAATGGAACGCATCGGGAACGGGCTGCCCCGCTGGGAAAGGCTATAAAAATCTGATCCCAGTCGACGAGGATATGCGCTTTTAAGACCCTGTTAGGGCTCAACATTGACGTCTTTTCCCGGTCGAGGCTGATGGTGAAGATTTTTGGGTACAAAACGGGGGCTCCGATAGTGCTTTTTCTGACAACGGTACTCTAAATGCATCCTGCCGCAAACCACCTAACCCGTGCCCGGGCCTTGTTGGTTTCCAGCGGCATGAGTTTAAGGATGATTCACATTCACCCCGTGTAGGGATGGGCCGGATTTTGAAGGTGGTCGGCTGATTTTTGGGTCGAGAAAAGCAGACAAGTGGCTTTAAAAGACGATAAGAGGCTGCTGTTACGGCTGTTTCGACGCTGTCAGGCGCAGATTTAGAGAATGGCTTTGTTTTCTGAACTCGTACGCCTCGGAAAATTTGACCTCCGAAAAGTGAACTGACTTTTGATTGACCTTTTATGCTGAGGCGGCGGTATGGGTCAGGCTTCAGATAAGGTCTGTGAGTTTATAGTGTGGCAATGTTGATATAATAGGAAACATTGAAAGTTGACAGTGATACATCTGTTTCAGGAATTTTCTAGTTTAAAAACAGGAAAAATCTTGAATTTAGTGGATTTTACCCCACAATACTTTCTAGTTACGCTTCTAGCATACCGTATTTTATATATGGTGAGGATTCAATGGAGCTAATTGCTACCCTAAGCCAATTTTTGAGGAGTGTTTTTCCCTTGAATGTCCCAATTTTAGGGTAATTTTTGTTTTTGATTTTCTCATACAATTCTAAGAAGCAGATTCATCAAATTCAATTCATTATTGAAGAGCATACTGGTTCATATAAGGCAAGGCAATTGAAAATTTACCATAAATTACTTCAGATCAGATTTAATGTGATTCTACAAATTTCTAAGTATTTTTTGGAATCCTGAACATGACTCTCAAAACCTTCTGGAAACGATTGTGTGCAAGAATGTCCCATGGTAGAAGAGGCTTCTCAAATGATTAAAAACATTCTTGGTAAGACTAAGCAAGGGCGCTGAACGATTTTTGACAATTAAATTCTTAGGTAAATGTTCTTTAACAAATGATTTTTCTTTGTCTGCTTCTAGACCTGTGAACAGAGGTTTATTGGACGATGTAAAATACGCGTTGTGAAACGAGAAAACCATGACAGGAACCTTGGAAAAATAGTTTCGCTTCGTTAATGAGGTTACATCGACGATGAGATCCCGGAACAATAGAGTCCTTGCGGTTTCTCTCGTAGTAAATTATAAGTACAACATGAATATATTATATCCAAGTAATTATAAAACGATTAACAGTCATTTCAAACAAAAACCGTATAAATTTGATTACTGGTCACGATTTACAATTGAAAAATTAAAGCATCAACCCTTATAAGTGATCAATCACACAAAACCACCATTCCCTTCTAAACCGGAAAGCAATCAGGCACACTCATGCAACAAACCCAATCGTTTTGCCCATTCTGCTTCCTCAAAAGAAAGAAATGCATCTGGTTTTTGGTTGCACAACCGGCACACCAAAATCGACAAGTAATGTGATGGGTAAAATTGATGCATTGTACATCAGTCACTCATCCATTACTTCGCACACTGGTAAACACCCTTGAGCCTGCAACACCCCGACACACTTTTGGCAGTCGTCCAAAATCCCATACCGACGCACAGAGTGGCCCCGTTTTTGCCGAAAGTCATCGAGAGTAAGCTGCCTCGGGCAGGTGGGTATAAGCGGTGGATAAAATATCCATCAATGAATTGTTTGATCAAAGTGTAGTTTCATCGGAACCATCCCGACGGTCACAGCTGGTGCCCGGGTGGATACTGACCGAACCGCATCGTGACTCCGTCGGATTACAGTAAAAGATGAACGAGCTGCTGTGGTGAAATTCATACCACCTTCCAAAACAACAAAACACAAATGCACTATCGATGGTGTATGTGTGTACATGTGTGTTTGTGTATGTGTGCGTTCGCTAACCACCCATCTGGCATCCCGGTGTAGAGGGAAAAAGGGGAAGAAAGGACAGCGAACAGGAAAATCAATCTCCCACCCGATCGGACCTGGACATCTACTTTCCGAACGATACTCCCTTCTTACTCTCCAACCTCTCACCGTTAAGCCTACACCCATCGAGGGCCCACCGCTTCTCCTTCGTACCGGCATGCAAGCAACAAAATGTGAATGTTATTAACATAATTGATTAAATTTAATCCACGTCGGCGCCCGAAATTGGAAACGATCCGAATAGCCCGAAACGCTGCTATTCAGTTTTCGAAGCACTGAAACGGGGTAAAGCTGGGTGAATGGGAAGGGTTGGCTCCGGGTAGAAGGGCCGAATACAGAAGTGGCTGGTCTGAGGTTTGAGCTGATGCCGCATTTTTAGCCTCTTAAAAAGGCAAACCCATACCGGACAGCTTTCGGAGCTTGGCGGCCGTCCGAGAGACAGTTGGGTTTGTTGGCTTCGTTTCGTTTTGTGTTGAAATCCATGCAAAAATATCAATCTTGAAAAAGAAAAACGAACACCCACAACACCCTCGCACAACAGTTTATCTCGTGGTTGTCGGTCTTATCATGAAGTTTTCTCATTTTACCCTTTTGTGTTCGCATGTGAAAAATGCCACCAGAAAAAGCAAGAAGCATGTGAAATTTATCACACACACTCTTGCCCTTTCTCATCATATTCCTATCAACTTCACAATTGTAACGCACATCGTAACGCTTTCCACCTATCAACATCATAACCTTTCCACGAAGAGAGAGAGAGAGAGAGAGAGAGAGAGAGAGAGAGAGAAAGGCGGGAGAGAGTGATGAAAACTGTACACGGATTCTTATCTACCTTGATGCGGGTGATGGTGTTCGAGATTCGCACCCGCGGTTCGGTACGCCATTTTATTTTAAGTGAAAGCGTATGTGCGCGTAAAACCGTACGTGCGTACGGCCAACGCGCCAAACACAAAACCGAGCCATGCGATCATCGCGATGATGATGATGATAAAAATGAAGCCAGTCAGGATCAGTGCGCCTGTCGAGTGAAAGCGTCCAATGAATAATTCATTTCCATTCATGAGGCAAGCAGCACACACACACAAACCCGAAAAACCCATTCAGCCACACCAAGTGGCCGGGAGGATGTGTATTGTAGTCATATAAATAAACAGACACACACACACACACACACACACACACACACACACACACACAAAACAGTCTCCAAGCATAAACACACAAAAGTTCGGGCCAAAACACCAGCTTTCAGCGCAGTGCAAAGTCAAACCAGCCCATCAGCCCCGAGCGTGTCCATGGTGTGGGCACAGCGATGGATCGTTAATGGTGGAAAAACGACCACCGAGCATCGCGCAGTGCCACCAATCATCCAACAACCAAAAAAACAGAAGAAAAAAAAAGAGTGGTGGCTGAATGTGTTACGAAGCGCTGACTTTCTGCAAAAGCTTGCCCGTGTCCTTGCCCTGACGAACTGTCGATTTGCTATGATAATTTCTTTCCCCGGTTTTACTATGCGAGTGCTATTGTTCACGCAACGGCCGGCGAGAGGCGTGGAGGCGGGTTGACCCCCGGCAAGGGAAGCGGGATGAGGTTAGATCTGCCATAGAAAAACATCACAGCGGGTGATAATTCCCCAGCAGCCGCATTAGTGCAATTGTTTCCACGCGTTTCGTGCTACGGTGCTGCGACTTGTTAAGCTTTCTACTTCTTTGTCGTTACTTTTTTTCTGGTCAAACAACGAATATCATTACCGAAAGATTAGGAATGCTTTCCCACACCCACCAAGGTGTGGAAGGGCAGGGAGCGGGGTGAAAAGACCAGTGGTTGCCTCCTCTGCAAACAAACAAATAAAGGACCAAAAATCGCTACAGTTCCATAGTCGCCTCCATCCGTCTCCCCGGACATGAATATTCGCGGCACAACTCCAGCGTGAGAGTTGCTTTGCTTTGGATTATGGAATTCGTTTTAAAAATTACCCACCCAGACACCAACCCAGATACACACACACACACTTACAATCCAGTGCGATGCCGCGGTTGGGCTTCCGTTGTAAAACGAGGATGAAAAATGACGAATCCTTCATTGCGAATCCACGCCGTAGGGTTGCGGCCCTTTAAACGAACGGACAAAAGATTTGCCAAAAGCTTAACTTTCCTTTTCGAAGATCTTACCATTCGGTAGAATCCATCTGCAAGGCAAACGCGTGCGCACACACATACACACACAGCCACTCGCTCGTTTGTGCCTGTCGACAAATATACCACCGATGCCGAGAGGGCTGGTTGAGAAACTTCCCGCACCTTACCCGTTTGGCGGGTACCGACGAACCGACGGTTTTCGGTTGGATCTTTTCTGGTTTTGCGTGGGAGCGTTTGGATAATGCCGGGAATCAGCTTAACGAAATCAACGGTCTCATTAGCGTGAATCTCCTAGCATGTTCTCTCGCTCGCTCTCTCTCTCTCTCTCTACCGTTCCTGCGAGAGCAGGCGCGGTGGTGGTGGTTATCGGAGCAGGGATTGTCGCCGAAGGGCTTAAGTGTAATAGGCACCTCAAATAGGATTGGGGAACGAGTTTGCCCAGCGCCGAGCACAGTTCGAGCACACGGTACAAGTTTTAATGGAAACATATCAAACCTAAACTAGGTGCCACGGGTGTTTTGGGTTATTAAATTCGGGAAAGTGCATGGCGGTCGTTGTGTTGCGTACAGTGGGTAAGCCCTGAGTAAAGCTGGTGGTGCTAATAGAGGACGCTTCTTCGAGCTGGCGCATTATTACTGGATGGGGTGTTCAGTTTGACGCATTAATGAAGTTCACTTTACCCGACCGCAACTGCGCTTTGTTGAATTTGCAAATGGGCGTGTGGTTTCAAGTTCGATGTAAACTGCATTTTTTGATAGAGGGAAGTTTAATAAACGTTAAATGAAAATAAAATTTCAAAAAACAACATGTAGCAAACCTTGTTTTTGTGTCCTTTCTAGGTGCAAAGAAAATGAGGAAAAAAGATTGTCGAGGGAAGACTGCAAACATTCGATAATTTCTGCAACTCATACCACTGCAATTGTTGCTGTCCGTCAATCCACCATGAATAGCCGAAACATACTTGTTCCTAGTTTACTTAATGAAGAACAAAATGAGCTTTATTTTGCTGGCACGTCACTTAGCCAAGAAGAGAGAAATTGTTTTAGGGTTATGAGTTCAAAAAATAATGATAATGTTTTAGGTTTTTTCCTAAAAAAGTGCTGACTTTTTACGCCATGTAAAGCTGTTTCTTCAATTGCTTCCCTTCAAGATTCTACTCTAAAAATAAACCATTAAGATCGTACTCCATCTACAATGCTGTGTAACGTTACATTCGCTCAACTACCCAGTGAGCGCTATACGCTGGCAATTTTCCTTAGAATTCATACAATGTCTTGTTTGTTGTAGCTTGTCACTTTCCGATGGGGATTAATCAAGAGCAACAAAACACTGTTGACTCTTCAGTTATTGGAATTGAAGTGTAAACATTCCCGTAGCTAACTTCATCCTAAACAATGATGCGTTAAGATGTGTAGTGCAGTGTGAGCATAGGAGAAAACTCATCCATTTTGCTTATGAAAAGTTTACTTTCTAGCAATTCATTTGAAGCATCCTAAAGAGGTTTATGAAGCTCATTCGTGAAGTGATTGAGGTTGAGTAGTAAAATGTTTACTGCCTTCCTGTACTGCTGCTGTCCAACCGATGAGTGGCCGAAGATACAAGAACAATGTCCGATACAGAATCGTTTGAAAACATTTGACTGGCAGCAGATGAAAGCAGCATTATTAAATGCCAATTCAAAGAAGCCACACTGGCATATTGTTGGAATGTAAACTATCGTAACAAGATTATGATTTTACTTTTACAACTCACCTCAAACACCACTTCCCGCTCTAAATGCACGACTCTCAACACGCTCAACCATTCAGTTTCACATTCTTGCAATAAAATCCACTCGTCGACGCGAGTTGTTCAAGCACAGCACGACTCCCCCAAATGACTCCGATAAACTGGCCGAAAAGAAGCAGCAAAAATTGGAAAAGTCCCTGAAAAAGCTGCTCATTTCCGTTTGATAATGCACATCATGTATCTTTCACGTGAGCAAAATACACGATTTCCGGCCAGTTTGCTATGGGGGAAAACAACAACAAACCGTAAGTCCGACGCCCCGAAACCTTGATAGTTGACAAATCCACGGGACTTCCGGGGAATCGTACGGGTTTGGAGGCTGTTTGCTGGTCAAACCTCACAGGGCCCAACCCCTTTTAGATGCGACATGCGGGTGCTGATAGAGGCGGAAGGTCGAAAAGCCACTTGCTGGAAAATCGTCCTCAGCTTTTACAATCCCACATCTGATCTCATCACGCACGCTACCATCTCACCGTACGTCCATTTCCGGCCATCAGCAACAGTAAGTGTGTGTCATTTTTCTTTCACCACGAAACGCTGCTTTGGCCATTATTGATGACGATGTTGGAAGGAGAATAGGGAAAGCATACCAAAGAAAACATGAAGCACATCGTTATCGTGCAGGGGACACAATGGTCGCAGAAATGGTCGTACAAATAAGATTAATGAAATAATGTAGGACATGTAAGTCTTCATAAAAAAATTATAGAAACATTGTTCGACAAATTTTAAAATAAAAAATTATTGTAAAAGTTACAAAATGTATTACTGGCACTGCTTTCAACTGGATTTTTCAAATGACAAATAATTTTAAAAACTTTCCTTTTACCTCAGCCTCAGCAGAGAAATTTTTTTTTCTCTTTAGAATAAACTTATTCTCGATCAATAAAACGCTCCCAACCGATACACCAGGAAAGGGTCTATAGCAGCAAAAATTGCACACACCAACTGACTGGTTCGCTCGTATCCTTTTACGTGTTCAATCGGACGTTTCGCCCCGGAGATCAGCCATCGCAACACAACGAGCAAAGGTAAATCGAGCAGAAACGAAAGAACCTTCCATTTACTGTCTCACATACACAGGCACATTACACACCCATACACACAGTCCGATCCGATCGGGAGTGTTTGTCCCAGTCGTGGCATCCTTTCCCGAAACAGCCCGGCAACCATTTACCGGTGGTCCGTGAATGAACGAACCGGAACGATCCTATCAATCTCAATATGTTGATCGGCTTAGAATAAATTGACCGTGTGCCAGATTAGAGGACGTCACCGAAGGAGACGGTGTGTCGAGGACGGACAGTATCGTCTTTCAGTCCGCTGCCCAGCAAACCGATTCTCGAACCGAGCCTGCCTGTTGTTGTGCGGAAATGAATCGAACGCTAGCTAGCGAAGAAGGATTCAAGGCCTGTACGAATCAGAATTGCAAACTTCAATATCCTTATCCTTTTGCTAAGTGTGTTGTTCCCTGTTTCGCTCTCATTCTTTCTCTCTCACACACACTCACTTCAACTCGAATGCGCGAAAACGTTGTCCACCCGGGTTAACGCTGCGATTGGAAGGTAGCATCGGTAACAAATTGCTGCTCTACATCACCGCCACCGCAATCGATAATTCAACCAGTGGGTTAGTAAAAGAGCTAGAAAGAACAGAAAAAAAGCACACACAAAAAAAACACCGAGCACTATCAAACGAAATTTTGTTTGCCAATTGACCCCTGCTTCAACATTAATTTGCGGGCGCGCAATCGCGCAGACCATCAACACAGATTCAAAATCCGTTGGCAGCACTATCAATCCTGGGCCGGAATTGTTTTAGGTAGTGCGATACTGTGATTGAGAATTATGTTGCAATCACGCCACATCAAACGCCCAGTCTCTGACACATGATTGCCATCAAACGCTACCGAAACTGTTGCTATGTGTTGCGAAATTCAATGCATAATGGCGTGATTATGCATCGAGCATTGTTTTGATGCCCGTGCGTTTTGTGAAGGGGCGTCGATCGATGCGCACGGTGCATCATTACATAATTCAATTTAATCGTGACCGATGCATACCATCGTTCCCGTGCGCGGTGTGCATCGAAACGCACGTTAATGAGCCGACAGTAGTGAATAATGGGTTTGGATGGAGCAATTGCATTAGAATGGTTGTTTGATGTAAGGGTCCTTTTTTTTCGTTCACCCTCTGTTGGAGGAAATGCTCACTGTAGTGGGACAAAAATACATTCGAGGGGTGGGAAAACTATTGCTTTCTGTTCTGTATCAGTGCGATAATTGTAAACTTTCATTAGCATTGTGTTTGATGCTGACTTTAATCAAATAAAGGTTTTATGTTTATTTATGTTCGCGTGATTGGAGGTAAAAGTCACGCATGGTCAGTTATTTAGGATAATTTTTTTGATTTCTGACTATTTGCCAAAGAGGGTTTGTCCATTCGGCATTGTTTGTCGATCAGGTGCATTTTATTTGTAATGATTTTAATTTACAGCTTGCATACCCAAAAATCTGTTCCATTTGTACGTTTTAGGTAGAGCGATTTACTTTGTTCGAGTTTGCGTTTGATTGTGCGATAAAATTATGTAGTAAATTTATTTGCTGTTTTATCTACCGCACGATAAAACATTTTTAAAAGGCGTTGAAACAGTCATCATAAGAAAATATATCTTTAAATCGCCTGTAAGGATACACATACCTTTCCCTAGCCCCAACCTCGTTGGCCAACTTGCTTTCTTTCCCTGTTTGTACAACAGATGTCTTTAACACAAGAAAAAAAAAAAAGTTTACTGATGTCGCACACGCAAGATGTTGCCAATAGTGCCTGTCTGCTTAATTATTTAACATCCCACCATCGGATGCTCCACTATAAAGCATTTCCCACGCTATGTCCCATACGCTTTCGTACAACGCATCGCAACGGATGTTTCAAATCGGTACGGACGATGAAGCTAGGCATCTCTTCTTGCATTATCTGATACCAAGCTCCCTGGTGTCAAATGTGTGGCATGTTAAATATTCATCAGTGTGCCCCGCGACCCGACACCAATGCCACAAGCATCACATGCATGTGTCTGTACCGGTGAAAACGGTGGACCAGTGAGGTGGTAAAGGGGTATACGATGACGAGCAAAGACCAAGAAAATGTGCATCTGTACTGATGGGCATGTGTAGTCACGCGGGAAACACAACACCACTGGAAAATGGCATCCCATCACGATCACGGAGCAACTGACTTGAGAAGCATTCCCTTAAGAAAAGTCTGTGAAAAGATTCCACATAAACGCACTTTATAGATGATGCATTTATGGGATAGAAGTGTTGGAATGAAACAAAATAAAAGAAACAATTTATGATCCATCGTTACAATGTCAAGTCGCAAGTGGAAGTAACTAAGTCTCGCAGTTATTATTGCTGCCATGTGTTGCTCATGCGTTCAGATGAAAATAGATTTTGAAGATATTAAAATGTTGCAGTAATTAAAAGGAAATGAAATAAAACGATAAAAATAGGTTTTCTGGAATTGTTTTAAGAAAATTTATGGTATCTTTCGCTGCTTCTGCGTGTGATGGCATGAAAGACCAGGCACCTCCATCGATATTTTATGATGTTAAAATTTGTGTGTTATTACAAACCAACTATTGAAAAATAATGCATTTTTTACCATAATTTAAAATAAATCGCAATCCTTCTTCAGTTTCTTTTGTAGTCATAATATCTGAATTGCTTTATAAACAAAACAAAACAAAACCTTCCTTTCAACAGTTAAACAAAATACTTCACTACTAAACGACATCCCTTTCAAAGTTCTAAGAACATTCTAAACAATGGTGCACAATCACATCGTGCTAACCATACCAAAACAATTGTCCCGCGAACGATGAATACCTCACCGGCAAGCTGAAAGGACGCAGGCATTTCATAACACTTGAGCCACTGCTCACAGCCGGCTACATCGTCTGATCTTTTCGAGCATCGCTGGATTCGCGCTGAGCCGTGCCAAAGTCCGGAAGTTGTCAGGAAATCAAGTCAAAAGAGTGAAAGAAAACCGAAACTCAAACCCAACCAAATCTATGGCAGAAAGTAAAGAAACAGCCCAACAGTCGGTGAAGCACTCACACTGCTAAACGCTCCTTCGCCTAGCACTGCAAGAAGCCTAGTGTGCAAGAAGTGGCAGCTGGTGGCACAAAGTGTAGCCGACCAGTCAACCAGTTCAAAACTGGAAGGAAATTGGGTGAAAGTGAAAGATGAAAAACAGGACTGAACCAAAAGGGTGAAGGTGAGCATGGTAATAATGGGAAACAGGTTGTTACCAGCGTGGATCAATTGGGTGCGCCAACCAAAATATCTGTGACACAATGTTGGAGAATTTGTAATTTTCTTCTAAAATAACTAATGTGACTGAAAATTAAAAAAGAAACATTAAATAGCTCATTCATTCACTTACAGCTTATTTAATCTATTATTCATACGTATGAAACGTCATACGAGTATGATGAAATGATAAAAACTTATGAAAAACAAAGGCGAAAAGGGAACGAGTTACGAGTAGGCAATCTAAGCTTCACAAAGCTCAACAGTTTGTAAACCATTTCGAGCTGCTTTCGTTTCAGGGCTGAGTGCACTTGACACTTGTCAGGAAGCCCTCACAATGACTGGTGCGCACCGGCAGAAAAATTGTTCCTTCATCGCACTGATCCTTGCCTATTCTCATCGTTCAGAGTGCAAAAAAAAGGATGTGCTTTGAAGTTGGCATGACCTACAATTCCCTTGTGCCAGTGTAATGATATGCAGATTGTACTAGATCCCTTCATACTGTAATAGAAAAAAAAGACCTAACAGAACTTCCATGAGAAGGTACTCGATAGAAGCCCAGACGATAGAACAGACCTTCACCGGACTTTTCCTTGGGGCAGATTAATCGATGTGCGGTCAATCGTGCACATCAGTGCGGAGTGCAGTGCGGCATGATAAGAAACCCGGTGACGGCAGTGGAAATGAGCAGTCCCGATAAGCCCAGGCTTTTGGGGTGATAAGAGATCAGCCCAAGCTTCTGGTGAAATATTCTCATTTTCCGCTCGACTGACACCGTTTCCCTACGGGTAGGAGTTTGTTTAACGATTTACGATGGGCATTGTGTCTGTGCGGGAGCTTGATGGCCGGACCAGACTATGCCGTTCAAGATAACCTTTTGAACGAACCAGCAAAGCTGGCATTATAAGAATGCTACAATTAAAGCTTCGAGTTGTAAATTTTCTCTACGGAATTTGTGTGTTTCTTTTTCCCGTGGTGCACATTGTAAACCGCTACAGACAATCGGAAACAACTTGACGAATGAAGGACGAATGAATGGAGCGTTTGGTAGCCGTGTGGCGGAAGGAGTTGATTAGGGAATGTATTATTCGTACCGAGCACCGGAGAAGGATTCCGTAAATTTCGGAATGTCAACAAGTTCCGGGAAGACACGTATCGGGAAGCAGGATGTGAGTGTCATGTGCAGCAAACAATGCAAGGATTTTACACGAGAATTCATTCGCAGGATCAGAGTGTAAAGAGTGTCAACATGTGTTTAGGTCATACCATTGTTTGACGCTTGCAAGATTCAGATAGTACATTATTGTCATCTGAATTGTTTTGCACAATGTAAAATGTGAAAGATCTAAATCCTAGAAGCTTTAGAGGTTATTTAGTTTGGTTGAGGAATTCTTAGAAATAGGCTATGCTAACAAATTTCAGTACTATTTCTATCTTACTTAAGTAATGTTAATCGACCAAGACGAACGCAATGATGTAAACAAAGAAGTAATTTAATTTTGAAGACGGATTTGTGTAAGGTTTTTAGTAAGGCAGTTAGTAAATATAGACTTTGTGTCATGCAGTCAAGAGGAGGTTTTATAAGATTTTGTATCGGATGCTTTCCAAAACTTTCTTTGAGAATTCATCCAATTGGTGAACTAAAGTCTTCATCAATGTTGTGTAAATGAAACTTTCTCTTTCATTTTATCTTTAACTGGAGTAAAACCATACTTTTTGCATGATTAGTTTGACAGTAGAACTTACAGCAAAACCAACAAAACCACAAAACACCTTCATTCTATCCCGTTTATCAAAATTAAACAGCGAAAATCATCCCAAGCACTCTTAGGAGACCCTGTCCTCCAAATAGGGCCGAGGGTCTATGATGTCCTGGTACACTAAAATACTCCCGTGTATACAGACAATCATCAAAAGGTCAAACTCTTCTCAAAAACCTCACACGACTCTGCTTAATTACCGAACCCATATACTGGAAACCTTTTCCATCCGGGAAGGGAACACCATCGGAGCACCATCGCAAAAAGGGCAAAACACTCATCAATCAACAGATGAACGAGTGTGACGTGAATAAACTGGCAAAGCAAACCCACAACTCAGCTGTTGTGTTTCTGATATCACTGTTGTTGCCGTACCCTTTTATGCTAAAAAACCACCAGCCAGCGCTGCAAAACTTCCAACTGACACAGATCATATATCAATCGCGTGCACGCCCGATCGATCAATCGGCTCTGCGTCACGTTCCCAAGCCAGTGCACGTTGGTGCCGTACGCAGCTCGGCTCCATCTCATTGCGGTTTAATTGTTTGCGCGCTCTCTCTCGCTCTCCTTCACCCTGAATCTGAATCTCCGCAATTGAATGTTCGTAAAGACTGTATGCAAAGTCTGTATCCGCCATTCGATAGCGTTACGGTTCAATGGCGAAATGTGGTTTTAATGGTGAATCGAAGAAAACGGGCTGAGCTAGCAGTGCTCGCTGCTGGGAAGTGGAATTGTCGTCGTCGACCTAGAATTTCAAGTCGTAAACTTGTGTTACTCGTAGATGTGAAAATCGAGACGCCAAGGTTTCTTTAGTTGTGTTTTTCTTTCTTTCTTTCTTTCAAGAGATTGTTTAAAACTTAATGAAACAGCTTACCTTGACAACGGCTACCTCGGTCTAAAAGTGATGATAGTTTGACGTGTGAAGAATGCTCGCTACACCGGAACAGATCCCGACGCTGACGGCACTATTAACTTTTTTTTGCGGAAGAAACTTTTGCACCAACCGAGTACGTGCCGTTTGGACGCGTGAACAAACTGCTGCTGCTGCTGCTGATGCTGCAACTGCCGTGAACGTCTGTCAACCCAGGGCTCGCAAATCGTATATTATCGTCGTTAGCACGTCGAGCACGGAGTGTCGCGTATCACACCCCTTTTTTCCCTACTCCTTCCCGTGACACACATACACCCACCTACACAAACACACACACATTTTCACATATACACGCACACACGCATGAAATTAAACACTTTTTCACTCACGCACGGCACTTGCTACAGCTCCAGTGTGTGTTTTTCTTGCAGTGACAGAAGCGTTGAGGGCTGAGGGCTGTCTGGAGAAAAGCTAAAAAAACTCACCGTGATCAGGACCATAAACACTCACATACGCACAACCCATATTGAATACAAAATAAAAAAAAAAACCAAGGAAATAAAATAATACACACACACACGCACGCACTTCATGCAAAACGGTCTGACATACCGGCCTCAACCGGAAGTACCGTGTATCCTGATCCCCAACAATGACCAACAAACACCAAGTGAGAGCGATACCAGCACGACATCCGGACATCCGGAAGGATCCGATCTTGGGACAATTTTTGGGAGGAGAGTCGGCGAAAAAGTTGCGAAAAAAGCACTGAAACAAAACATGCCACCGGCAAATGTCACGGTCAGGATCATGGATGGCAACACACATACACACATGAAGGCCTGAGGATTCTACTACGTCACGTGCGTTCCTCTTTTTTTGTTATTTGGTTTTTTTCTCCTTCTTTTTATCGTTTTGGCTGAAGGAATCAACCGTGTCGTTAAGAAACTCGTTTCTTCGTAGCAATAGAGCTGATGGCACTTTTTTTTAGCTGAGTTAGTTCCGCCCTTCAAGTTGTACTTGGTGGAGATTGGTAAAGCTTCACATTGGTACCGTTTGCCAGGTTTCAACCGGAGATTGCGGTTTAGAATACCCAAAGAAACAAAAAAAAAAAAGGTTCAAAAAATAACAGCGCGTGTGTGCAAGCGTACCGTGAAGCACAACAGATGATCAAAAACTCGCTAAGAATCGTCGACTTGAAGTTGCCGAAAGCTTCCATGTCTGGTGGGGTGAAGAGCGCGCGACTCCACTTTATTCGTCTTTAAAAGTTGTGTTATCCTACTACAAGAGCGTCTACACGAGATATCTACCCTGCCTATTCGCGTTTGACACACGCACGTTCACCACTGTGTCGTTGGGATTTTCCTTTCGCGTACTTTAAACACTTTACACTTGGTTTACGCACGCAAGGAAAATCTTGGGCGCTGTCACCCGCAACGAAAGTGAAACAGAACGATGAAAGGACACGCGTGAATGGGACACAATCAGCAGCAGTTTGGTGTGTGTGAAGAATTTCGGGCAGTGTGGTTACCGGTTGCTTCTTGGTCCGCAGGGACGACTCGCTACAACGTACTTTTTCGAACGTAAACAACACGCTGACACTCTCCAACACACACACACACTCTCTCTTGCTTTCTCTCCCCTTGTTCGGGCAGGTGTAAACTGTCCATTTTTTTCTTTTATTTGTAGAAATTCACGTAAATTGCAGACGGTACAAATTCCGTACCGCTTGAAGTCGAAGTCACTATGTGATCACCGTATACGTTAAGGTCACACTGACCCAGCTGTCTGGTGATGTCACATAACTTTACACACACGCACGCTCTCACACATCCACACTTATCACACAAAGTGTATCACTTGCTATACGCCCTTTTCTGCCTTCTTGCTGCCCTACCAATTCCATGCCACGCTGCTCTGGCCACCGTGAAAGTACCGTGGAAAATTGGGAAAAGAAACAACTCCGCTCAAAAGCACCGCGAAGTCGATTGCACAGAAGCTTACCGCTGGTTCGTATTCGTTTCCTCGGGGAAGCTACCGAACGCACCGAACTGAGCTGACAAACTGACGCACGAGCATCCCAGCGCGTATCCACCGGAAGGAATTCCACGGTGTGTTTTTGCCACTCGCTCTCTGGTGCGCTCTCGAGCTTTCGTCGATTCTGTGCTCGGAGAACACGAAGCATGGACGGCGATGATGGCGATGATGATGAGCACGATGATGCTGAGGATGTACCGTGAGAGCCACCATCATCCATCATCACCTGCTCACTGGGGCTGAGTGAGATGAACTCACCAGGCATTTCATCGTCGTTGGAGCCTTTTCAAGCTGGTGGCTAAACAAAAGGAAGGAAGGGAAGCATGATGAGTAGCATGAAAAAGTGAGAGTGAAAATGGACCATTGGCAAACAATTTAACGTGTTCGGTTTTGTTTTTGTTGTGTGCTTGTCTCGGTTCATGCATTTCTCTCAGGCAATACAGGCTATCCTCCGGTGGAGAGTGAATGTGATGAGCTTAGACAAACAAGAATAGCAATGGAATTTGGCGAGCAACAATTTTATGTTGCTTGAGCAATGGCATGCAGTTTGGGTGCTGGTGTGCATTGTGTTTGCAGAGAAAAACACCCGAGCGGGAGCTGTATTAACCGAACTTCCGGATGACTTTGACCATGAGTGCTACTGAAATTGATAGTTTTATTTTTCCCCTAGCAATCGATGCTTGCCGTTGATCACAAGAGAGCAGCAGACCCACCAGGAGGATTGGAAAAAACATTTTTTCAAAGGTGGTTTAATTTAATTAACGTTTCACATTCGATAAAACTATAATATAAAACACGTTGACAACGACATGCTAAGTTATTTTTTAATGATGATAATCGTAGCCAAGGTATCGAGACAATTTTCGATGACTAAATTGAGGGCAGTTTGGAATAATCGTTACAAAATACTCTCACTCAACAATGAAACATGCCGAGGGTATGGTAGATAACAAGGAACATGCCTTGTTAAATTTATGTACATTTTAATACAATACAGCAGTTAGCCGTCACATTTATAAATAAATTAAAAATAGCTATAACTAAACATACTTTTCTTTACTATACGTACTAATTTGCTTACGGATTAACAGCAACAATATAAAAGTTGCCAAAACCGGTATAAAATCCTCAACATTTATTGCCAAATGGATGTGCATTTTTCGTGTTTGTGGAATGTAGAAAGATTGCGTCTACTCGACACATTGTTCACCAACAAAACATACGAAAGGCCATGGAGCATAGTTGGGAAAACGTCATCCAACATGCCCGACATTTGGTGACGCTGCACCGTGTCTGAGACCTCTACTTGGCGCAAAAAGTCCGTCGATAGACGTTCCAATGTCTGCCTTCGATTTTATGTTTAAACTGCTACTTATAGGAAGATTTAAACATCTTCGACAAATAAATTCCGTGCTGAAGGCCAGCATCTTTCAAAAAATTTAATACAGTGGCGGTCTTGGAGATGAGGCTCCAAGCTCAAGAGATGCCCTGAATTCACAAAGAACCCTTCCTGGTGCTGACCAATACCAGGATTCGGTGGAAGAAATCGCATCTATGGTTTTGCTCTGTATGAGATGTTTGGCATTAGACATTGCGTCAAAATTATGTTGCCCGACTGCAGTAAAATATTATTTGGTAAAATGTAGAGCAATAATATTTCTTACAATAGGGTTTTCAAAGTAAAGTGCACCTTTCCTCAATAAGAAATATATATATATTCTAGCTTTATGTGCTCAGATTCAAACGTTTTAGTTTCCACCAGCAGCAAACCTATCCAGTAACAAGCATCGCATCTGCTAAAAGAATGACGTTGACGCCACCCTAGCTTGCAACAAGCTAGTCCCATCAAACACTAATTAAGGTCACTAATCATTCCTCGTTTGCCCATAATGGTCCATTTGCGAGTAAATAGCGTACCATTAGATACACCAGATTGAAGGCTACCCTCTGCTACTTCGTCTTCCGGCACTGGGTCCAGAAGCAACGGAAAATGACTCGTCGTGGGGTTAAGATTCATTCTCGTTCTACCAATCTATTTTCTCTCTCTCTCTCTCTCTCTCTCTGTGGGTGGTGCATCAAACTAAAGATATGTACCTTATTAAACCAGTTAAACGATTCCGGTAGTATGTGCAATGTAATTTCAGCATCGTAATGGTACAGCTCAGAACGACTAAATGATGGATGGAAAGACAGTACCAAACTTCTCTGCCCAGCCCAGTGTGGTTACTTCACACATCAGTCACATCTTTGCAGCTGCAGCAGTGTTGATATTGATTGCTTATCAACATACCACACAAAGTATGTACTGTACAGCTGACGAAGCGTCTTGAGATGTTTGTTTGTCAGCTAAATAAATGACCTCTTTGGTAGAAGTTGTATCGCTTCTCCTAGAGCGAATCTTATTTCTTGACTTCATTTTCTCGATTAAAGACGAGTGTGGGAAGGTGGTGAAATTCTGATGCCATCGTCAAAGCCATCCTCACTAATTAACCCTTTTCCAGTGCGTGTGCGTGTGTGTGTGTGTGTTCTGATCGTGACCTGCTGACAGGATGGAAAGCGTAGCCTATATTGAACGTAGCGAAACACGCACAAGCCATCGACATGACGTTGTGAGCAGCAATGACACCGTATACAACACATCAAACTAGTAACTGCCCATATCGAAGGGTTCCCACCGCAGCCCAGTGTATCATACATCCTGCCCCTTTTTCTCATCATCACCATCATCGCCATCATCACCGTCAGCGGTAGTCTCAACAGATTGCAGATTCAAGGTCTTGTAAAGTTAGCCTCTCCGTCGCTATACAACCCGACCACACAGGCTCTCGCCGCCGTGAGTCCACTATTGAGGGTCAGGTGCTATAACCAAGTGTTGCACCGTAGCCGAACCAGTGCCAGATGGTAGCAGCATCATACATTTACGGTTCGCCCAGTCCATTCGTCGCCCTTCTGGCGGTGGAAATCACATTCGGAACGCATGCGTTCTCGCTAATGGTGAGTAACTCACGCTCATTAATTGACACCGACGTCTCAGCTCACGGGCGTGTTGGTGAGATGAGAGCTGTTCGCTTCACCAGATGAGATGGGCGTGATGCTGTGCGACGTATTGATGTGAGACGATCTTGAAATGATTGTAGCATTGATTTGCAAACACGATTTGGCCTGCGATACGTTATTGATTGAACAAACAACATTGATTATGAAGTGGTTGTTTAAAAAAAATGTACACATTCAAAGTCCTACAACCGTCTTAATACTGTTACTATTTAAGTTAAAAAATCTCAGATTTATTCCAAGAGAAATGAACATATTTGGTATTAACCAAAAGCAAATATTTCAGATATTTTCAGGAGTGTGATGACTGAGGATAAAGCAGTGTTGGTTAGGAATGCCAGTCCAATTATGCGTAAGCTTTAGCTCAATGAGGCAAGAATTGGTAGCCAAAGCTCTCTAAAGTCATAAAAAAGAAGAAAAATTCGGGAGAAAATAATAAAAAAAACTTGTCAAAGGAATTACTTGCCAAAAAGAAAATTTACTGAAACAAGCTTAAAACAAACATCTAAATAACAATTTAAAAAACCTTCTCTGAAAGCGTTATAATCGTGAAACAAAACAAGAACAAATTTAGGTACATCTAACGTTTTTTTTTATTGCTCTAGAATTATTTGAATTTATGTATTGTTATTTACATTGGTTGAGCCAAAAAAAGAAACGTTACGCTCCCTCCTTCAGACGGATCGAGACATATAAAAAGCAACAATTCGACATGAGACATAAGCCGGTGGCACGTTGGTGGCAAGATTGAATATTTTTAAGCAAATGTTTTTCCACCACCACCTTCCAACGCCCCGGTTTCATTCTCGGAAGAGTCTCGTGTCCATGTAATCGTGTCCTCCGATCCGTAAGCCAATCTGTATCGTTTAATTTTGTAGGCAAGATCAAACAGGATCGTGTATTGTGGGGGGAAAGGTAAGCAGGAAGGTTCGGAACAGCGGTTTTGCCTAGGCTAGGTCAATCCTGCTAATGGTATGTCAACATTTGCTTGTATGCTTGTGTCCTGCCTTCCATTCCTGCCTTTACTTATTCCGCCCGTTCCACTCACACAGACATAAACACACATTCACAAATCATCCGAAACAGAATGTTTCGTTACGGCTGACCAGAGACACCGATCAAAACCGAGCAGTATGGATTGCAGGGGTTTGCTGCGGCAAGGTGACATGATCCCTGCTGCTATGCTACTCGGCGGGGCCGAGCATGCAAACTCAATGGCAGAACGATTAAGACGATAGAAAAGGAAGCAAATGACAAAACCTCAACACGAGCGAGCAGTAACGCGATAGAGGAATTGATGATAAACGGAACGAAAAACAAGAACCCGGGGAGAGGAAAAACACTAAGCCGTTGTGTTTCAAGGTTGTCGGATTTCACTCGAAATCACATTCCCTCCCCAAAAGCAACAGATTCTACGCCCACAATGTATCATACACGCACACACACACACACATACACGCATACACGTGCAATCATACAGGGTCAGTAAAAATATTTTCCTACAATCCAAACAAAAAAAAAAAAAAGGCCAATAGCTTCTTTGTCGCGCTTTATGTCCTTTTTGTTTGCTACATGATTCTGCCGCTGGGCACTAATATACATCGGAACGTGAAAGGAAGGAAAATAACAACACCCACAAACCACCCCTTTTCCTGTTTATCCAAACCCCGCCCGGTACCCGGTCGGTCCGGTTGAGGCGGTCGATGTGGGGTTTGAAATCAATTTATCAAAATTAAACCGTGCGGGCGTCATTCGCAATCAACGTTTCACATTCGGTTTAAAAAATTTCGCTAATAAACAACGCACCAGACGCTAGCAGGGAAGCCGCTAATGGGTCAGGAGGCAAAGTAACGTTGAATAATGGAAAGAATGTACGGTGAAGGTGTATCGTTGCCATTGGCAAAAGGTGGCGAATGCCAATGCCACGAAATGTTTTACCGGCTGACTGGTGTGACGTACGGTAGGAAGTAACATTTCTGATTGAAATGTTATTTTTAGTAAATTATAAATGCGGCTTCTGGATGCAATCTTTGCCGTGTGTCGTGCGTAATCATCAAGAGTAATGAAGGTGTAAAGAATGTGTCTGATGATCAAGGGGTTTTTGGCTCTCTTTGGTTTGTGTTGGTAGTGTGATGTTGTAGCAAAGAAGCAGGTGTATCGAATGTTCGCTTACAGCACTTTGAGATTAGAAAATGATGCCACTGTAGAATGAAAGACGGTGGAAAGTGGAAACGAACTGAGATTGGTTTTGAGAAGTGATTTTTAGTCAAAATTTAAGATGAATGTTGACATGATTTGGTATGATTTTGTGGTTTGTTAGTAAAATAATTGTATTACTTTGAGAATGATTTTAAGATAATTTTACGAATGGTTTTATCTTTTCAAATATCATTCCAAACGAGTTTCATCATAAGGTTAAATTAGCATCGTACTAATTGGAGTCCGGTAGATAGACTACGATATGATGCTACAGTGAATTATGTTATAGACTGAAGGTCAGGAATCACATAGATTTAGCGGTCTCTACGAGTTAAAAAGGGCTGAATTCGGGAGATTCAAATGTAAAGAAACAGAGAGAGAGAGAGAGAGAGAGATAGAGAGAGAGAGAGAGATAGAGAGAGAGAGAGAGAGAGAAAAGTTGGAACACATTTAAACGTTTTATAGTTACTGCAAAGGGGCCGATCCTCACGCGGCACGACGGAACTGGGTTCAAATTCTAAACGAACCGTTCCGGCGTAGTGAAGATAAACTACGTGATATCAATAAGTCTAGTAAACAATTCGATGGGCCGGGAGGTGGATGAATCTGGTTGAGGTCTTCGACATAAAGATGCGTAGTGTCAAGACGCATCTAACGGTATTCCGGACGCCAAGATCGGACAACAAGTGACCGAGTTATCGCCGATTTTCCATGGAAATGCTGTTGTTTTCCGCAATAACATGGCGGGGGGTGGATGGATCGGGTTGGAGTTTTCAGCAAAAAGTTGCGTGGCTTCAAAACGCATCCAACGGTACGCCGGACGCCAGGGTCGGACAAGAAATGAGCGACCATTTTTTAAATTTCCATTTGCTACCTCCTCGCCTGGTATGCTCTCCTGTTACTCCTGGTCGGATATTGCCGCATCGAAATCCACAAAAATCTGGCACAAAAATCCGCCCAGAAACGACTTGTAGTAACAGGAGAACATGACTTCGAAGAGGTAGCTCAGGCCGGCCAAAAACTTCCAAATCCAAACTTAAAATCCACAATCAGTTTTAAAATCCCAAGGCAAAATTAAAAGTTGAATTCCAAACTTAAAATTTGCAACTCAACTTTAACTTGGATTTCGAAAATTAAAACTGTATTTGGAATTTTTGGCCGGCCCGAGCTACCTCCTCGAAGTCATGTTCTCCTGTTATAACCAGTCGCACCAGGTCCGATTTTTGTGCCAGATTTTTGTGGATTTGGATGCGGCAAAATCCGACCAGAAGCAACAGGAGAGCATACCAAGCGAGGAGGTAGCAAATGGAAATTTAAAAAGTGGTAGGAAAATAATTTCTTTCCATCACGACAAATTGTTTATATTATTTATATTTTATATTATTTGCTCTCCATTTTGTTTCATTCTTGAAAAATCTTTTAAAAAGACCTCCAAAACGTGGTTTTGAATATTAAAGGGAGCTGAGTGAGTTTTTTCAAAGCCTTGTCGGTAAGGTGGGGGGTGGGGGGGGGGGGGGAATCTGCCAGCAGCATTCCCTTGGAAAATCGGCGATAACTCGCTCATTCTTGGTTCGATGCTGGCGTCCGGCATACCGTTGGATGCGTCTTGAAGTCACGCACATCTTTTTGCCGATCTTCCCAACCCGATCCCTACATTCCCCGGCCAGTAATTGTGAAAAAATATATTTTTGTGGAATAGCTGGGCGGGGGCTTGATACAAAAATTTTAAATAAAAAAAAAATCCAACGGTAATCCGTAGTAGGCGTAGTGTTACTAAAGTTAAAATAAAAAATAAGAAATTTAAGGATTTTATAACCAAAATTATTTTTACCCATCGATTCAAACGGTGTAGTTTTTCTTGCAAAATCATAAGATAAATAATTGATGTATGAGATTAAATCGATGCGAATAGTAAACTCTCGCGAATCTTTCCTTATTACAGCAAAGTGACTGTATGAACTGCATTTGTTTAGTTCAGAATGTTTTATTTCCTTGTTAGTTTATAATGCAAAACATTATTTAAATTAAACGTCTTATTCGATTTATTTGCACTTCTTATCATCTTTTTTTGTTTCAAACATAACTTTAGTAGAGTCTGTAAAATATCTTTGGCACACTATCTAAAATATATATGTAAAATATATTTGGCTCGAAAGAAATGCTTTTATCCACCATAGCACACACACGACGCATCTTCCACGGCTTAAGTACAATTGCGGTTCTCTCGTCTTGTGGAACGGAAAAGCAAAAACCCTATTGCTTCCCCTTTCATCTCCTTTTTTTTTCTCGCCACCGCACACCCTATCTGTCAAACACCCGTGGCAATATTACATCACTTGCGTTGCTTGCGCGCGGAACACCAACTACTAGCGGGTGCACAATCAGTCACGAAGGTGCTTGAACGACGCAAGAAAACCAGCCCATCCCTTTCCTCCCCCCTCCTCCCCCCGCCTGAAGGGGCGTTAGGATGGTCGGAACGATGGTGGTGCTTACACATTTACCGTGTGTCGCCCGTCTGACGGCCTGAACCGTGTCAATGAGTTAGCCCGGGCGAGCAGTAAAAGCCGTGATGGGGAGTACCGTTTCCAGCCCCCCCCCCCCCCCCCCTCATCCGTCAGTACACACACCAGCATACACGCCTGTAGAGTGTGAAGACGAACCAGATTTTTGGCCATGCGGCAATGCCGCCTGGCGAATGAGAATTTGTGACGTTCGTGTGAGTAATACGTGCGCTTAAACCATATTCAATGCCATTGCGTACCGATGACGGTGATGATGATACGCGATGATGATGACAATGAATCTCTTACCTCGATTGTAACGGTAGATGGTTTTTTTGGGAAGGTTTTTCTTTTTTCCCACTGGTTTTTTTTTTCTTTTGGGGTTTTATTCGGTTTAAGGTCGTAATTTTACGGCAAAAATTCGCTACACAACAATCAAAAAGGCATTAAAATGATTGATGTGGTCTTAGGGGAGCGAGATTTGCTTGTCTCCTTTTGCTAATGCACTGTACACATCGCAAGTGTATTCGAGTGTTGAAAATGATTTCCTTGTTTCATAAAAAAACGGGTTAAATATTTATTTAATTTATTTATGTTGAGTATGACGGTTTGCACCGTACTGTCAGTAATATATTTAGTTAAAGTAAATTAATCAACCCATAACCCCAATGTCCCAAAAATAAATCCTTTACGATGGTCTGCAACTGCAACGCTACTGCCTTTTAGTTTGGTACCGACCCGACGCACAAACCACCAGTTCAGGCAGGTTCGCCGATTCTGTTCGCTCTGCTGTGCAACGAAATCAAATTTGACTCGACAGCTCGACAAACTGCTCCGTCCAACGTTCAATAGAACGGCGAAAAAATGTGCGTACATACGGCCCCCACGTTGTTGCCGACCTGTCACCACAAAATTAGGACCACCGGTGGTGCCAACGCTTGGATGTTTGATTCTTTTATTTTGGCCGATGCTCTTATATTTTTGCCTTTTATCTCTCTCTATCTCTCTCACTCTTTCTTTCGTTTAACCAGGTTTCACCAACCCACCTATGGTCAACGAACGTGCGCGTGTATGTTGCCTCGATTAGATTTCCACCGCAAACGCTCTCTCTAAACCAATGCGCTTAATCTCTCACCATGGTCAACGGACGTACAAACCGTTCCTTACGGCAGGTTTGTTTGCGCAGCCTACTTGCGCAAACGCCGGCTGCCGGTCGCCCGCACCCGGATGGCCATTTTGGCCGTCAGTCGAACGACGGCAGGCCTTCGGGCCCGTTCCTTCGCGATCCGTGCGTAGAGTAATACAATTTAAAATTATATTCCTTTTTCAGTTGTGTGTGAAACGTTTATTATCTTACAAGGAAAACTTAATTGCAACAAAAAAAGATCCACAAATCATACCAACTCCTCTCTTAACACACGAAGCAAAACATGAAAGTGTGAAGTGTGACTCTTTTATCTGTTGACGGTGAAAATATGATGAAAGGGTGTTTGGTGTCAGTTTTACCTTGATGCATGGTGTGTGATGCTGTACCATCATAATCATTTAGCACGTGTAATGTGGCCACATAAATTGTACGCTTTTCGTGTGTTTTATTTTGTTTTTTTCGGAAAGAAATTCACGGTGAAGTGTTTGTGGTGAAATGTGCTGCAAAATTGTTCTTCAAGTGACCGTTTCGTATGAAGAAAGCGAAAAAGTAGGAGAGAGAGAAGAGATCAAGTTAAAAAAAACACAAAAAAAAAAAAAACAAAAAGCGAAAACGTTTTCTGGAGCACATCTTAAACAAACGAAAAACCAAACCCTTCTACCCGGTATTGCTTTTTTTTTACCGTGGAACCACTTTCAACGAAGGATGGCGACGGTGTAATGGAAGTGATGAGTGGAAATGCGTTACGTTTTTTTCCTTTTCTATTTTTCATGATATTCTTTTCTTCCTCCTTTTGTTTCCTTGTGTGCATTTTAAAGGTGCATCAACGTGCACCTTGGGGTTTTGTGGATGGCCAGGTGTGCGAAAGCATCGTCGTGAATAAAGTGTGTGAAAATAAAGTGATAGAGAGTGTGAGCTTGTGGAAGTGTGGAATTAGAACGAGAGGTGTGTTTGTGCATAAAGTGAAAAAAGAAACCCCGGAGAAACATCTACCACCGCCAGGGAAGGGTCCTTTCGCTTCTTTCGATTTGCCCGTGGGTGTGCGCGCAACCGAGCGACACTCACGGAGCTGTGTCATCCCGCCAGTTTCTACAACAACCCGCGAGCACAAGTGTAGAAGTGAGTATTATCATTAGTAGGAGGGATTTAAATTTTAACTTTCATTTTAATTTCTTTAAGAGTGTTTCTTTGAATTAAAAACGAATATGTCTCTTGCGGCTCAACAATTTTTGTAATCGAAAAGCGCATGCTAAACGGAAGTGTTTCGATACTGATGAGTTACACATGCCATAAACACTTACAGGTTCCGAGAATCGGATTCCATCCAAATGCTAAAACTCTCCGATTTTCGTCTTATTTTCGGACCGCCAAAAACGCGTAGCATTAAACTTTCTAACAGCAATAAAACAAAGCAAAGCAAGGAAATGTCGCGCCACTTGGGACGGAAAACCGAAACCGAGCCCGAGTGACATCGACTAATCGCTTGCTGTTTAACCCATTTGTTCCTCGGACAGTCTTTAAACTTAACCAACAAAAAAAAAAAGCCCCATCGACCGCTGTATTTCTAATCTGGGTTGAAAGTGTGTGGGCAACGGAAATACAAGAAGAATGAAACAAAAGGCAAAACATCGAGAACGTAGGCGAACATAAAGTTGCTGTTTTACTTTCGTCTGGGTACCGGGTGGTTGTTGGGAAGGGTGTTCAAAGTGGGTCGCATGTGGGTTGATTTTTAATTTCGTCCTCGCATCCGGTACGGTGACCAATCGGGAAGATAATGTAGATTTCTCGCGCTACCAGCTTATGAAAAGTAAAGGGTCGTGGTTGATAAGACCCTGCTATTTTTCCGCTTTTCGATGGGTATGAACGTTCAATTTGAAGGGATAATCGGATCGATTTATATCTGTTTTCAAAGAGACAGAAGAAAAGTTACAGACTAAGTACTTAATACTTAGGAATGATATTTTTTGAGCCATTACCGCCAAGCTGCTTAGCATTCTATTTGAGTACGCAAACATTAAGCTGGTTCTTCTTTCTTGAATGAACAGACTCACAAAAAAAGTTTAATTTTGATCGAGGTACAATTTGGAAGTAAATCGCTATATTGTTATGCTTTTTTTGATAAACAATTTTTCATCCACTCCTGCTTGCTCCCTTGAATTATGAATGCATATGATCCTTAGGACTTTTTATTCGCTCTGTTGGAACGACCTAGTTGTAAATTTTCCTTAAAAGAATAAATAATTGAGCAGCATAAAGACAACATATTTTAAAGTTAAAACAATAGGCTTTCTCTTTCATATGGCATGTAGTAAGGGATTGTTCAACTGTGCTTGTATTCATGACGAAAAAAGACACACACCATGCACAAAAACAAAATAATTATTTCGTTACGGAACAGTGCACTGCCTCACAAAAAAATATTTGCATAATAAAATAGCTTACGATGGATTACTTTTCTACATATGTCACAAGGATTTCAACATTTATCTTACAATAATTTTTATTCAAAGTGCAGTACTGTACTACCTCTTTATAATTGTCTCTTCCCTATCAAATTGATCACGAAGCTTTTTGCTTTCTTTGACCAAAGTTAAGTGACTGCATTTTTTATTCATAAGCAAATCTAAACTGAAAGCATACCGAACATTTTAGTAGGATTTCAAAATATTTGCCTTAAAAAGAACATGTGTTAAACAGCCTGTCGTTATTTATCATTACAAAGAGGAACTATGGATGGTGGTTAAGAGGAGTTGCTTAGATTCTGCATTTTAAAATATGAAAAAAAAATTTCCTATCTAATGCTACTTAAAAATCTCAGAAACCAATGTTTTATGCATCATAATGGTACAGTCAGTGTTCTTTAAGAAAGATAGCAACCAATTTATGGAGTTTTTATTTTTTTTCTTCAAGGACCACCACACTGCACTGCTTAAAACTAATTTAAAAACAAAATATAATACCCATTGGTTGGAAAACAATTCCGTCTCCAAACCTTCTTCCGTAATGAAATTATCTCCCGGGGGAGCTAGGACGTGAATTTCACAATAAAATTCAACAGAAAAGTATTTCTTAAAACATAAAGGATTGTTTTACTGTTCCTTTCTCCTCCACAAAAAGTTTTCTTAATTTAAAGGCAAGGTTAAAAGACGCATAAATTATGTTTAAAAAATCAAAACTTTTTTTTTTAATTTCTTAACACATTTCACTATCGTTCAGCGCCCGATGTGCAGTGTTGGTGAATTTTTCGGTGAAGGTAAATTTGTTGTTCTGTCATTGCGCCTCTTCACTACGATACTTTATTTTTAGCCGAACCGTGTCTGATTCATTTTTCAACGGCATTTGCTTGCTCGCTTCGCATGGTGTATTGATGTCATTGTGCGTGGGAAACATGTGGTTTAAACAATGTACACCCTATTGAACTGTTTGCTTGATTTCATTCATTAAATTTGCTTCAATAATACTTTTTAAAGTTTCTTGCATTGACCGTTTAACGTTTACTAATTAATTGTCGATTTAAGCGTTATGTTACTATCTCATGCACAGCCCCTTCGTATGCGTTCGTGTTTGTGAGCCAAACTACCTAACTTCCTTTGCTTTTACCTCAATGCCAGCCACTTGATTTTAATCCCTACTCTGTGTTGCGACGATTGCGGAGGTGCTACACGATTACGGAAGAGCTCGTGCACGAAGAGATTTATTTTTATCCCGCTCCGTACCTGCGCAAGCACACCCCGTTGGTCGAAGGACTGCGACCACCACGAGAATGTGCTTGTGTGCAAGCGAAAACACTGCCCCTACCTTTGCTACCTACACCTTCAGTCACAAATCCACATCCCGATCGGATAGTAGCGATTTGGTAGATAAATCGAGCGATGCGCAACAGAAAAATTCCATTCGTATGATTTTGCTCACCGCAAGAATGCGAAACAGTTACAAAGAATGGATAAGAAAATGGAGAAGTAAATCGTTCATCCATCCATTTTATTCACCACAGCATAATGATTCCCATCAACCGCTCATCATTATTGAGTGCAGTAACAATGTTGGACTCACGAGGACAAGGACGGTCACAAAAACCAGTCCATAACTCACACTAGAGGCAGTTACTGTTGGTAGAAAGTGTAAAAAATTGAATTCTGTGATGAAGCTATACAACTTTAATTATGAATAGTAACTGGGCACATAATCATACCCTCATGTACCCGCTGTCCGGTGAATTAAAGTGTAAGATGAATAGACGCCAAAATATTGCACAAATTGATGCCCTCGTGAGTGATGGTTGTAGCAAGCAAAAAATGTTACTACATGTCACATCACAAGGCTGATTGCCGTTGATTGGCAGCTTTCGTTCAATTTTCTACACACCCAAATACACAGACACACACATACAGTGCGCGACAGTGCTTTCCTTTCTACTATATTTGTTTGCGTAATGCTTTGCAAATAATAGCGTTACTCACTTGTAACGCGTGCTCGCGCGTAATTGGCCATGAAATGCAAACCATGAGTGGATGTCTCATCGAGTTGGTGAATTCGCAAAGCTTCCACCATCCATCTCCATACCTTGTACCTTCTCACAAATTTCCCTGCGTTCTGCTGCTGCTACATCGCCTGATGGCAATCATCTTCAGCTCATTGGGAATTGATTGACGAAGAAGCAAAGCAGCAACTAGAAACTAGGTGGGTGGATGGCGTGCAGCCCTCTACACTACCCCAAAATCATCGGAATCAGCATGAACGATTCAGTTGATGGCGACAGAAAAAAAAGAAAATGGCGTAGTGTATAGTATTTGTCACTCGCTGGTGGTGATGGTCGCTTTTTATCGTCTTCGAGCGCATTTCATTTGTCCATAACCGCTATTGGTTGTCTTTATTGGGTGTAGGTTTCTTTTTTCCGCTTTGGCGTAGTTTTACTATTTAGTTTATTTTACAGTTTTACTGTCCCGTGGTTTACTTACTATTGAAGAGAAGAGATTATGGAGAAGAAAAACTTTCCAACCACAACAAAACAGGCGAGAATATCGATGCTGCTTGCGAGGGAATGAAAATGACAGGTTGTGTGGTTATGCGGTTCTGTTTTGTAAGTTTTAAAATACTGTTTTGTGGTTTGGATCCTCAAAAACAACACGCAATTGCTAGAATCGATTTGTTTTACACTACCTTTCACAACTGTCACAATCATACAGCCAGTGTGATTTTTTTCTTCTTCTCTTAAGTTAAGAAAGTACGCTAAGATCTGCAGTGTATCCCTCATAGATGCAACAGGACACGAGCAGACCGCCATCAAAACACTGCAAAAACATAAAATGAATCAAAACCAAATGGCCTCTCATCACTCCACAAACGCAATCGTCACACGGTCATGAAAATTCGATCAACCAAAGTTAGAGCTCCGATACGGAACGATCCAAGTTTCACCCATCAAACTCATGATGATCATCGGAAGAGGCTAGAATCGTTTGCTCGATTCAATTTGTTCACTTTGGTATTTTCAATTGAACCACCAATCTCATGAATAGGCTGTCATTATGATGTCAGAATGGTGCGGAAGTTATGACAAGAAATGGTCGAAAGATTTATTATTGTACACGACCGAATGTGGGTGGGTTGATGGAGGTCGAAGATGTTTACGAGACTACCGAGCTTTAGGAAAAGTAAAATCAAGCTATCTGATTTTTATGGCACGATTGTCATTCACGATAGCTTTATTTTTATGGGAGATTTGTCAGAATGCACGGCTGCCGATGTCTGGAAGAAACTTTATTGTTGTTTGAAGATTGGTCACCGATGCTAAGCTAGGCAAATACGTCTATTGGCCGTATATCGTACTCGTGTTCCATTATCAAATCAATCGATTTTGGGTGTTGAACGTGAATGATTAATAGATTGTGTAATTGCTTGCAGATGGCTTTGTGAACAGTACAAGTGATTTTAATCAGTTGAAGGATATTACCTAGAGATAAAGATCAATTATTGGCTGTGAATTTAAGTTTTATATTGTTCGTGGAATGTTAAAAGAACAAGCGTTAAAAACCAGCCAACGTTTTCTGTACTTCATCAACCACGTCGTTATTATAATACCCTCTATCATATATTGCTCAATTGTTACAGAAACTGATCACACCTTCGATCGATTTAGCATTCATCAGTTTGATTTGCACCAAAACGAATGTTTCCATTGTGAATTGCAAAAATATTAAAAAGAAATGTAAATATCTTTCCACTTTATCCACCAAAAACTCTACCCGTTTTTCTAAGTGCTAAAATTGTTCCTTCGCCTCCGTGTACGTGCGCCTACAGTGTAGACTATTTGCACAGCACACCCAACCTGTTGCGCCTGTACAGTAGGCAATCCACGGTACACCAGTACTGCCGAAGATAGCACTGAAGGTTATTTTTCGTAGAATATAATCAAGTGTCACCGGGGCGGGGTTAGCGCGTGAGCGTGTGGTGGAGGCTCTGGGAGGAAAAATGCAAGCACAAGTCAAGCTTCCTTCCTTTTCGTCTAACGCACTGACATCATACTTTTGGCGGCAGTAGCAGCTCGAAAACCGATACGCGCGCACGATGGAGACGCCTGGTGATTGATAGCGATTCGGCGATGCGTATCGAACTCGCACGATTCCCGGACGGTGAAAGATGTCCTGACGGTGGTGTTGGTGGTTTTCACGGTGATAAAACCCGATTACACCTCCAGCCAACGGTACCAGTCACCCATTTATCACAAACCTTTTTTTTTCTTTTGCCCTTTCTCTGACTTCTACTCTCACAATTCGCAAATTTTATACCAAAGTGTTCGCGTTTTATTTGGTGTTTTTTTTTGTAGTTGTTGTTGTTCTGTTTCCTGTCTTTTTCTTCTTCTTGCGTTGCAGTACGTGCTGTCGGTTTTGTGCGTATCGTTCAATTGAAATTGATCGCATTCGAAGCGAATCTTTTCGATGAGGATGGGAAAAATGGGCGTACGACAAGCTTTTTTTTTTGTTTTGGCTGACGATGAACTCCCTATCGATTGCATACCCATAAATTTGCTCGCCTGACTGAGGACCATCAGCGCCGTGTTTTATTTGAGGAGATAATGGGTACGGGGTACACAGAAGGTGGCAAACATGGAAGAAGCAACCATGAAATAAAATTTACTTCCCACCACGAATCGTTCGTGTGGCGGTTAGCCTGTGACAAGCGAACCACCACCGCACGAAAGGTCACATTCCTGCAGGCAAAACGTGGCGCTCGTGTCAAATTGTCAAACCTCCTAAAGCAGAAGTTCGATTCGCAATAATGGCAGGTCCATTCGTTTCGCTTCCCAGCGCTCCTTTTGCAAATCCGGTGACAGATAATCGATTCAATTCATCTTCTTAATTGTTGTTGTTATCATTTTTACGGTTGTGGTTCGATTCAGTTAGGCTTCGTTGGCCACCGTTTGCCATTGCAGAGGGGTTTAGTTAAGGGATGAATAAAAAAGTATCCCAAACAAAGGCGCGCTACCATCGGGTGAGAAAATCAATACATACACAGCGTGCGTGCGTGTGTGTGTGTGTGACATTGGAGGGAATAAGATTGAATAGGTGTGCAGCTGGATTTAGTGCGACTATAGACAAACAGACACTAACGACACCTGACCATCGCCGTACCACTCGATGCACGCCACTAAACTCGATGTTCTAGGCTGCCTTTTTGCCATTTACATATGTATGGACTAAAAGCTAGCTTTTGAATGTGACATCAATTTATTTTATCGATGGTTTCCGGTTTTGCAAAGGCAGATACGGTTATAAAAACGGCGTAAGCGGGGTAAAAAAGCAACGCAGCACAAAAGATATGACACTGGACAATCATCTGGGTGTGAGTGTGTGTCCTTCAAGTAGTCGAACATCGCAACCAGCTTCGCATCCGTGCCTGAGGTTTACGTTAACGTGTGTGAGAGTGTTCGATACAGACACCCGTACAATCAAATACACACACATACGCACACATGAGCAAATGCATCAACCTCTGGTGTAAAAGGCCATAATCGAATTCCATCACTGTCCATCGTGGAAAAGTTGACAGGGTGGAGAATGAGAAGAAGGAAAGAGTGTGACAGGAAGTGCGTAAATGCGTACATACGCCTTTACAGCACGGTTCCCTCATAGTGTCCTTGTGTCCTTGTGCGTCCATTATGCCAACGCTATTCCCGGAGCCGTAGAGTGTCGGATGGAGCATAAAGCAAGCATAACAAAAGAGCGCAAGAAAGAAAGAAAATAACACATAATAAAATGTTCACCCACTTTCAGTCCTAGTGCGAAAAAAAAAAACGCTTTAACCACTCATGGGTAACTTAATACGGAGGTTTTCGAGCAATATTGTTACGGCAGACCTTAAAGGAACAGGGACGCGAGTGTGCCAGTTAAACAAATAAACACACAAACGCCATGTTCGGCAGTACGTCACGAAATGACACATTTCGACACACACACACTCACCACGGTGGCCGTCCTGTCAACCAATCCTTTTTGTTGTTTTGTTTTTGGGGAAAATTATTTTTCAGGAAAACACTCTCCCGCACAGCTACATTCAAACAAAGGGAGTAGAAGGATGGATGGTTGAACTTTACCGGGCTGGTAGTGCCACACTAGCTTTCCCATCTCGCTATCTATTGTTGCTGTTCACACCACCTGGGAGAACAATTAACCACACGTACACTGTGTTCCGCTCGATCGGTTGACCAGAGCGGAATGTTTTCCCCATGTCCATACCGAGAATTAATACCACTCGGGGATAATAATATTGTTGTAATGTCCCTTTCAACAGAGGCGTGCTCGTAGCACATATTACATCAAACGATGGAATTGATTGAAAGTTACATGGGACACATTGGGCGAACCACGATAAGGCCGGGTTTCACGAGCTTTAATTTTTGTGTAGTAATTGTATGCAATATGTTGATATTACCCACAATTTGAAGTGATGAGGTGTAGACATGTAATCGTTCACAATTTGACGATCTGAAGGTGATGTAAAGTAATAGAAACCCACATGATTTACGCACAATAAGTGAGTATTGCCCTTCTGAGTTTTAGTTGTTAAGCGTGATGAAGGAATCCAGCAACACACTTATGCTTATGCAAGAAAATAATTAGAAAACATCCTTCAACTGCAAAATTATTTTGGCCACTGCTTCGAAAAGAAAGGAGAAAAAGTAATCTTAGAAAGCTTCTGAAGTCGTCTCTTTTGATACAATGTGGCGAATGTTTAACCTGACCAGCGATCATGTTTTCTCCCAGATACTGCTGGATAAATTCATTAACTTATGTTGCTGAGCCGGGCCTCGTTGCATTCAACAGATTTAGAAGATACCTTCGACTCAGCCTTTCAAGACCGTAGGACGCCTCCGTTTTGAATGGAATAATTTTGACTATTTCAAAAGCTTTAGGATGCCTTCGATATAAGTTCTTCAATCTGAAGATATGAGATGGAACACTTTTTTTCAAGTTTTTACCAGCTCGAGTCGAGTTTTAACGAGTTGAATAGTTTTTTTTAGCTTTAAATATGTGTAGGAAAAAATCTTTTTGCCAAAAATGGTTCTGAAATTCCTTACAAATATCCAAATGTAGTTTTATTACCGTTTATTACCGGTAATGTATATATTACATTATACATTGAAAAAGTACGACGTGTTGTTATGAACTACGTTATTTTTTATGGACAACCATCTCGAATATTTTAAAAATCAACTGATTAAGCTGCTTCTTTGATGCATGATTTATTTGCAAGTAGAAAGTTGTGTTTTAAATAAGATCATTAAACTTATTTTATTATTTTCAATCAAATCAATTTTACGATAGCTACAATTCAAACAAACCAGTTTGCATTTATTAAAAATATTTCCTGTGTTTTAAACTCAACTAAATGTCACATTTGTACAATTCAACGCTTAAAAAAGATTACTGCCTCATCCATTACCAAACATGCCCTTCAATGTTTGCTGTAAAAATCAAATTAAACATAACACCTTAAACATTTTTCAGCACCATTTTACTACACCCAATTGTTTCAGCGATTTATCGTACGAATATTGCAAAACTTTTGCCCCGCTTGCGGCGTTACTGTCCCCCAAAGAAACGTCAATAACATAACTTTACGATCGGTTCCATAATTACGTCGCTTACACGAGACAATTGTTCCTGCGAATCCGTTTAATCCCACTGGTGCAAAGTTTGTGTCCGTAGAGACATATTAAATGCGTCTGCCGCTAGCGTAGCTTCGGCTTACACACTTACACTTACACTTACACACAAAAAAATAATAATTTTCACTCACACTTAAACACACAGAAAAGCACTGAAATGGAATGCATCGAAATGTGCAAAGTTTGCCATTTTATTTGCACGCAAAGAAACATCTCCATTAAACGGTCTTTTTTGTTGTTGCCTTGGAACAAATTCATACAACACCCAGTAGATGAAATGAAGGTTTGTTTCCGAAGGTAAAGAAGAAAGATTCACGCAGAAGCTAAGCAACTACTAATGCATATTGTATGCTGCGAATTGCACCAGAAAATATTTTAAATTTTAAAGCTTGCAAAGTGATGTGCAAAACATCAAAGCTCTCATTCGCGAACGGAATGAGCTCTGTTTGAAGCGAAAGCTTTTTAAGATGAAAAGGTACCGGTATGGAAGTAAGTGTTAGTGTCACTGTTGTTTAACATTGAACGCGTGAGAGCGAACCACGCAATGGAAAGAAGGAAAATGTTGCATTTAATGTGAAGAAAGTTTAACAATTAAATGAAAACTTCAAGAGCTTCTCAAGATTCAGGCTCTATCCGTGATAGTACAAGACTCTATCAGTTAAGTACAATTTTGTTTTTAATTTAATGTGATTAAAAGTAGACAAATTTTACTCGCTCCATGCGAGACTTGAATCAGATTTGTTACTTGTTGTACGCACTTTAGAATTTGTCTCACGCACTTCGAGAGATTTTTCTTCTCATTCTGTCACACTTCCGATGGCGGTGATGGACCGGCCGATCGATCCACCGTATACTCTCGTTTTCAAACACGGAACACATACGTGCACTGCACAAAAATAGAGAATTTTTTCTGTGCCTTCCTTCCACATCTCGATTCTGCCCTTCTAGTAACCGTTTGACGTAGCCAGAACGCAACCTGACGCTTTATCAATCAACTTCAGTTGGCATACGAAGGGATGTACCATCCCATCCCGACCACCATCGAGACAAATCGAACGCAATCCGTTTCGGTGCAGAAGAAACACCCACCCACCAAACTCCCCAATTGGTAAACCCAACGGCCCAACGGCACTAACGAACACACGAAACGAAAATAGCACAGTGCAAGGAAGAAGCAAGATTCCCGGTCACCCGGTCGCTACCGATGTTGACTGGCAGAAAAACAAAGTCATAAATTTTTATCGTCATAAATAATAATGTATCACATTTCGCAGACCGAGCGCTGCGAGTTGGCTTAGAGAAGGCGTGCACGCGGTGGAAAACGCATTTGTGGAGTGAAGATGAAACGGATACGAATGCTGTGTGAGAATGCAATACACAAAAAAATAAAACTCTCTTACACACTCACACAAGCAAAGCAAACAAGATGGCATTTGAACTGTGCGTGTGCCATGTGTGCGTACAGAAGAGAAAATAAAAAGAGAAAATTCAAACCTTCAGCGCTGAACGAACGACAGGAAAATTGGAACTTTTTGCTTCCAACTTCTCATCAAAACCCGGCGTCTGTCAAATTTCATTGAAACTCCATCAGGAGCGAGTATTGAACAGCATCCCTCTGTCCGGCGTCCTGACAGCGATAGTGGTTCGATCGGTTTAGCGGTGTCTGTTTGTGGAAAAGCGTTTCCCCTATTGGCCGCAGTGGCACAGTCCTTCGAGTGGCACAGCATGGTCGAAGTGTGTTGCCTTCCGTTCGGACGTTTGGCGCTTTTTATTCCTTCTAGTTTTTGTTTTATATTACTTTTTACACCTGCTTTATCCCACAGCTTATGGCAAAGCACTGACACGGACGATGGCAGCTTGGAAAGTCGATTCGATTTAATTACAATATGGTGTAAGGGCAAAGAGAAAGAGTGAATGTGAAACGATGTAGAAGTGGTTGGGTCATAATAATGTTCAGAGTTTATGTGTTGGAAATTTGGAACATGTCAAAGAAAGGCTTCATAAAGTATGAAGGAATTCATAAGCTTATGGGAAGAAATTTTTAAAGATTCCTATAGGCAATAAGATGTTTGGCTAACTATCTTGATGAAGATGGAAGAGAAGCACCTACACTGTAGCCATCCAATCGTTTGGATTACGTCCAAAACTGACGAATCCTTTGTAGCTCGCATTTGGCAGTTGACAGTGGAGAACCTGTTTCAAAGAGGAGATCTACGAGCTAAGTAGACTCGCTAGGCTACATCAGCCCACGGATGATAAATTTATGTCATGAGAATGGCACCGTAAGACGCAGCCCAGAGCGTCTTTTTGCGCCATCCACATGGAGTGATGCAAGGCTAATGGATTGGCAGTATTAAGATTTTGTGTTGCCATTTTAAACATAAAAACCAACGGCTGATAAGAACTAACAGAACGACAGCAAATGATGCGTGAAAACAATAATCAATTAATAAAACCATATTTATCACAAACCTTATCAACTTTGCCTCATCATTTCGACGTTTCAAATCAACGTCATTGTAATAAAAATAATACACCATAAATGACAAACAAAAACTAAGCGCAACAAGCACATCCTATCCAGTGAAACACACACGCACCCGATACAGTAGCACCCATCATTTCGAAAGACTAATGATGCAGAATGAGTCATCGTTTGATGAAAGTTTTCGGATCGGAAAACCGGCCAACATCTTCCCAGCGTCAGGCTGGTAGTTAGTACATGGCAACCTAGCCTAGCCCATTCAAGCGCCCGAGTGAAGTGAATCGCACAACTTTGATCATTGTTTTTTTCCCGTTCAACTTCACCACCGAAGGAAGTTAATTCGTTTGGTCAATTATAAAAAGTACCTACTCATTTCTAGCGTTTATCCCGATATCTTCCCGGCCCTTCCCCGTGCGCACCCGCTAAAGAGGCAAAACTTGCTTGATCAGTGCTTTTGTCGTTGTTTTTCTTGCGCCCGAGACATTTAGCTTCATTTGGCGTCGAAAAACTCTATTCAAAAGTTTGATGGCGTGCTTTTGGTTTGGAGAGCGAAACGGAAGCTGGCTGGGATGCTTTAATATTATGTTGGAAAAGCAATTCAATAACAAGTGATGAAAACAAAAGCGCTCACGTTTGCGGTAACGAGTTGTGGTGGATGATCATGAGCGATACACCCCGCTTGCCTGGGTTTGCCTGCTGATGAGAGGAAAACGGTTCGGATCAATTCTATTGAAAACTCATTGCTGTCTAGCGATATCGCGATTCAATGTGGTAGGTGGGTGTGAACTTTGATTAATATTGTCATAATATGAAAACTGGGCGACGAAAGTGCCAAGATAAAATGAGACGGATTATGGAAGGTTAGCACTTGAGCAACAAATATAAATCAGTCAAACACTTAGCATTATGTCAAGCAATCACAATATGATACACAAATTGAAAACCAAACTTTCTCAGGTTTGTTGTTTAAACACAGTCTAAATGCTCTAATTTCTCCAGTAACTAATGTATACCTGAGAACTGATATTAAAGTTTAATTTCAAAATTTAAGTTTTTTCCAAAAAAACTGTCCCATTCGAGTATTTTTTAGATATTTTGTTTGAATTTCCATGTGTTAAACGATATAATGGATTGATATTAAACAAAATATGTTGATGGCATCTTTTGCTGCCTACAACCTGGCACAAGATTTGATCGATAGTCGTAACGAATGTTGCAAAAAAAATCAATAATTTCGAAGAAATATGATTGGTTTCGATATGACAATACTGATATTGCTGGATTTGATGGATATTTTGTGGTTGGAGGGATGGATAGACTAGGTATTATTTTTAAGTATAATATTTGATCACAACACCTATGCAACCACATTTATTTGACAAACATATGTGCATGATCTTATTATATTTTGACAAAATTTACTTGAGAAATTTAACGGCGGAGGCTGTGTTCATTTGAAAACCCGTAGCTCAAAAAATACAAATTTAACAAAATAATACTCATGTAACAGTATTTCATTCATTATCTCTAGAGCTACAATTCATATCATTAAACGTCACTTATGCGCCGTTTGATGTGCTCTGGGAAAACGATTTCCTTTGAACTACGCGAGTCCCGAGTACGGAAACCCATCGTCAAGCGATGGGCGAGCCGTGGCTTCCGTTTAGCTTGTGACGTGAATGTGATATTTTTATTTCATATACATCCTCGAACGCGTCTATCTCCTGCACTCATTTGCTTGGTGATGGACACAAGAGTAGGCGTCGTAGTTCTCTCATCCAACCTGATGGTTCAGCATCGCACACGGAACGGTGTTGCATCTGAATAAATATCGAATAGCAAAAACGCTCGACCATTACCGTAGTGACTGACCTAGTTCTTGTCACAGATGCATCAAAAGAAGAAGGAAGAGAGAAAATGGAACCGGAATCTTCACGAGATCAATATCAGAAAACTCTTAAGAGAAAGAATAGGATGATTTGAAACTTCCGTACGTCACACGTCCTACGACGATCTATTGTTACTAGCAGGGTAGCGTTACCGGTGCGTTACCCTATAGTACCGCTTTACGAGATTTTTTTTTTTTGGTAGGGAAAAACATCTCATCATCAGTAAATACAGGAATGGATCACGTCACAAGTGGAATGCTACCGATACCATCACACGCTTGCCGAAGAGGTGTAGTAGTGGTCTGTCCAAAAATCGTATCTAATAATAACCTCAAAGAAAGAGAGCGAAAAGTTCGAATAACTCAACTCGATGTCTTAATGCCGGTGACGGTTGTGTGTGTGTGTGTGTGCTTCTCCAAATGAGCACGCATCCAACCCGACTGCCACGAGTGCAATTCGTACAGATACTATTTATAGTTCCGCAAACGAATTTCTGTCCTGCATGGGGGAAGAAACTACCACGCGCATCATCATCCGGTACCTGAAATTCCCGTGTGACGCACAGAACGATCTCGGTCTCTAGTGGGTCCGTGTTGTCCTAGGTGTGGGCCACCATCGCCAGCGCGACTAGTCGAGTCCAAACGCAGCGATGGAGATGAATCTTTTCTCTCTCATTTCGGGATTGCTTCTCTCGTCTGGGCATACCACTAACACCAAGTGAATGATCGGGATTCGTGGATGTGGGAGTTAAGTGATCTGGTTGTGCTGCCTTGATCGTGCGAAACGCTTATGCTCCGAGGCAGCCATTTTAGTTCGTCTATTGGAGTGCGCACACGGCTGGTCGTCTGCAGTCGATTTCTCTCCGTCCGCCAATGCTAACGTCAATCGTTGAAATAGTGTGTTAAGAATCGAAACCACACAGTAAAGCAGTGTAGTGAAAATTGCAAAAATTACAAACATACGAACCGGAAGTGTTAGTTTCAGTCGGGAAAAAATCTCATCCGAAAACAAACGAAATACAAGTACGTTGCCTGGTAACATCGAGGAATGCATCGACATTAGGCGAAGAATTTGGTGTGCTTTTGAGGGTGTTTTTTTGCAGAGCGTAGTGCTGCTGGCAGGCCGCACAAAGTAGTTTAAAGTACAAAAGGAAAAGCAAAAAGGGGAAAAAACGACTCATACTGTAAGGCTGCAAAAGAAAGCTATGTTGCTTGCTGGTTAATGTGCTTAATGGGAAATTACTTGGTGTGCTGTGTTGCTAATCGTTTGCTTCCTGGCTTACGTGTATGTATGCGAAAAACTTCATCTTCTTGCCTTTTTTGTTCCTTTGCTAAGATTAGGCAACCAGTGGGCTGACTTTAATGAAAAATTTACCACCGCATGTCCCACTTTTCGGTTACCTGCGATGAGCTAAAGCAGAAGTCTTTCGGTGCAAATTCTTACTAGTGTTACTGTGTGCGTGTGTATGTGTACTCGCGTGTACGTAGCACGCAAGAAGTTATATCGCTCGAACCTGGCGGTCGGTGTGTCTCAGTGAAGTTTAAACTGCAACGAGTGGGTGCATTGCTCGGCCACCATCTACCCGGTCGAGGCGATTCACTTAATGCAATCAGCAACGGGTCCCTTCCGACACCCCGTGGTGTTAGCCACGTCATACACACACACACAACTCACATACACCTTGTTTCCTACGGTACGGCACTCGACACTGTTCTACGTTCTGTGTGCCAACCAGAGAACTTTCTGCGAAAAGATAACCCTCGGGGATCGTGTTGTTTACCCGCCTTGGCTTGTCTTGAAGCCTTAGAAGATGCTGTACCTACCGCACGGCTTTCGCCCGGTTGGTTTGAGCAACTATTTCCACCGCGAGCATGTTGTGTGAGTGAAGGTGTGAACGGTTAAGTGCCGGTGTCATTTCGGAGGGAACTCGTCGCTGTCGTGCGACGTATGCGAGGTGTGTTGGGCAGGTGTTTGAGGTTTACTTCTTGCCTTACAGATACACAAGAAAAAGGTGACACTAGACGACGTACAGTAAACGGTGGATGGATGATTGGTGATTTATTTGCAAACGTGACTAATGATTGTATCCCGGTGCTATAAATAGTTCCGGCAGTCATGGCGTAGTGGTAACGTGCGACCGTTTTACCCGTGGTAAGCAAGTATTGTGTATTTTTGACATGATGGCTGTGTTTTGGGTGACGTTGAGTGACGATCATCTGTGCCAACAAGGCAGCCGGTAGGGAACACTTTCGAATCGATGTTTTCAAGCATGGTCGAGAAGTGAAGGTCAAAATTCATACAAACTTTTTTGTTACTTGGAGGGTTATTATAATTTTACTTGCCTCAATTCAGACTATCGTTAGCTCTAACTTCCTAAATTGTGTGTTGAAAACTATTGGCAAAGATTCTTCTAAAAATATTGCCCTCATATTGATACTTTTCTTTTGTACAACATAGTTTTGGTCATCTTTTTATATTTTTCATAACTTAAATGTATAGATCGAGTCGCTTACTTCTGTTGGAAAAATAGAAAAAAGATTGTTATGCCATTAAAATAGCTAAGACAATAATAAACTAAAGAATCAATAAAACTGGCTGGCTAGAAGACGAGATGACTAGATTTAAGAATCTCATACAACATTTTAAAATTGTAAAAGCTATGATTGATTTTCTACAGATCTGCTTACAGATGGAGGCGCCTAGTGCTTTATTAAATGGACACAGTCTGGTAAAATTTCCTTTACATTCATAACTGTTGTCAAAGATATAAAGGAAATTAAGCAAGAATTACCATTTATAAACAAATAAACTTTCTGATTTTATTCCTCAAAATTGTTGAAAATTATTTAAATTTCAACAAAGGGCAATAGTAATTGTTTCATTGAAGAATGCGGGGAATAATAATGATTTCCTGGTAGAATAACAAGCATAAAAGCGTATCTTCGATAAAACGAAATTAAACCAATAAGTATGAAAAAAGTTTTTATGTACAGAGTAGCCTCATAGTGCCGTGCTGGCAATGACATGTCAACATTGTCATCACACGAACGAAATCATTTTCGCAGTCGGGTTTCCCAGCTATATTTCAATAATCCTTCACCTGTTTCCGCTGACATTATTTACCAGAGTGTGTTTGAAGAGTGAAGAAGAAAAAAAAACAGACACACAAGTCCTTGACACCTCAAACCACACATTACCTTGAACCTAATCGTTCTTTTAACAAAACACACGCGTCTCGTTTGCTGTCTGGGTCTCGATGGCGAGTAGTTCAAAGACCCCGCCCCGAAGTGCTAGTATCCGGTTTGAAGGACTTTTGTTAGCCCAAAATTAGAATGGGACAATTGTAAAGCAGCTCACGTTTTGCTCCACTTTTTCCGCTAAAGAATAGCAAAACGATCTTGAATGTACACTTGTGACGCAAATCGGGCACGAAATGGAGGAAAATTGACATTCGTTAAAGGCAGTTTTTATGGCAACCACGAGCAGCTTACGTGCACACCAGTGAAACAGAGTGCGTTCCGTGGTGGAAACAAATCGTAAACTGCTTTTTCATTGCCATACTCTCAACTCTATTCCACCCCGCCTTCCTCATGCAGCGTACCTAATGGATTGGAATTGGAAAATCGCTTACCACTCTGACCGTGAACAGCATTGATCTCATCGGTGAATTATTTATAGAAAAAGACAGATGCGTGTCGAATTCGAGCTGATTGGGCTGAAGTTTTTTCGAGATCTGTAGCGCAAAACAGTGCGCGCCATAATACGAGCTGCAGTTTTGGAGTTCATTTTTGACATGTAAAAAATAATTGGATCCTTCTAGAAAACTTGTTGTAAAATAATAGATCTTTTCCAACTGGCAACGCTTCTCTGCATGCAGCAGAATATGTAAAACCTTTCACATCGTGCCAAACCCAATTCCAGGCACGCATTCCATTTAAAATGCAGACACGGAAAATGTGCAGCTGCGACTACTTCCGATTGCATATTTTGCATACATCTGTCGACCAAAAAAAAAAAAAAAAAACACGATGCAAAGCAAAAAAAGGAAAACCCCAAAGCTAGAACAACCACACACAGACGGTGCAGTGGTATCGAAGACGAAGACGGAAGGTAATGGAAAAGAAATCTGCAGCACCTTCCCGTTTGCCCGGCACAGTAAAGGGTTCGCGGTTCACACACGGTACACGGTGATGATGCAGCAGCATGTGGATGCTTGCAAACTGCAGCTGAACTCGGCCCGAGTTTTGCAGCTGCACATGACAAAGCTAATAATCATGTCAGTAGCTGTACCAGTACTTGGTAACTTTTCCCAACCCATTTTTCCACCTTCACCGCGTGCGCCATTGTGCTGCCAAGCTGCTTCCAAAATGGGATGTGAAACAAAAGAAGTGCATCCCGGCGGGGGCCGACATCGCCGTGCCTGGTGGTTGGTTTTACAAGTTTTACTTCATTCAATTTGAAAATTGAATCAAGTACCATGTTTGATGGAACCACTTCATGATTTGTTGCATGCATATTATGGGGCAGAGTTTTTGGTTTGCTCACGGGTTGTATGCGGGAAATTTCCTATCTTTAAGAATAGCAAACATTTTCTTAGATTGAATCGGAAAATAAGAATAAAATATTTCTGCTAATGAAAAATAATTTTACATTTACATACTTCAAGAATAAAAAACATCCGTAATGTTTTTTCTTGCTACCAATATTATACCACCCCATTTATCACGATTAATGACGTCCACTGATGCAAATAAACTCTTACCAGAAACCGAAAGCAAAACAACTTCATCAAAAAAATCCTCCGCATTTCCTGATTTATCCGGCGTCATTGGCGGCTACTGCTCTGGCTAGCAGCTCGATGCCTGTCGTCAGTGCTATATTTGTATTAAGGATTTGTGTGCTAAAGATTTTCCGGACGAATGAATGAATATGGATGACCGTGGGTGGATGAAAAACGATTCAAATGAAAAACAAAAAATGGGAAGAAATCGAAACACATTTTCTTGGACGTTGTTGTTTTGTTTCGCCCGGTTGCTTTGCGAAATGTTGTTGGTTTTAGCTTTATTTTTCTACTCATTCAGAAGGATGTCCCCGGACAGGCCGAAATGGTAAACCGTTGGGGATGGTGGTGGATGGACTTTTGGGTAAATTTTTGACTTTTTTATGAATGAAGAAAATTTTACGATTTTAAATGTAGAATGTTGGAAGAAAATTTCGTTTTTAAATAAGTTACCTCGTTTCTTGCACAAATAAAGCGCTTTCTAAGAGTGTCACATAAAAATTAGAAAAATGATAATCTGTTTGCCTTGATTCACTTGAATGCGAATGAATTAAGAAGGTTTTTTGAAATCTTTTATGGTAGATTTTTGGAAAACGGATCACAAAAATTGTTTTGTAAACATCGGAATAAAAACCTTGTTATTGATCTAAAAACGAATACATTCATTAAATGGTCTACTTTTCGATGAAGTTTTCTTCTTCAAGCATGCACACGCCACACCTTGATCAGCGAGAAAAATTTCCATCTCATCAATGGAGAATCGATGTACAGAAACTTTTTCTCACCCCTGAGTAGATTATCATCAAGTGGTTTTCCCACGTTTTTTGTCTATTTTCCCTCTAACACTAAATTGAATATAAGTATGCATGAGTGTTTTATAATGCACAGTGTTTCTCGTGCACTCCCAACGTCGTGTATGTGTGTGTGTGTTTGTGTGCCAGTTTTTGCTTTCCCACATGCACGGTTACCTATTTATAAACTTTCGACTCTTTCGCCCGTACCAACCCGAATCGTTCACAGCACTCCTAACGCAGCTTCTTTTGCCTTTCCTATCTCTTGCAGTGAAAAATGGAGCAATTTGAGCAACTACTCACGTGTTGCGTGTGTCTCGATCGATACCGCAACCCGAAGCTGCTACCATGCCAGCATTCGTTCTGCATGGAACCGTGCATGGACGGTCTGATCGACTACGTCAAGCGACAGGTAAGTGAGCCGGTACTTCCGTACCGTGTGGCAAGGCGCTTCTTCATCATTCTGGCCAGCTGTTCCATTTGCTGGCGCTCTGCCCAGCATTGTGTAGGGAAAGATTTTGAAGTGTGATAAACGAAACAATAAAGCGAACTTCCTTTATGCTAACGAGGAACCGGGCGCTGATACTCTCCGTGCAGGGGTTCTCTACGGGTGGACTAGAATGAAGTAATGGAATGTTCAATAGCACTCGATTTAAACACTTGGTTTGTGTGTGTGTATGTATGTTCTTCTTTTGTGCACACCATTGCCATTTTGAGTTATTAAATAGCATCCGCTCTCAAGCGGGACACAACTATTGATTTGAAGCAAATGCATGCGATAACTGATAAAGAATATCGAATAAAATGCGAACAAATGTCGAACGATGCATTTGCCGGAATCACCAGTCAACGGCATGCATTTGCCAGACTTCACACTTTCTTTCAAAGCTGTATGTTATACCTACAAAAGAACTATAAAAAAAAAGGGCAAACGAACGAAACATGGTACCATCTTCAATGCAAACCGATGCAATATTTTCCCTTCGGGGGATGGCTGCCACACAAGAGTGTTGGAATCCAATTTCAGTCTCAATGCATCTGTCGGCACCAGACACACTTCTCGTCCTTGCTTGCGATACACTCAAGTACATGTGTGTAAGCGTGTGGGGGGAAATTTCTCACACTACAAACCACAACGGGACACCCCAGTCAGCTGACGGTGGAACTCCCTGCGGCCCAAAGGGCAGGAAATAAAATATGAAACCCAATATCGAACACTCGGTGGACAATATTTTGTGGACTATCGAAGCCATTCAGAAACCAGCGTAACTTCTTCTGGAAATTTGTCCCCCTTTTCTTGGGCGATGTGCTTTCGGAACGGAAGATTTACACAGAAAATCAATTCCTGAACATGTTTTGCGTTATACGGGAGGTCATTGTGACACGTATGTGAAGTGCTTGCTTTGTGCCCGTATATGAATAGAATTTCATCCCTGTTTGATTCAAGGTAATGGACGGTAGTTATAGGTTTATCAATTTCAACCCGTAAAATTACTGCAACGAGCGATACTTTTTACAATTTTACTCTATGCTTCTGAATGATTCGATTTCTAGATATGTCTTTGAAATGATCTCAATTAAATGATGAGTCAATAGCTTCAAGGCACAGATAATTGAAGTATTGGAGTATGTCTTAAATTTATCAGTTTTGACTTTAATGTTCAGTGGATTTCTTTTTTTAACAAACGTTACGTTCATAGTTAGCAGCATAAGATGGTTTTACAATGAAAACAATGATCACAAACACTATACAGCAGATAGAACACAAAAGAGTATAGAATTTTACTATAGTATTCTGGATTCGTTCGTTCACATACTTAAGACTTCATAACTTGAGTTGCTGATGATTATCCATTCTTCAAGGTATAAATTATCTTTTGAAAGCTACTTCTGACATTTGAAGTATTAATGCATTGCGTTTGCGTTTACAATCATTTCGCAAACAAGGTTTGATTTTGTGCATCAGGTTAATGAAGAATTTATTTATTTATAATTAATAATGACGGTCCAGTGCCGTATTGTATGAAGAATTTACAAACATAAATTATATGGCTTTGTAACGAGAACAACAAATTTATTGTTCCTTTATCGCCTCGTTTGTAATTTCCGATTTTGTGTGTTGAAAATAAAAAAAAGTGTTTTTGCTTAAAGCAATGTCTCGAACCGTACCATAAACCATCACACACTATAGTTTACACCTACGATGGATACGATAAAATGTGTTGTTAAAAAGAAATTGAGCTCATCTAACCCGTAACGCAATGACGAAGGAAGGAAGCTAACTGTTTACCCATTTTCTACCCATTAGGCACGTCGTCGTTAAGCGACAATGTTTACTGCTAGCGCTTTCTGTTGTTTGCAAAACTATAATTAAATTTCTTCTTTCCGACATCGTTCCTCCTTTGCTTCCACAGGTCAAGTGTCCAGAATGTCGTGCCGAGCATCGGATACCGTACCAGGGTGTACAGGGCTTCCCAACCAACGTCACCCTGCAACGGTTTCTCGAGCTGCACATCGAAATCACTGGCGAACTGCCAGACCCAACGTCCGGTAAGTGTTTTCTTTTTTCCTCGCCCCCGACTTGCCGTGACTTGCACCGTCAACAGATGTAGTAATGGAACGAGTGGCTCTTCTTCTCCATCCTCTCCACTACCACAGGTCAGGTGATGGAACGGTGCAACGTATGCTCGGAAAAGGCATACTGTGCGCTGTGTGTGCACTGCGACAAGAAGATCTGTGCGGACTGTAAGGGTGCGCACATGGACATACTGCGACGTGAGATCAGTCGCATCAACAACCAGATCCGGCGTGGATTGCACCGTTTGAAGGAGGTGTTGTCGGTGGTGGAAAAGAATGCCTCCAATTTGCAAAACAACTGCACGAGCGTGTCGGAGGAAATTGACGAAATCTATCGCCGATTGCAGAAGGCGCTCAAGGATCGTACCGATCATCTGCGCCACGAGATGGACAAGTATATGTCGACCGAGCTGAAGAATGTGGTCGCGCTCAAGGAAAACCTTGAGCTGGAGATCGCAAACATTCAGAGCAATGCGGACCTGGCCGAGAAGTACATGAACGATTCGGTCGAATGGGACGACTGCGAGCTGATGGACACGAAGGAAATCTTTCTGCGCACGGTTGATTTTATCCGTAACTTTGACTGCGAAACGATGGACTACAGTCGGAAGGTGCGCTTCATCATGAACATCGATCCGAACAAGCTGATCAACGAGGTGTCATCGTACGGTGATCTGAACCTACCGAACCATGGTGGGGCAGCTACTAGCCAAAGTCAGGGCATGCTGCAGCCACCGCCCGGTCCGGGTCTGATGCGTTCGAAGAGCGATCACCGGCTGGCAGCACAGTTCCGTCAGCAGCAGGAAGCGCAGCCCTGGAATGCGGACGAGGAACCGCTGCTCGGCGGGCGCAAGTTTGGTGAGCGGCCACCGAAACCTGTAACACAGGAGCGTGATCGTTATGGAGGTGAATCGCGCTACGGACGTGGTACGACCGATTACGACTACGATGACGATACGACCTCGTCCAGCCGTACCGGTAAGGGCCGGTTCCGGTCTCGCTTTGCACGCTCCCACCAGCTGGACAATGACTCGGACAACGAATCTAAGACGAACACCAAGTCGGCGGCCGAGCTGGAGAAGGAACGGAACAAGGTCACCAGTACGGAAGATTGCGCCAAGGGTCCGCTCAGTGGTATCTTCCGTCTGATGGATTCGCCGCGCGTTATGAAACGTCTGCAGGACCAGGAAAAGGGCAAGAAGGAAAAGAAAGCGTCTCCCGCTACGACACCAACCCTGAACAAACCCTCACCGTTGGGTGTGAAGCCCAAGACCGGTCAACCGACTGCTGCTGCCCGTCAACTGTCCGAGGACGATGAGATCGCAAAGATCAAGCGTCAGAACAAGGGTGCATCTGGTTCGAACACGACGACCCAGACGACGGGAGTTACCGCTCAACCGGCCCCGGAACCGGAACGACCAGCGGCTGACCGGGTGTCAGCATTGAAGGCAGGCCGTACCGCAACTCCAACGTCAGCCGGTAGCGATGACAGCGATAGTCCAACGTCACCGGCCCGTCGCTCATCGCCCCACGTCGAGGTGAGATCCGATGAAGAGTAAACGCGCTCCCTTAGGAGAGATTCTTCCATTATAGTGAGACAGGCAGGCCATCCCAGGACTTGAGACCCCATCCAGCTTTGCAGCGCCCGTGCGCCCGAGCTTCGCCTCTTCTTTGTCTTTCCTCTTTCCCAACAACAAATACACACAAACATCACACTTGACCACCAGCACACTTGCTCCCGGGAGAAGATTAGGTCGAGATTGTACAATTTTGGAGATATCTCTGTAGTATGGGCGCGCACTATTCTAAGACATTAACGTGTAGAGAAGTATACTATTAAGTATACTATTATTAGTTAACCTCACTGGATGAGGAACGCGAGCATGTATTATTAGCAACTAGAAAATGTGTCTACACAGTACCTTACCTTACCTACCTGCCTACACGAAAACCCACCTCTGGTCAATACGCGATAAATTGAAAAGCCAACGACGATTTGCGGCACAATTACTTCTTCCACGTCAGAAACTACGAGCTCACACATAGACACAACCACACGTGAATTTGCATCCCGGAAACGTTAGATTAACTTCGAACAACCACAACGAAAAGAACCGCACTGGAATTCATTAGGCCATCGGCTTGTGGTCGCTGCATCTAGTAGCCAGTGAGCGTTCGGTTGGGCTCATGTATTTACAAACATGTGTGCAAAACCACTGGCACGAAACGAATCCACCGAGGGCAACAACAGCTTGCACACCAACAGCAGAAAACCAACAAAGAATCCACTTCCGGGTCGATGGCCACTAGAAACACCCGTAGTCCCATGGTCGCCGTGAACGTGAATAAACCTAGCCGTAAAATAAACATCGAACACAACCAAACTCTAAACACACACTAGCTGTTCACTGATCACTCTAGACCACAAACGCTAGCTAGAAGTCAATGGTTACTTGATGCCCAACACTGTTGCCAAACGCGCAAACAGTTCAAGCGGAATGTTGTTGGGTGGCCGTCAACAGTTGTGGTCACAAATGCGTTTACATTTCGCGGAAAGCAGATGCAACGGTGATGACAACGGGAAGCACTTGTGACGGTTGGTGTTTCCTATTGGTCCTAAAAAAACACACACACATATGCACATGACAAAAAAAAAAACCATTCAAAGGTCTCATCTATGCTGGTCTGGACAAAGGGAGATTTTTGTTGTTTTGTATCCCGCGAGCGCTGTCTCTTTTTTTCATGTTTTTTTCTCTCTCGTTTAGTTTATCATTTTCCGGATTAATTTGTTAACAAATATCTGCATAAAACATCACAGCATCATGCACCGTACTGACACTTTAATTTGGATTAAAATTGAATATGGTTAGCTGATCATTCTAGTAGGACTTTGCAGATTAAACCTTCACTCCACCAACAACACATCATACCTATAACACGCTTTGAGGAACTGCAATCAATCCACAAACTAGTCTCATTTCCGGAAACTCTCGGAAGCCCTGTACCCTGCCTGGGAAAGTCATTCGAACCTCACACGAAACCTTATGATTCGATCCGCTCCAAAAACCTTTCGCCAACATCGGTCATTCAACGCTCATAATCCATGTTTGTGTTTTCTTTCTCTTCTTTACCCTCTTTCCCAACATGATTACGATTCGACAATGTATGCTCTCCCCTCCGCATCTTTCACCACTTCATACGCTCCTACATCATCAGGCCGATAGTGATCAAGATGATACGGAATCGAACCGTCGCAATTCGCGACAATCGTCCGTCGGCAGCAAGACGGCAACGGGTGCAGCACAGAAGAAACCGGTGACCCGTTCCGCTAGCAGTGAATCTAACTCGTCCAGCGAAAGCTCGAGCGCGTCCCCTGTTCCACCGTCCACGCGCACCACCACCGAACCGGAAGTGAAACCCAAAACCATCCTCAAGAACGCGAACGAGAACGCCCAGCGTAACGGTACCGCTAGCCCAACCAGCACCGAAACGGCCAAAAAACCGTTCCAGAGCCGTTTCCTGCCCCAGACGCAGGCCGCGCCGGAAAAGAAGGAAGAATCGGAAAGCAGCTCCGAGGAGGAAACATCCTCGGAAGAGGAATCCGAAGAGGAGGAAGAGGAAGAGGAGGAGAAGCCAGCGGCAACACCGGCACCAAGTGCTGCCCGGTCTTCACCGGTCACCACGGCCAGCTCGGTGTCATCGCGCTCGCACGATACGCACACACCGAGCAGTCCACTGCTTGGGCGTGTGTCGCGCCAGGACTCGTCCGAGAACTCGCGCAAGAGCTCGCGTGATGAGTTGCGTACGTCCAGTGGGTACTCGAGCCCGACAAGCTACCGTAGCCAGAACCACTACGAGCGAGACGAAAGCCCCAAGTATGGGTCGTCCAGCACCGGGTCGTCGGCATTGCGCTCACGCACCACTAGCCATGCGGCCGAACCGGAGGACAACAAATATGGCAGCGGTTCTGGGTAAACTGTTTGCTTTCTGCTTGCACCGTGTGCGACTAGCTTTTTCGCTTTCTTCGTTCTTTTTTGTAGGACACGTTCCATTCTTTCAGATATACGAGCCGGTTCCTGAACAAGAGCAAAAGCACCGCGGTGGTAGCACCGGAGGACGAGGCAACGGATGATTCGGACAGCCGGTACGGTGCTGGTGGACGTAGCAGATTTACCGCGCTGCAGGACCGCAGGAATCGGTTGGCCCGCAGCCGTTCGTCACACAATTTTGGTAATGATGATGAGGAGGATGAGCCCGTATCACCGACGACCAATTCGCCGTCAGCCTATTTGGCTTCGAGGTAGGTACATAATCGGCTATTTCTAAGCCATTCCAGGTTTTTGTAGCAAGGTAATGTTTGAATGTGACCTTTGAGAAGCGATTTGGAAGCATACGAGGTACCGATAGTTTGCTCAAGACAACAGATCAACAGAACTGATTAACATTTCAATTCAAAACGATCGCAGGACTAACTTTGGTCCAATATATCTGTTACGATTGCCTTGAGTAAGTCGTTTAGAAATCTTCCTCAGTTCAAAATTTACCTACATTCATAAAACTGATGCTTCGCACGAGCTACTTACTTTGGAAAACAAGTACACTAAGCACAACACTGCGCCATCTTCGCCAATCGAGCAAATTTCCAAATGTAAACAGTAGCTATTTTTGACATCTTTCTGGAGCTTGCTCCAAGGTAAACACGCCACTGTTTACGCGACACTGATTGCGTTTCCGTTCGTTCGTTCGTTACCCAGGTACGGAGCATCGTCCTCGCTTGCCTCCCAACCAGCTGACCTGTCCCGCAGCCGTTCGACACACGCGCTCAAGTCGCGCGAACCGTCGCCGGAACGGAACAGTAGTGCCGCCGGTGGCGATAAGGACGGGGCCGCACTCAGCTCGTGGGCCCGATACCTCAAAAACAAGTACGGCAATCGAACGACCAAAGACTCGAAGGATACACCCAGCTCGTCCAGCCTTTCGTCGGGCGTCGGTTCATCCTCGCTCTCGTCGCCCTCGTCGTCCTCGTCCGCGTCCAGTGCGTCAGCTTCGGCTGCCGCCCGACGACTCAGCCTCGGTTTGCCATTGCGCCAGACCGATCTACTCAGCTCGGACGATGATTCAAAAAACGGGGTAGGCTCCCCTACCTCTCCTACGGCAGCAGCGGCAGTAGCCGGTATACCCGGGGCAGCAGGTATGTCCCCTAGGACGCAGTACCTGCAGAAGCGCCGACAGCTGTTCCAGATAGGAGGTCGGGGGAGCGAACCAGGTTCCTTCACGTGGCCGCGCGGTATCGCCGTCGGCCCGGACAACAGTATCGTCGTGGCGGACTCGTCCAACCATCGCGTGCAGGTGTTCGACTCCAACGGCATCTTCGTCAAGGAGTTCGGCCAGTACGGTAACGGGGATGGGGAGTTTGACTGTTTGGCCGGTGTTGCGGTTAACCGTATCGGTCAGTTCATCATAGCCGACAGGTAAGGTTTCGGTGGAATTGACTGGTGGCGAATGGAAGCGGAACTTAAACTGTACCTCCCTCTCTCCGGCACAGATACAACCATCGGATTCAGGTGCTTGATCCGGCCGGTCGTTTTCTACGATCGTTCGGCTCGCAGGGCACCACCGATGGAAAATTCAACTATCCCTGGGGCATCACTACCGATGCGCTAGGGTTCATCTACGTTTGCGATAAGGAAAATCATAGAATTCAGGTAAGATAGTACAAAGTGGTGCATGCAGTTTAAAGCAAATTGAAACATTTTTTCAACAATTCAACTTAAAATAATTCAAGCTAACCCATCGAAAGAGTGTACAGCAGGTCGATCCTTATAGTGGAACAGTGGAAGCACTGATTTAAAGAAATAGTAATTAGAACAACTTTTCCAAAAATTAAATTGTGTAAGCCCCGTTCAAATTTGAATGAAACGAAGTGCTGATATTTACAAACAATTCGACTCTTTTTTTAATTTTTCTCTTTGAACAGGCGAGCTCGACAAGCTCGAGAAAAATTTCAATGCTGGTTTTAAAATTCTTCAGTCGAGTGAAAATCTCCCTTAGCTGAATGCTAGTTAGGGTCCACTGTATGATTTTATAGATCCATTAGAAGCTTGCAGTATTACTGTATCCATTTTAAAATTCCACTGAATTCAATTTTTTTTCTAAAGTTCATATTGCTTCCAACCGCTATTCTATACTTGTTTAGCTTGAGGCTGAATAACAGCATCAGATTTCAACTTAAGAAAGAAGAATACATCATTATCATTACATTGTCTGGAAGATATGGTCAACACGATCTTCACAGAATCCGATCATTTTAAAGTCCATGTCACCCAGACTTGAAAGTAATTTTCATCAGGTCCTCTCGGCTACACCAGTAGAACTACGAAATAATTAATTCCTAAGCATTTGTGATAAACTTCAGTCGCACATAAGGTTCATGTAGCTTTGTCGAGCAACGCTGGCCAGGTGTCCATTATATCTGCTCCATTTTCTCTATAATAAGGAGTTGTTTTAATGCAAAATCGACTACAGCTAGGAGCTTTAACTTTAACTTACATCCAAAGTTGTACCTCAAAGTTAAAGTTTATGGTAGAAACTTTTCTTCAAGTATCCTTCTTACACTTGTAGTTGAGCAAACGCCGATGGTCCGATGGAGGAGGCAAGCGAGTCTACACAATATTAAGTCTTTTTATTTAAAGCGTACGTTATTCTTCTCCTTCGTTTCGCTCAAAACGCAAAGGTAACCAATGTGAAATAGCATAGGGAAAGCTAGCGATTTGAAATGTCTAATCAAGTTGACAATCGTATTATCGTCTCGGCATTTCACTTCCCTTGTAAAATACACCGTTGCAGAACGAGCAAACATTTGCCAGGTTGAAACCTTATTGTAACTTTATTACGTTCCAACTAAACCGGAACTACAAATGCCTCCTTCCCAGCTGGTAATCAATTGAGCACAGTGACCCAATTTCAGTTACAGTTCCGTAAAGCAGATGGTTTTTGTTTGCCTAAAACGACATGCAAGCAAAAGCCTACCAAACCAACTGAACTTACGAGTCTTCGCTCTCTTCCCCACTTTTCTCTGTTTCTTTTGCAGGTATTCCAATCCGATGGATCATTTATTGGCAAGTTTGGCACCTGCGGCAAGGAAAAGGGTCAGCTCGAACATCCACACTACATCGCCGTCTCAAACACGAACCGCGTCATCGTGTCCGACTCCAACAACCACCGGGTGCAGGTATGTATGCAAGAGGCGGCAGGATGCAGGTCCTGTAGGAACCGTTACCGTTTTCCCAATGCTGAGATACATCCAGCCACTGTTCCCATACTGATTAGCATTCCGAAACAGCAACGGCCCGGCGCAAAGAATTGTCCACCCGACCGGAAGACCCTTGTCAGCCCAGGGTTTCCACCATCACACAGACGATCGTAATCCACACAGAACCGGAAGCGAGCGGTCATGTAATATGTAATTTCCGGTGTTGGTTCTGCGGAAGTTTCCTTTGGTTTTTCCGTTCATGTAGCTTTTTTTTTTTTTGGCTCACTCGTTTGCTCGTGAACACCTGCTATTTCCACCGATACCACTTGCCAGGGCACAGTTACCGAGCCGGTTTTTTTTTTCATGAATTCAATCTCTTTTCCAGTTTTTTGCAAGTTTCAGCGCTGCACAGGCTCCCATCCACACCCGTGCATGGGTGTGGGAACGGTGAATCTGCTCATTTGAATTTCCGGCCACTGACAGCTGCCCGTCAGTGACCTGTATGTGTGTTTCCTTGCCCATCGAAAAACGGACGCAAGGGCGCAGGAGGGAAGCCAAAAAATTAATTCAACTGTTCACTGCGTTTCCTCTTTTTTGTTGCTCCAAAAGGCATCGGTAGCCTTGGTTAGATCACTTGGGTTTCTGCTTGCGCTGTCGTGTGTTTCATTTTTTTATCTATTTAATTCCTTTTTATTCATTTTTTTAACAGATTTTTGACGTCAACGGACGCGTCCTGACGACGTTCGGTGGCGAAGGCTCCGAGGAAGGTCAATTTAAATTCCCAAGGTAAGTTCCAACGATCCAACCGGTCGGTAGACCCTGTTTCGGTACGTCGTAGCGTATTATTTTTCCCCCCTCCCCTCATATCAACATCCGCGCCCTGTATATGACCTTCCGTAGCTGCCATTCTGAGGCACGTTCTTGTGCGATAGTTTGCATACGGTCCCGTTTCCGATGGTTGTGTTTCGTGAGAGGGGGAAATTGAAGCTTTTTTTTGTGCAAGACCTGGCCTGGCTTCCTTTCCGACAGCGTCCATCGCTGTATAGGGCTGTCGGAAGAAGTTAAACCTTGGCGGAAGTGAAACGCGAGAAACGTTCGTGGCACGTCAAAAGTGATAACGGAAACTATCTGTGAAACTACCTGCTGTCTTCGAGATGCTCGAGATAATTCGGATATTTTTCCTCCCAGTCTACCCAGGGGTCCGCTGCTGGATGCTTATACTTGAGCAGCGCGCTAAAATGAAGCTTAGTAACGAATTGTTCGGTTTCAATGTTGAGGATGTGATCAGTCAGGTGGAATGCTTTTCTATCTTTAGCTATATTTATTTTGACATTGAGCATGATCTCATTAGGATCTCCTTTTGTTTGCTGTAAATCCATTCATAAACCTTGGTTGCGATACTATGCCATTATGCAGTGCGCAATGCAGTGTTCCGTTAAATGGTGCTCTTTTACATTTTCTTTTTTTCCCGGTTCCGGTTCATTTTTCACATTTTTAGCACAGCAAATGAACGAATTTTGCTGTAAGTATATTTTAATTACTATGGTGGACAGTTACCTCTTCGCAATTTATTTGGTGGTGGGAAATAGTATGGTTGGAGAAATTTTGCTGCTCGTTATCGTGCGCTTAATCTTGGTGGCGTTGGGCCAAATGTGCCTTTTTATGAACGGTTATTATTCAACAAATTCTATAATGCCACTCTACAATCGTAGTGAGGGTTATAAGATAGAATTTTTTTATTTAATTCAGTTGTAGACTAAACTTAAGGATTGTTTGAATATTGTTATTGTGCGAAAATGAAGCCAAAAAATATATTTGATCCCTTAAAAGAAAAGCTCAATGCATCAAAAAAATGTAAAAACTAGAAGCATAGAAGCATTTTCCAAACCATTCAATAATTTTTTAAAAATTTCCAAACGATAAACTTATCAAACACACAAACGTAATTTCACCAGTTCCAATATTATCGTATCATATGCCGTTCGCCATTTCGCATCCAAACATCATGTCTCATACTGCGACAATCTTACACGCCAGGCTGACAATCTCCGTACGCAATTCATGCGGAAAAGAACAACCCGGCACAAACATTGACAACCTTTCAAACGCTTACAGTGCAACAACACCTAGCAGCAACAGAAGAAAAAACTCTCTCAATCACCTAGAGGCTAACAAAAAAAAAAACGAATGTATAAAAATTCCTCCTCCAGTTGGTCTGAAGTTTCCGAATAAGGCGATGTATCGTATCCGACCGATACATCGCTGTGCCGTATGTTTGTTTCCCACTGGGTGGAAAACTGTCAAACGTTTACCGTTGAGGGAGATGCCAAACGGTTGCTGCCTATTCCTGCGCTTGTGAGCGGAATGGCAAAACGAAATCGAACCGTTCCATAGAAATGGCTACGGGTGAGCTCCTGCACACCGACCTTGGGTGAAAATGATGGAAAGCTCCCGGAAGTAGAGATGGCAGTTGTGAAATAAAACAGAAACAACAACGAGCTAGTTTCACGACGGCACCCATCCAGGTTAGCCCATCACTCATAACCGAGATGTGTGATGATGGATGGCGACAAAGCGCTCCGGAGTCACACCGAAGTACTGCTGGAGTAGCTTTTTCCCGTTCCCGACCGAAGCGCAGCCGAAACAAAGGTCATAAGAGATGTGTGTTTGTGTGCGTAGGTTCGAGTGATGTGGAAAACAACAAGCCACTTGAATGCTCTCAAAATTGGTAGCAAGAAGGCACACAGAGACGATAGGGATAGGGACGTACCTGTGAGGTAGACACGCATTGTGCAGACCAGATCATCATAAAGATCACTCGAATCGGTGGAAATTCATCGATGAGAGGATTTATTTTCCATTGCATTTGCTTGTTGTTATTTGTTCGTGGTCCGATTGTGTAGTGTGATGGTTATGAAGCGTTGATGAATGTGGTTGTGTTTAATGCTTGTTCATGGATTGTCGATTTTACTGTGTTTATCCAGCAGATGTGAGTGAAGAATTTTATTCATGTAGTGAATATTCCGTTCAAATACTTTTCAGTATCATATTCGCAACGATACGTCTTAATAATAACTTTTTATTATTTTATGTTCAGAGTTGTCAACAAGTGGTAGGACGCACAGGACAAATAGAATTGAAACCATAATATTAAGAAGACCTGCCGGCAACAGCAGACCAGAACCTCTTGAGTTTGAAGTGTCAAAAACGAAGAAGAAAAATCATATTAGAAGCTCAAGTATTTAAAGCTTATTTTTAAACCCATTGAAATCCTTTGTCCGCTCGACCGAACAACTAATTGACCATTAAATTTGGGCACATTGAAAGCCGCTCAAGAGCGAATTTCCATCCGCCCCAACAACATATTTATAAATCAGTACCCCTCAGCCCTACTTTGTATGAGTATACTTCCTTTTCGTTTCAATTTGCTCGTTTCCGTTACCAACATTACTTTAAGTTTCCGAACCACATAATGGCCAACCTTCCCAGCAATGGGCTGAAACAGGTTTACCGTATCACGATACATTTGCATAACAATGCCACCATGTATGTACATGCAGAATGTTTGTTGATAATTTTCCGATTATCATTACAAGCTGTCCGCTTATGAAGAAGTAATGTCAATATGATGGTGGAAAGGAAACGCCATACGACAATGCTCGGATTCTCTCGCAGCTATGATGATGGGCGGCGATATGTTTCTATGCATTCCCGCCTGTTAGGGCCAGGCTGAACCCGGAGGCTAAAAAATATAACAACAATACACCCAACACACGACGACGGCATGAGATGGCAGACAAGCGGACAGCAATCAATAAATTTGCAATAAATTGACTAGCCTCGGGATCGGTTGTGCTTGGTTATTGTTCCGTCTCCATTTTATTTTGGTACTGGTAAATGCTCGTATTTGGTTTGGTTTGTTTTTTTTTTTCAATCTGTATATGTTTATTGCATGTGTTTAAAATTACTCTGAAAATTATGAAAACTATCAATAAATGTCGTGTTGAAGTTAAGAAATTAATCATATGTGAGCACACAAGCACAAATTGATTTTCATAAACAAATTTCCAGCTTTACACATTTGCCAGTTAATTTCATTTTTTCCAATGCTTCCTACACTGGAAAGCTTTTTCTGTGATTGTTTAAACACAAACAGCAAACACGACTGTGGATATTTTTCCCCCACAACTGGCAGTTGGATTGATCCAGTCGAGTTGGGGTGGAAAACAAAAAGAAACGAAGAAAATTGATCCATCTAGGTGATCTCCATTGCTATTTCTTGTATGCCTGCCAGACAAAAAGGGGGAAAACTTTTTCCCTTTTCCACATTATGCAGCTGCTTCGATCTATCCCGATACCGGGTATGCGGATACGTTGGACGTGTTGTTGGCCGTTTGGTTGATTGGGTTGGGTTGGTTTGATGTGGCGAGTGGTTTGTTTTGTAAGTGGAAATAATATCAAACTCGGAGGGTTTTTCCAACCGATGGCGTGTGTGTGTGTGTGCCAGGGAAAGGAAAGAAAACAGAGCGAACAAGTTGTGCTATCATTTCTAAAGGGAAAATAACGTAAAAGTAAAATCTATCACCTGGATGGAAACGATGTGGCTTTTTTCTTCTGCTTCTGCTTAATGGTAGGTGTACTTGTCTATCTTCATTTAGCATTTGTTACAAGGGGTCTTTGTTTTGTTGTTTTTTAAGCGTACACGGCGATCGAGCTTTCAGAATCGATCGATATCAATCAGCAAATGAAACGCAATGGGCCGCTGATGTTATTATTCGTACAAGTTTAATCGTTTAAAATAATCATTGGATGATTTGTCAAATTACACAGAAAATTTGTGGTTTACAAGAAGAAAACTTAAACAAGTACAATACATTGAATAAAATAATAACAAGTTCACATACTCTTTTCTAAACACACTATGAGATTTTATTCAGCACTAAATTGATTTGGTGAATAATATTTTCTGAGTTGTTTTTGGTTTCACACAAAGAAATGCCATAATTGTATGTTAAAAAAATGAATTCATTGCATAAGAAAGCTTAAGAATGTATTGCTGAGGTTGGTGTTTGTTTTTTCTTTATTTATTTCATGATCCATAATTTTATTGTTTTATTGATCAGTAAAAACTCATGTGTGTATAGGCTTGAATGCCAAAAGAAGCACAATGTGTTGGCAAGAATAAAAAATAATTTTTCATCAATTTTTAATAATCTAACAAACAGAACTTTTGATGAAATCTTTGAAAATTTTTTTGAGTTCAGTATCAAAACAAGTTTAACGCACAATCAAAACAAATGACAGGAATCTATTGTTTTCAAGAAGCATCAATTCTGGAACGCTCGTAAACTTTTGATACAAATTTTAATGGTTAATTACGCACATTTGTTGATCGAGATTTACTGAAAAATGATTTTAGGAAATGGATTATTTTATCGCAAGAGCACTAAAACTCCTATCATGAATAAGAGATATTAGGTTTCTAAATAAAATATAATTTACTTGAAACAAAAAGACCTCATGCACCTACAAGAGCTCCTTGACAAATTCGCCAGATATTTAATGCTAAACACTAACGTCCTTCAACCTTTTTCTGTGGATGCAGAATTAATTTTAGTTGTTTACTTTTTGTTCGAATGAGTTATACGCACAAAAGATCTAAAGGACTAAAGGAACGCTTCCCTTTGTTGTACCCATACCTTGAAGTGAAAATTTCCGCCAAAATCCGTGTTGCTTTCCGTTGTGATTGCGGCGGAGATTTTGTTCACCTACTTATTTGTCCATTTCACACGCGCATCTCAACGGACCAGTTAAATCATGGCACGTATACTGTTGCCGAGGGTCGGAGTTAAAGCTAGAAGCTTCCAGCCTTGTGGCTGGAGCAGCTATCCCGTGCCCGCGTCCACTGTTTGGATCAGGCTGGATGTGTGTGTGTGTGTTTTTTTTTAATTCTAGATTTTATTTTCAACCCCTTTGGTAGGGTAATCCCTCCTGTTCTCTGTCACTTTTCGCTTTATTTCTATTTCTCTTGTCCAAAACCAACATCTCTTCACAGGGTAGTATGTTCCTCTGGCTAAATGGTATCACGTACGCGTGGCACTGTCGGGGAGGCTTTTGATTTATGAAACGAGTATCTCATGGGAAACTGCCAAACAAGGCCCTGCCCCGTTGGGAGTCGGCCGTAACCTTTCACCGGGTAGGCTTTCGCTTCACATCGGAACCTGGTAGGAAAATAAAATTGATGCCTATGCCACCACCCGTCCACTGAGGCGCTTCCGCGTCCCACGAGAATGGTGGCAGCCATCGTGGTCGCGCGCGAGATGGTTTATTAAGACACTCCCTGACGGATGCCGACGGGTGCTGTGTCTTGCCGGCAGAGTAAAGTTTAGAACCATGCCTCATGTAGAGTTGCATCGTGCGTATCCTCTCCCTCACGACCATGTGTTTATCATATTCTTTATCTTCCCCCTAACACGAGCACACACACACACGTTGGGAATGCTCCATTTGTGGGCTAAATCGTGTGTGAAAGTTTCGCGCAATGTATTATTTAGCGGCAACGGCCAGCCACGATCCCACGAACCATTGCTTAGCGTGGGGAAAGTTTTTTGACATATTAACTTGGCAAGTATCTTGTGCACTCATTAAGGGAAGACCTCCCATTCTCGCTATCTTTGCTGGAGAGTTGTTAGCGCGCGGTGGCCAGCAGCGAGTTTTGAGGCAGCGGGTCGGAGCTGTGTATGGTTTGGAGTTAATTTTCAGCTGTTGGAAAGTTTTAAACACTGAAATGTTGTATTTTTCGCGTGCAATTTGTTGAAGGGAAAGGAAAGTTTTCACAAACGTGTAAGCAGGGCTTGGGCAAGATTAAGCCATAACGCCATTTGCGTCTGACAGCGTGGATGAGTGATGTGAGATAAGAAAATGAGAACGAAATCGAATAAAACATTTCTATTTCTCCCTCCAAAGCGGGAAATTACAGGACGTGGCAATTGCATCAACCTAGAAAATATCGTTTGTGATTGAAATTATGACAAATGTTGACGAGCTTTTCAATTTTCAAACCTCGTCCTGTCGAGTGGGTGGGTGAAAAAGTTTTGGATAGCTTAAGTTTTAGGTTTTAATTATTTTTAGTTAAATTGGGTTATAATTTAGCAAAAGGCTACCAAAAAAAGTTTTTTTATTAGTTAACAAAGTAGTTTACTATAATTTATTTAAGTACTTAATACAGGTCAATTATGAAACTTTTTTGATTCATTGTTTGAATCGCATGCTTTGTCCATTCTATGGCTCTTGAGGGCAGTTTGACACTGTTAAAAATCGAAGACGAGTTGATTACGAGTTGGTGTTGACACAACATTCAACACAAAAACAATTTATAAAATTACAATAAACTATCTATCCGATGCTTCAATAATTGTCATGAGAATTCATGACCATAATCTTCATTTTTTGTCAAACTTGTGCCATTCTCCAGTTATACAGATAAACATACCCAAACAGTGTAAACTACGACAACGTATAAATCCCAAAAAGCCACTAATTCATAGAATTACTGATGAAATTAGTCACTATAAGCCTCATGCTTTTCATAGCACAAAGCAGTCATAAACTTAATGGATTCCGATGAATTCTTTCAATTACAATTACACTCAATAATTCATGCAGTTCCTATAATATACTACTGAAACTCTGAACCAGTACAATTCTGCTAAACTTCTTGAATTCCACGGTGTGAGAAACTCACTTGTCTACCTAATAAAACCTCAAACCGATTCACCTTTGTAATGGTCATTCTCGTGCAAGCTCTTATTTGCCGAAAGGGATTCCCTGGCAAACCATTCCCAGGATGGTCCGATTACAATCACATAAAATAACATTAATTTAGTTAGCATCACACACATACTCATACACATGTACCCTTATTCCACCTAGAATATGCCACACAAGCTCCCTTCAGGGCAGCCGAGTGGTGACATTTTATCACGAACGGTGCCAAAAATGAGATTCTCCCACACCAACCAACCTGGCACAGCATGGAAGGAAGGTCTAATCCCAAGACACTCGGACACAAACCGCCCTCCGTTGGGAGGAAACGATCCAGGCAGTGCCAGGAAGATGGGCGAGCGAGGAACGGGCAGGGCAGGATTAAAATGAAAATGTTGTACCACCGTACGATAAATGTTTTGCTTCCGGGAGGTTGGCCATACCGGCCAACCGGTGCACGAAGGCAAAGTCAGTGGGAATGCAGTGCCGTGTACGAGTTTGGGAAATAGGATTTGGTCTCGGTGTGAATCCAATTCTCATGCCGTTGCATACCGAGAGTCCCAATAGTCTCGCCGTGCTGGCATTCCGCCGTGTCCTGAAGCTCCGGTCAAATGCTGGTTTCCTGTCTGGAATTCTGTGTCCATTTTTTTTCTTTCTTCAATTCTATGACCATGATGATTGCACCAACCCTTAAGATATTGCCTGCGTGTGTGTGTGTGTGTGTGTGTGTGTGTGTGTGTTTCTGGTTACTGTCAAGAGTCCCGGTGGTCTCCTGGTATGATCCCGAACCATTCGTGGAACATTTTAAAAGGCAACACATAAAAATGTATCCAGCGATCAAAGCAAGGTCATAGCGGTGAACGAATTCGAGAAACTCTAGGACGTGACGAAATCACGCAAATTGTTCTTACGTGCCACCGGGCAACACTTTTCGAATTCAACTAGTGGCAACAGTGGGAAACTAGCGTCAGGTAACGCAGGAACACGGTAATGTCAAAAAGTCAGCCAGTCTGTCGTCGTCATGCTCATCACCGTCATTGTCACCCGGCGGGAAAATGTACACCGTACATCAAAGGCGTGTCGGAATTCGGATCTCAACCCTGTGCGAAAGGCAGTGTTGCATTTAAGCAGCTTCGGGGTTTTGTCGTTTAGCGAACAGATACGTTTCTGGCACAATTTCTCAAATGGAAAATGTGTGTGTGTGTGTGTGTGTGTGTGTGTGTGTGTGTGTGTGTGTGTGTGTGTGTGTGTGTGTGTGTGTGTGTGTGTGTGTGTGTGTGTGTGTGTGTGTGTGTGTGTGTGTGTGTGTGTGTGTGTGTGTGTGTGTGTGTGTGTGTGTGTGTGTGTGTGTGTGTGTGTGTGTGTGTGTGTGTGTGTGTGTGTGTGTGTGTGTGTGTGTGTGTGTGTGTGTGTGTGTGTGTGTGTGTGTGTGTGTGTGTGTGTGTGTGTGTGTGTGTGTGTGTGTGTGTGTGTGTGTGTGTGTGTGTGTGTGTGTGTGTGTGTGTGTGTGTGTGTGTGTGTGTGTGTGTGTGTGTGTGTGTGTGTGTGTGTGTGTGTGTGTGTGTGTGTGTGTGTGTGTGTGTGTGTGTGTGTGTGTGTGTGTGTGTGTGTGTGTGTGTGTGTGTGTGTGTGTGTGTGTGTGTGTGTGTGTGTGTGTGTGTGTGTGTGTGTGTGTGCAAGTGAATTATGCTCTTGTCCATGTACTGCCACGTGTACCGGATGTCTGACTCTGTGTCAATGTTATTCCATGCTAAGCTTTATGTCTCTTGCGGTGGTGAGAGGAAAACTTGCACTCATCTTCCCGGGCGAGTAAAGCATAAACCACCAGCATATGAGAGCCGTTCCGAGGTGAATATGTGGTTCGTTCGATTACACGCGACGATGATGCTGCAGCACCTTAATTTAACGATCTGCCAGCCAACCTTCTCCTGTTTTATCTCATCAATTTTGAGCTTCAATTAGTGGCCGTTATAAACATGTGCCCGGGAACGATGAATACCTGGTTAATGTCGTTTAAGCAAGATAATGGTTTCGAAGCTAATGAACAAGTCCGGGGGAGGTTTGTGCGATGGTTGGATGCATTTCTGTAACCATCAGGTTTACCAAGAAGATAGCTATTTTAACCAGATTGTTCTACTTGTAATTTGCACCGAAAGGCAAACGACAATGTGGACAATACCGATTATCGGGCAGATAGTTTAGATTGTATCGGTTCAACGAGCTAGTGCCGGTAGAGGTGGCACTTGTTAGCCATCGTTTGTTTTGCACACTGTATTGCTCACAACTGAAGCAGTGATCTGAATTTATTTGTCATAATAACAGCCCCTTTTGCATCGCAATAAGCCTTAAAACAAAATGTAGTATTGCAAAGACTCAATTAAAGATGTTTGTACCCACTGAAACAAATCAGATAGAGAAATTCAGTATTATTAGGTTCCAATGAAGCCTCTTATGGCACAATGACTTTGGAACCAAGATGACTAAATATTTCTCTTGTTAAGGTACACGTTAGTTAAAATTACGCAGCCAGGTCAGTTGTAAAATGCGCCATTCGTTGTAAATATTGCTAATAAATATAATAGGAACCAGATTTATTCATTCTGCAAGCGGCTCTTCTATCGAGACTCTATGAAAGACTGATCATTTTCGTAAGACAGTTATCGATCAAACCAGATTGTGAGCGTAAATGAAAACAAGGAAAAATAAATGATAAGAAAACGGCTCAAGGTTAGACATTACTAGCAGGCAAAGTTCAAATAGAAACAATTATAAGATTCGTTCATGCCTCGTTTGAAGATTGATAAAGCAAACAAAACATTCAAATGGTTTTTTATTCAAACTAAATGGCCTTACCGTGTTGCTAATGGTGATGGTTTTGTACAAACCAACTTTAATCGTACAACATATCCTAACATACATACTTTAACCAGTTCATACAGTCAAAATAATTGTTCACTAATGAAAATTGGTTTCAACTGATTTTAAATTAATTTTAAACCCGACTGTTAGAACACATCACAACAGTCACAATAATGTTGCAACCTCGGCACCATTGCGATCACGTGAGCTTAAAAGAAACATTTATTATTAAAACCATTCAGCTTCGACGAGCAACTTTACACCACCTCCACTCGCACTTGGTGCCTCATGCACACAAACATCGACTTCCAGGTATTCCTGATCCTCCTCAAACTTCCAACCATAAGCACGCACATCGTGGATTGCTGTCAGCTGCATGTCAATCAACTGCCTGCCCGCTGCCCGAACCGCAGAACCTGGCGAACCTGACACAAACTGACACAAAAAACAAAAAAAAAACTCGTTGTTGCCATTCATCCCCATCCGCCCGCTTGCCGACCGGCATGGATCGGCATGGATGGTTCGGGTTGGGTTGGGAAAATTGTCAAGCGCCAGGAATCAACGTTCCTGCTCACTGAACCTTTCGCTTTCTCAGCCATATCCGCCTCCATTGTCGGTCATGTTTACACCCGGAAGTGTGCCTTAATGCGACGGGTGTGTTATGTGTGATTGGATGATTTATTTTTTTTATGGTGGACCGAAACTTTGCCTTCAACGTGTGTCACCATTTCACAAGTCACTGTCGCAAAAAAGCACGAACGGTACCTAAAGTACAGAGCCGGTGTACTCGTTTAGTATTGTTCATAAATTAAACAAACGCAATGCTGTTTTTTTCTCTCTCTTTCCGAGGAGATTTATGGCTTCACATCTTGTTAACGACGTCACCTCCGAGCACCTGGTACGAAAGATAATCTTCCTGATAGGTATGGGGTTTTGATCCTAGGTCACACTCCATCATTGCCACAATCACTCACCAATCTGTAAAGATAATACAAACAAGCATCAGAAAGGGTTCTCGCACGCCGAAGGGTTAGCAGGTTCGACGAATCGACCGACTAGGCTAATACCAACACCACGGGCATCTGGTAAATTAGTTCCGGGAAGAGTATGCTCCCCGTAGCGCTCTCGGCTTCGCTACCAGATGAATGCTGTCATACCTCCAAGGACCTCCTTTCTTGGAATAAGGTTTTTGGGCCCACTGGCACATTCGATTACAAGCAACCATTCGCAAACTATGTCGTTGCTATCATGTTTCATTGATTGGTACGCAGCAAGTTATTTTAATTGCGTTTATTTTGGTTTGCCATTTCGGTTCGAATCACTGTTGACTTCGCTGTCGATAGGTTACTGTCGGGTTTCAATGCGTTGACGGAACGGAAAACTTTCCGAGGAGTGATTGAGTTTGGGCAGCACATTTTTCATCCCAGAATAATTAAAAGCAATCAATCCGTCCCAGCTGTTTGCCTGATTGAAGCAACGGAATGGTTTCAAAATAGTTACGGTAGGACTTTGTCCGAGTCAACTTTAGAAATGGGACACTTTTGTCAACAATTTTCGGCAAACGAAACTGGTTGTGTTGATGTTCGTGTTTGTTGTTGTGAGCTTTGACGTATGCTGATTCGAATTTGTTTGAAGCCAGTTTTCTGTATGGTAAATTTATCAATAAAACTGGGTATTTTTAAGGTCATGAAAAAAGATCTTACGGAACGAATTCATTTAAAGCAAATACGCATACGCCAGCTTATATAATATCTCCAACGAAAATGAAAGAGCTAAGTATCTGAACCTTTTAACTTCAAGTACTTCACACGAACGATCCTAGATGATTTGCTACGGGTTGTCTATTTTTCAGCTAAACTTTTCAAATTGCCTTCACTCCAAAACACCCTATTCCCCTTTTTGCGGAGACCATGAAACGATGTGTCGATACGGGGAAATAATATGATACGGATTGAAGCCCATGCTCTGCTAATGCTAGTGCTTGACCGCACATGCGGTACGCCGCAAAGGAAATGCAGGAAAAGGGTATGTTTTGGTAGGAATTTCGGGGAATCCCTTTTCCGGGTGAGGTTTGGCAAAAGTTTTGGAATACGGGTAAGTAACGATGGGTGTGTTTGGTTGTAGTTGATTGTTGGCTGAACACCTTCTCTGAAAGCAATATCTAGGTTCAATGCCGGTGTCATGCATGGTTTTGCAAGGATAAAAGAGGTCAATAGAGCCAGCTAGTTAGGGTCGTTTCTTACATAGAGTTTGTAGTCTTTACACCTGGTCTATGCTCTTGATTGAGAGTATCACATTTAAAGCTTCTTAGACATTATTTACACCTAAAACAAACGGCGGGTGGAACGAAAAAAAAGCATTGAAAACCATTTGCTTCTAAAAGGACCTAGGACGCATATTTCCATTACAACATTTTTCACATATTTCGTCAAAGCCCATCAATCTCACTCCTTCAAAGCAGGAAAGAAACTCGCAAAGAGCTATTTTTATTGAAACATTCCTGCCATCCATACATCCAGCACACACGGATCCTCGCACCATATCTGGCATCAGCTGTTGGGGTGGGGGGTGCCGTTTGTTTATTAATTTTCCGCTAAATTACAACACATGTCCTTCCAAAGCTGTCCTTCCTTTACTTTTTCTTCGTAATCGTGACCTCGTTTTTGCCCAGTGATAGGAGGAAGAGATAACATAAAAAGAAGAACTTTTGTCACCCGCTACATTCGCGACGTGTGCCCTTCGAGTGTCCTTAGAGTTCGGCAACATAATCCGGATCCGACTTCCAGAAACGCCAAGGACACTCATCGCATCGTTCGTTCTCGGTAGCAGACTATGGCCGCACAAGAAAACGGGGCAATGGTGGAAGAAAAACGATAAACAATAGCACAAGACGCCTAGAAACTACGATCCAGCTGTGGGGATGGTGGACGGGAAACTCTCTCATGAAGGTGCCATAGGCCAATGGAATCTCATTAGGCGAGGGAAAAACTTTGCCGCAAGCAAATGGGAAAAAAACAAACAAAAAATCGCAGCGCACCAAAAACGGTTGGCAGATCGATCATTTCAGCATTCCAATTATTTACGATTTCGTCGGCCCACGAAACGAAACATGGAACCGATTTATGCTGTGAAGTGGGTGGAAGAAATAGAAGGTCAGCATAAGTTCAGCATAAGTTGAAATATAGGGGGGTTTGCGCGCATCTGTGCGAAACTTTGTTTGCTATGTTTGGTTTGTTTATGTATTTGTGCAATGTTTGTCGTTTGATGGGTTCGATCCGTTCGGCTGGTCAAGGTACCTAAATGTCGATTTTTGATGGATTGCTTTTGAAAAGCCTAGAATGTTGCGCTGTTCTTGCCAAACAATTCGTGATCTTCACAGAGTGGAGATTGGGCTGAGTAAAAAGTTGGAACTGTATCATTATGATGACTGTAGTCACGTTTGTTCGATGATGAGAAACTTGGCTTTCTGTTGCTGGAAAAATTAGCTTGAAATCTGTATGAAATGCTGAGACGAATATAGTTTCATCAATTGTCTTCGATCGGCGATGAGACAGGTTTTACTGTCAAACAAAGTAAAAATTCATACAACTATTTAACATTTTTAGTTTAACAATAACTTGAACTTGACTTCAATTAATTATTTAAATTCAGTAATGCGCGATTCTCAGAGTCCGCTGACTCAAAAAGTTTATTAATTCACATTAACTTGACCCTATTATTCCTCGTCTTTCCTCGAACGATAATTCAATATTTCTCAATAAATAGAGAGCCCCCATTGAAAACTTATCATATCTTAATGAAGTAATCAAACTTTGGCCGAGGAGGAAAAACAGAAAGCTAAACAAAACTTCGTGACTATTCCGATTACTATTCTTCGTCGCACTGCATCACTGTTCATCGATGCAATTGATCCTGCAATATCCTTTGCACAGCAAAACCAGCACCATCTCTCCCGTGCACAAAGCAACGAACAACGTGCCCTTCGGTAAACTTTAATTACAATTTACAGGCCTGGAACCTGATGACAGGCCGCAGTGAATTGCATGCGAAATCTAATTGCTGACTCGAGAAAACACCACCGCCCAAGCATCAACTGATCTCTTACCCGCAGTTGGTGCTTGGCGGTGTTGGGAGGCGTTACAGCACCGGTCAGATCATCGTTTGCGACAGCCCGGTTCTTGCGCCCATCATCGTGACCGCCGGCTGAGCAAATTATAGTTCCGGGAAAGTTTTACAATTACGCCCGCATCGAGTTATGCCGTTCGAAGTACGACGACAAGCTGAAATCGTACCGTGTACATCGTACCAAATGATGCAAGTTTTAAGAACCGTCCGGACAGGGTGAGATACGGCCTGGTTCTTCTCCAAAACCTCCGGGTGAGGGTGGAACCGTGAGTTCTACCAAACTGCTGACAGTCTGTACAGTTTCGTACCGGTGACTTTTGCCCGTTTGCCACTGCCGCGTGTGGCAAACTTACCCACAGAATCCTTGGCGCCGACCAGCATCAGGTCGCCAAAATGAATGATTTATTAAATTTCGGGAATAATTTGATCCATCTCTTATTCCATTTCGGATTGTCGAAGATCAAAGCTAGCGAGCCGCATAGCGAACCGTACTTGCCGGTGCTTCCATTTTCCTAGCTTAGCGTTAAGGTTGGCGGAATAGAACAGGCACCAAAAAAAAAAAAAAAAAATGACAGAAATAAGCATTTTTAGGAAACGACGTGGCAGCAGTCCGTCACGAATCAATATTGGATAAAAACTCGCACACACACATACGCGCGTTCACACGCTCAAGATGGTTCCAGCTTCCATTTCAATGAGCCCTCGTCCCATTGCGAGCACTTTGATTGGCATCCTATCGCGTGTTCGAGAGGGCGCTCGAGCATCTAGGAACGGGAAGTATAAATCGGTTTTTCGTGGAAAATAAGCACAAAATGTACGCATGAATTTGTTCCAACGTCATGATGTTCGAGCGAGCGCATTTCCATTGCTCTTGTGCGGCGCTATTGTGGTACAGTTACAGGCGCGCAAGCCACGTTACCATACGATATGCAATAGCAAGACAATAGGCGTGTGAGAAGAAGAAAAAAAACAACCCTGACACATTACCGGAACTGAATGACGAATGCAGATGAAACACACCGTATAAAGTAGCGAACGGTTCGCGATACGTTGCTGGTGGAAACGCTCAAACGAAGCGTGAATCTATGCATAACTGTACAGAGAATTGTGTGTTAAGCTTTGGTGGAGGTGTTAAAGCGTGTTAGATTGTGTTCTTGTAAGTTAAATTTTCTTCAATTTACTTTGTGTGTAACAACGTTTCAATTTCATTCAAAATTGTTTAGCACAACATGCCCAAAGGCTTTGACAATACGACGGAGAGCCGTTGTATTCAAATATAAATAAATAAAATGCCTGCAGACTTCGTTTGCAAACTTTTCACTATCAATATCGTATTGTCGTGTGATGTATTGTTATGATCAATATTTATAGTACAAAAAAAAAAAAACTACTAAAAAATGTAGGATGATGTTGGACCAATTTGGACCGTTCCTCCGTAGTGAGTACTGACAATCCTCTTACGTGGTATCGGTAGTCCAGTAAGCCATTTGATGTCCAGCATTACCCTAGAAGGACGTTAAACCAAGAAGAAGATGGTTAATTCCAATTTGAATACTGCAAAGTGCTAGCGAGATTGACGTGAATGTAAGGCACTCAAGTCGAGTGGCATAGGATCGTGCGTTAATATTTAGGAATAAATTTTAACCACACATTTTACAATGTTACGAAACCATCCACGACCTTTTGATCAGCTAAATAAATGTTATACAAAAGTACTTAAACAAAACTTCTCATCCGTTTGCAAGTCCTCGTAGCTCTAATTACAGGCAAACACTGTATTAGAATGATATAATTTTTCTTTAGCAAAGTAAACAAATTTATCAAATATCATACTCCAAATTGCTTTCTTGAGCCACACTGCAAGATACTCAAATATTGTTCAACAGATAACAATTCTCAAAAGATACTTCAAATTGGTTTTATAAAGCTTTTACAGCGCCAAAAATTCTATTCACTGATCTCCTAAAAATTGTTTTCCGAAAGAATGGGACAAACTTTTTTTGAACACAATTTTTATTAATTTCCAATATGTAGGCATTTTGCCGTATGGTCAACATTGTATGTGTGAACAAATAAAACATTTTACTATGCAGTTTCTCCTTGGATTTTGCCTTTTCCCGGGCATACTCGGTTACGGAATCGAAGTGTTAGTCGCATTATTTTCTTCTCTTTTTCACTCATCCTGAAATGAACTTATTCTGCAAATTTTGGCTTTCCATGACTGAATTTTACTCAGTATGGGGAGACGATCCGGACAGGATTTGAAATCTGGCCCAACCTTGTGAATAGTTAACGGACTGCATCATTTACATTAAAATATGTGAACGAGTTGAAAAATAATTAGAAGGTTTTGAAGCAATGCCTTACATTGATCTGAATTAAAATTTAGACTTAAAAGATTAAATTTTAATTAGTCCAAAAAATTATTGGATCTCTTATTGGATGGAATGATTATGATGATGAGCAAAAAAATATGAAACATAAAATTCTAACTAAAATGACTGTTTGTGTGGAATTGTGAGGAAATTTGTGTGGAATTGAACTAAAGGCTCTGAAACAAAAATTGCAGCAAAAACTCAGAAAATGTGTTATCTCACGTAAGGTCGTTGTACGGTTAGCATGAAACAATGGCTTTTAACAAATCCTTAGCTATAAAATACTACAAAAAGCCGATTAAAATTAAATCCTCCTTTATTTCAAAGTCAAGTAAAAGAGTATTTAAAAATAGCACTAAAATTGTAAAGAAAATAATCTTTAAATTCTCGGAAAAAAATTATCGCCAATCCAAAGGAAAAAGTCCACAATTTCCAGTTCCAGTTTTCCCCCGCAAGAACTGTTCGTGGAAAAACGCTTCAACGAAATTACTTCTCGCATGGTTCAGCCGCACTACCATTGTCGGATGACAGATTACATCTGCATGTTGCCCCGACCGAAGAAAAAGCGGAAGTGTTTTCCTCTGTAGTTTTTCGTTTTCACACCCCAAACGGTCTCCCGTAAACACGAGTTCGTTATTTACGTTTCCCGGTCTTGTGAGGCAGCTCGATGTGTTGCACCGAACAGTTGGGTTTCTCCGTGCCACTGCCAAAAACTGTCTGCGAAAGCCAAGCTAGCAACAACAACAAAAAACGAAATAAGTGAAATGATTGATGATTGTCATTGGCGTTTAATTTCGTTAAACGTGTTCCATGCGCGTGCGGTTGGTTTTTCGTCCATCATCCGTAGCCTCGCTCGGAAAGCACTGTCGGGTGCATGTAGCAAAATGAAATGACTTCCCACACAGGCGCATTGTAACATAAATTCAATTCAATCAAAAAACAAGTGGACGGAATGAAATCACACGCCGCCCGGGGGGCGTTGGCGTATGCCGGGAGATAGAAGATCTGAGCAGAAGAATCTGTAAGCAAACGAGCAAGCAAGAATGGAACTTATAACAATGAGCAATTTTTGGAAATACTACACCAAATAACGCCACGTGCTGGTGTCAATGAGGAGTCACACACACACACACACACTCACACACACTTTCACAAATACATCGAAGCATCGTGTCTCAGATTCTTCGAATTACATCGGTTGAAAGCCGATGCTTTCCTTACGGTCAATTTGACCCTACATTGGCAATGTTTTTTTTTTGTCCTACGCTTTTCCCGTTGCGTTTTCCGCCTTCGCCCGGTACCTGGCTGCTATTTACAATGCAAAACGGTACGCGCGGTACATGATATGGCGACGCACACGATAAGCCACCCAGTCAGCCACCCAAACCAGCGGGCCAAGCCCTGAGCCTGATCCAATTTGCGTGGTAATTGAATTTTGCTTTTTGAAATTATTTCCTCACTTTAATTTACACAATGTTATCGAGCCACGGCGTCGACGGCACGATGCCCCGGGCGGGCGGCACTGGAGGAATTTGTGGGAGCACAATTTCACTGTTTTCCAAGGCGGAGGCTACCACGCCGAACGTATCGCTTGCCGGAAGGCGCAAAAGAAGGCGAGCGACGGCAAACGCGTAAGCCCTTTCTGCGTGTTTCTTTGTCATTGAAGCTTGGTCCTTTGATTGACACTAATCCAATGATGAAGCTATCGAAGGGCAGATTGGTCATCTTCTGCGAACTTGAGGCGGTTAGTGTCATTGAGATTTTTCTTATCAGCGATGATGTTGGGAAGACGTTGGTGAAGAGAACCGGGAGGAGGGAATGGATTGTGAATCAGGGAAAAGTCAGGGAGAGTTTATTACACTTTGTTGATGTTTTGTATTTTAGATGGCTTAGAGCAAACAAATTCTTTAAGACCGAAGCACAATGATTTATGGCTTCCTTGCTATCGGTGTACCATCGAATTGCTTTGCATGACGTTCGGTAGGCTTTTGTGGGCTGTCGGGATGATAAGAACGGGAAGTGAATTTTGAGCACTGACAGTTTATAGTTTTATGAGATAACGAGTTCACCCGTTAGCTTTTAACTAAACAAATTTTCAACACTTTACTGTTCAGTTGTTTTCAATATGTGTAAAAGTTTGGTGTTAGCTTCGTCTTCTTGGCTGAACGATCTCTAAGGTCACGCCGGCCATCGAGTTATCAGATGGCTTACTAGACTTGCCGATACCACGATTTTGACCCCGGTCAATTGAATTGGACTGGTCGTCCCGCACCAACCGGGTCGGACACATCCTTAAGCGACCCTGAGCGATTCGGGTCGTATTCTCAATTCCAACGAGTTCGGGTCGACCCGCGGGTGCAGCAAATAAAATGTCCATTCGAGCAGTTAGTTCGAACCGATCCGTGGGTTAACCTGTGGGTGTAATGACTGAGTGGGTCGACCAGTATGTGCAGCAAGCATATGCGAGTTAGACCTGTTGGTTCAGGTCGTCCCTTGGGCTCGGGTCTACTTGTAGGCGTAATAAGTTCAGGATGATCATATGTATGCCTTGCTACACCTAGTGCTCGATTCGAGTTCGTTGTCCCCACTGGTCGCACTCGATTCTTAACGGAACGAATCCAACTCCGGATCGATCCATAAAAAGAGACGTAGGACATGATCGTCAATAACAATTTTTTTTTTCATGGCTGAAATTCGCATCATAAATCAAGTTGAGTTTAATAGTACTGAACCTAAATTTGACAGATATAATTAAAGCCTCCATGTGCTTGATTTTTCATTCGGTCGGATTCGGTCATTCATTGCCTAAATATTCACCTTTTAGCTCATAACAATTAAAAACAATTTTATAGGTTTTGTTCACCGAAAACGTTGAAATAAATTTCCCTTTCTACCACCTCACCTCATGCACCTATTTACTATGTTTCTTTATCCTTCTTAAACGATCTCTTTCCCCAGGGGTGTTGCGGTTGACGATCAGGGTTACATCTGTGTAGCTGACTCGGGCAACAACCGCATCCAGATCTTCCACCCGGACGGTAGCTTCCTGCGCGCGTTCGGTTCCTGGGGTTCGGGCGATGCGGAGTTCAAGGGACTCGAGGGCGTTGCGATCATGTCAAACGGCAACATCCTGGTGTGCGATCGCGAGAATCATCGTGTGCAAGTGTTTTAGATGCAGCTGTTGGAGGTAATATCGGTGAAGGTCAACAGAATCCTTGCTCAACGCTCAATGGTAATACGTATCTCGGTTGTCTTCCCTTTCAAAGAATTTCCATGGAAATTTGAACAACAGCGGCACACGGTTCATCGATGGAATGACGGTTATGTTACTCTAGAGAAGCGATATTCCTAGATCATTAGAAGATGTGCCAAAAACCTATCATTAAATACAAAGCAGAATTATTACCGATTTCTTTCACCCAAGATGCCCTACAAACCTTTGCAAAGGGCCCGATATATAACGAATCCGTTTTTTCAATACATCAAATACAAACAAACATGGAAGATGAATGTAATACGCCCCAATCGCTCGCTAGTTTGTAATGAAAGCAGGCGACATTAGTGTAATGTGGGTGCGTGTGTTAGTGTGTTTGGTGTGAAATGCTGTACCGCTCACACCGCCAACTGGGTGCATGATGGGTGTGCCTTAACATTACTGCATTGCCTTTTTGCTAGATAGTTAGATGGAATAAAAGTTTTTTTTTTTCTTTTGTCTGGAGTTTTCATTGCGACCACGTGTACACAGTTTCATTTGCAATCGAACCAATCGAAAGAAAGAACAAACGAAACGCCAGTGTTGAAAAGTTTGATCAGCAGCTGCGCCCAGCACATTCAATCACAATCCACATCCGAAATTCAATATTGCAACCGGGATAAACGGGAGCGCACTTTTGGTTTCTCGTGGTTGCAATTTGCAATACTGGCCGCAAGCAATGTTTGTGCTAGGATTACTTTCAGCGTGCTTATGTACGATTTCTGCACTGCCACAGTATAAGCGGTTTATATTGGATTTTTCGAGTTGACCACAGTGTTTTGAGGTTTTTTGGGGATGCGTGTCTATGTGTGTGTGTATGGGAAATCGCGAGAAAATGCAATATGATCGGATTGCCAGTAAAAATGCAATTACAAATAAAACTCACAAATGTTTGTGAGTGGAAATTTCCCATGAAATGGTTTATTGGTTCAACATTCCATTTAACGTTCATTCATTTTAAATGTCCATGTTTCAGTGCGGCGTTCTTATGTTATGCACAACATGCAATACTATTTGTGACTTTCGTCCCTAGCTTCCGTCTTGATATCACAAAGAGTTTGATTTAAACCAGAAGCAAAACTATCTGAATAAAACTCCATCCAATCACATCCACTTTTGCACATCACAGTCAAATGTACCCGCTGCACCATTTTAATTTATTCTCTGCTATTCCTCACAACATCCTCACGAACCCGCTCCTGTGCCTAATGCTTGGTGGGCGAGGTAGAACCGACAACTTAATCAGCTAAACTGTAGCTTGATCTGGGTCCTACCTGCAGCTTTCTCGGTCAGCTTTCGTGAGGCGTTTTGTTCGATGGCAAGTAACAGCGCACGAATGACATCGTTTGAAAGCTGCAAGGCAAAATGGCAACATTTACCGGCCCAACAAACTCGGTGCATTTTTTTTTTCATTCTTAAATGGAATAAAATTCTAGCCAATGCGTCCATGGGAAAGCATGTTTAATTTTGAAAAGTGCAACATTCCAGGAATTCAATTCAAGCGCCACAATGGTGCCTTCCCGAAAATTGTATTTCGTGCCGGTTACCGGTGTACAGCAATCTGGTGAATACCGAAGCCAGAATGCGTTCCGTTTGCGCTGCGAGTGCCGGAAAATTTGGTTGAAACTCGACCGTGCACACACACACACACACACATGCACACCTATCCATTACCCCATGGATTGCCTCTCAGTTTTGGTTGACTTTTGACGTTGCCAAAGCTTCCTTTGTAGATTATCGTGCAAGCGGAAAAACCTGTCACGAAATTCGTTCGTTTGCGCATTTGTTTGGTTTCGGCTTCGTGCTGTTTGTTGAGACGTTTCTGTGGCTAATAGAAATAACGGCACAGATCAAATGGGTGGTATACATTTTCTAGCAAGCGTGCAGGTTGGTTGTACGTTCGGCCACATTTTAATCACACCCATGCCGTGTGTCGAATTGCATAGCGACTATTCCCGATTGATAAAATTGCCTTCATAACCACACTGCTAAGGGATTTTTCAATACAAATTCGTAGTATTGGCTGTTTGCTTTTACGAACATCAGATTGCATAGTATCAGGGGCATTCGTTGTATGGCTCTCTCGTCAAAACTACATTTTTTGAGGATATTCGTTTCTTTTTGTGATATTTGAAATTGAAGTGAAAAGCATTAAATTGTATAAGATATTTATAAAACATGATTAAACCTATTCTATAATTAAACATTAGCATTAAAGTAACAATGCTTATTGTTTCTAAATAAGTTTTGTTAAAAAAGTTTGATTCAGCTATTGAATGGAACGATAGTTGAGTCAGAAATTTTTACAACAGTCTCTACTTTGCCATTCAAATCGATTTTTTATTCAAACTTTATTTAACCCAAACAAGCTTTATTATATCAGCAAAAACAATTAATTTTCGACATTTCATATCATGCAGGAGCTTTTAAAATTGTATCTATAGAAAATGGGAACCATACATAGATACGCGTTTATTACATTTTCATTTGGACCCAATTGAAAGATATTCACTTGCTGCTGATTATGAACACTAGCAAGTTCATTTGCTATCTTGCAGAACACGTACAAGAGCAGCGAGTAAGAAGTGTTGCTCGTTCGAATCTTCTGAGCAAACAGTGAAGCATTCAGCAAACAGCATTCATCAAGTGTGCATAAATTGATCGCGGCACAAATCAATTGCAGTAAATTATGATTGCACTCAAGTGCGCTGCAAAGGCTACGATTAACGAGCCTGTACTTACTTGTTCTGTGTACATTGAACCATTTTTATTCCTGTTCGCTTTTCTCGGGGGATTTTTTTTTTTTGCAAAAAAAAGGGCAAAGAATGGGTAGAAAACACGTCCTGGAATTTGTGCTTCTTTACAGTGGATTGGATGTAACGTTCTTTTTGCATGTTCCGAGCATCTTTACATCATCGATCGGGAACGAAAGGAACCATCAGAAGGACTACTGTAACCTAGTTTTGTATTTGAGTAATATTTAAAGAAAGGCTTTATTCACTTACGTGAGAATTACGCTATCATCATAATTACATGTTTAAAAAATTCCCTAGCTCCTCAAAGCTTCCTATTGAAAATACCGAAAACTGCTTGAAAATATGTTGAATGTATGTTCTCACTCAAATAAAACTAATAGCCACTTTCCGTTCGCATTCTTCTTGTACGGTGAAGCTGTGTATTGATGCTGTCCATCAGCGAACGGTGCCGGGAAAGCTGCAGTTGGCTGCACAGCGAACAATCGACTCGAGCTTTGCATCGTTCTTTTCGCTGCTGGAAAACTAACTTACACAAAGGATGATGATTTGATAGGATGGGATGGACCCACGAGACACGGATGAAATTGAGCGAACCGAGCAATGGTGCCGCAATTGTACTGCAATTGCATCGAATGCAACCAACATCTTTACTCCACATTCTGATGGTATAAAGTGCTGGTTTGCGTCGCCATTAGCGATTGGTTCACGGTATGAATAAGGTTCACCACAACGAAACAATGCAAACAAAAAAATGTTTTCCTCGTTGTTCTTTCAGATTTGCTTTTTTTCCTAACTCTTTGTGAAAAGTTTGTAAAAATTGGTAAAATAGCGTAGGAACAGAAGTAAAGTTAACAGATAAAACTAAAAAAACAAACTTCTAAAACGGAAAACTCAACGTAAATCATTGGTAAAAAGTGTGGAAAAGTTTGCTGAATGAAGGAAAACCCTTTTTCCACACATCGACCATTGAAGCGAACAGTGCCTTACAGCACATTGCCGTTGCGTATAGAGGAACAGGAAAAGCTTCAGAATGGATGAGAAAAATTCGAAACACAGCTTATAGAGATGGAAGAGATGGGTTATAAATTGCGCTCCGCTTTCGCTACTTCATTCTTCAGCAGCTGATTGAACGAGGGTGGTGTGGAAGGGTTTTGTAATGGTTGGACAATAAGCACATAAAACACTTCAGACTAGACGCTTCTCTTCTGCTGTTTCCGTTTTTGTATGTGTGTGTGTGTGTGTGAGCGTGCGATGAATGCATCGTCCATTTGCACTGACGACGGCGACGGCGACTACGATCGACTGCCAGTTTAAGCATGATTGGTATTTTGAAGTGGTAAGCAGAGGACCAGAATGACAGTGGGAAAAGCATTGCCTTCGAGTGAAATGCAAAATTATCCAGTCGATCGCAATTTTCTCAACCACGGAAAACCTAGTTGAAGCCGCTGATGAAAAGCCTTTTTTCTCTCGTAAGAACGTACCACACAAGTGGTACAAGAACGTGACGCGGTTCGTTAAGATGTGTTACTACTTCATTTTGTGTCTTCAGCTTTCTCTCTCGCGCACACACACACACACACACTCACAAAAATATTACATGTTCACTTAAATCCTAAGTTACTGCATCCTTCGATTCGTACGAATTTTGACCGTACGAGGGCGTACCGTAGAAGGAACGACGACGTACCCTCTTAAGTCCTGCAAATGGCTCCACTACTTAGATACATTTTTACTTTTCCTTTTTTCCCTTTTGCTATACTTTACACTGCTAAGGTATTGCAATTGTGCCGCCGTAAGGTCGACGCAACGCGACTCAACCTGTGCTGCCTGTACTGACTACTGACTAACTCAGTGATCTATCTCCTAGGTCATCGAACCTAGCTATCGATGTGGTCCGTTTCTTTTGTTATCTGTTTTAAAAGAAAATGCGACTCAAACATACATAAATTCACACGCACTTATACAAAGCTTAAACACATACATACATTCATACAGACACGATTCATCCGCTTGCCAGTTCCACGGTTTTCGTTGGCCCCGTCCAGGATTCCTCGCCCGCTTCGCTTACCACTATCCGTTGCCTCAGTCCAGTTGTGTCCTGTTGGTGTTGTTGCACCATCTCCACGGTCACATCCTCCACGTTACTGCTGGTTACTTCACCTGCTAGCTCACCTTCCTTCACGTCCATCGGTGACTCTTCCAATGGTTTTTTCTCCGACTCCAGCACCGTCCTGCTGTCGTTGTTGTTTATGTCTTCCAGTGGAGAGATTTCTGGGCCTTCCTTAAGTGTGTGACTGATTTGTTCCGCTTCTACAGGAGATGCTTCTACGGGCGAGAGTTCTTGGACACCGGACACTTTCTTCGTCAGTTCGATTGCTGCGTTTGCTTCGGCACTGGCCTTGGCCGATTTCGATTTGCGCTTGTAGCTTTCGATGTAGAAGTTCATGAAGAGTGCCAGAAAGATGGATGCGTTGATCAGCAGTAGGGTGGTGATGAACCGCGGGAATGGGCAACCGGTTGCGAGGGCATTGATACAGTGCGCGATACAAATAACAAATTGAATCTAGAAGGAGAAAAGGGATTGGATTTAATCAGAAGAAGAGTTATTATAATTATACTTTTATGTTGAGTACTAAATAAAGTAAAATAAAATTAGGTTATTTCACATCAAGATATCCAAGAACGATTGTTTCACACCACAAATACAAAATAGGGAACTGGTTTATAAAATTCTTTTGCCTTTGATATGGCAATGAACCCAAGCGAACGCAAATGAATAGGTTTACCTTACAACATAGATCGTTCTCGCAATTATGTTTTAAAGCAACATTGCTCATGAGCTCATCAATAATAGCATAAAGCTACTGATAGGATATTAGTTTCACAAACAAACGTTTAAACACTTTTAAACAATATCAACGAATATCTCGCATGACGTAAACAATATTCAAAATCAATTAAAATTATGTTTAAACTGACTGCCTCTCAGTGGCAAACCAAGTCATTAAGTATCTCCCTAACACAGATGTAACTTCCTTGATTACCCTAAACAGAATAGGTCTCTCTCCGGGGAATTTTATAACGCGCTAATAAACTCCTGGTACTAAAACACTTCTATAGCGTTTTGCAGGCTGAAAGTCCGTTCCAGTATCAAGCAAACAAAAGTAGCAATCAAAAAGAAAAAAAAAACGAATCAAAACGAGCGCATTAAATCTTTTATCCTACCAATCAAGCAATCAACAGCTAATTCTCTTTAACAAAAAAGGGTGGTAGCTAATGCTCCAACCATCCTTGAGTCATAAATTTTCTTCTTCCTCTCTCTCTCTCTCGTTCTATCTCTCGGTAATCACAATACGATACTTACAATTTGAACTTCAGTCATGTATTTTTTCCACCAAATATCCCGATAGCCCATCGCTGACAGCATGTAGTAGAAGTACATCAGCACGTGTACGAAGTTGTTAATCACGTTCGGCAGCGTCGCATTACCACCTGTAAACGCAAGCGAAGAAACCAGAAAGAAAGATTAATGTACTATTACGGAATTATGGGGACGGGAAAGCACACAGGTGAATGGTGCGAGGTGTGCACTACAAATCAGGATTCCATTTTTTCATACTACACAAAAGAAACCATTTCCAGCCCAATGCGATAGCGATTACTGCCACCACAGCGACACAATTGCTCACAGATGGCGCTGCGATCGGGTGAAAGGTTGCTGAAGAAAACGATTGCTTTTGGACAACCGATAAAAACGCGCAATACTGGTGGTTTGATTTCGTTGCACACATTTCGCCACCAATTTTCCATCCCATCACCCCCTCCGCACATTTGCGGTGCTCCTAGTGTTAAATCGTGCGTAACGGAATATTTTCAATTATTCAATTGACAGGAATAATAAATAATGTTACAGCCGAACGCCATCATCTTTCACCTGCTCGTTTTTTTTTTGCTTTACCCTTGGCGCAGGAATTTTGGCTCCGGAAATTGTGTGTACACACTTTTTTTTCTGTCTCCATTCCTGGTTCTTTGCTGATTACACGACCACCTGCCAGCGCTACTGAAGGGCACAGAGCGAAGATAAACGCGTCACCCGTTTACTTACCGGCAATGAATTTTGTCAATATCCACGCCTCGATCGGTGTCAGCGAATGATGATAGACGTGCAGGTCGGTAATTTGGGACTGTTTCTTGCGTAGCACGAAGAACACGGTGTCAGCAAACTCGGACAGCTTCGAGAGATAGTACACGTAGCAGAGGTTGAACATCTGTGAAGATTTGTTAACCGGTTTAGGAAAATGTTCTATTTTCGTTCGCTTTCGCACAACTTTTACTTACTCTTCGCGAGAGGGGGCTATCGCTGTAGTCCACCGTCTGGCATGTTAGACTGTAACCCCTCACCCAACCAGCCATCAGGTGCTACGAAAAATGGTAGAAAATATTCCCAGCTCAGCTTAAAGATTTCACAAAGCGATGAATCGTTTTAGGATGCTCTTACCTCGTAGAACATGTAGCCACTGAGGAGCACCTGAAACAGGTTGTAGAAGATGATCACTCGTCGCAAGTCCATCGGCTTCCGGTCGCGCATGTACATCGGACCGATCAGGAGAACCCACAAGAGGTAGCAGATGATCATGCCAAGCGTCGGCAGTGGATTGTCCATGAAGGGTAGCTGTTTCGCGCGGGGATCTGAAGCGAATTGGGTGAGAAAAGAAGATATCCGTGTTATTTTGTGAGAAAAGGAATATTTTAAGGAGATTAATACATCCCTAGACCAACCCAAAAGGCCCACATGGCCTCAAAAGCATCTTTAAGACATTTTAAAAATATATTTTCTGATTCCCATAGCTAATGTTGCTTTGTGTTGCGCCTAAGAATAGACGAACAAAACTCAACAAATCTTTTCGATTTAAAAGTATGCACTTTTTTAAATTCATCGCTTGACTCGAAGGCTTGTTCGTTTAGTGAACCTTTACAAATCCAACACGCGCTGCCACCAATGAGCAGTTGATCTTCACACCAGACGCAGCTGTTGATCCAAGCCGATTGGACCTTCACCTAACTTCACCTCATCATTAATCATTCCCCTTTTTATTCACCGCGGCCGTCGGGCAGACCTAGAGCGCAGCCAGAGACCATCAACTTTATGACCCTTTTTTCCTCCTTCCCATCCACAATCCCGCCTCTTCTTGTCTCTCGAATATACTAACCAGCAATGAGTTCCACCAGCGCACGCCACCAGTGAGCAATCAGCGACGGGATGGAGCTTCCTCGAAAGTAGCCATCCATCGTGAGCAGTACCTCCGATTTGATCATATCAACCGGACTGTCTAGCTCAACCGAAGACGCAACCATGTGCGTCAGTGTAGCCATATTGTTTGCTGGCCACTAAAAACGGTCACTCCGAAACAAGCACTCAAAACACTATTACAACCACTGTGTCTGCCGGATCATACACTTCCTAACGCTTGCAGCCAGAACGATGCACTGGATCCTTGCCTCAGTGCGTAAGAAGTTATTATAGCAAACGTTCAAAACATACCCGAAAAACTTCTCTTTACCACCTCCATTAGAACGAGAGCTTAACCCTTCCACCCACAAAACGTTCTACCGATCATCACCACGGAAAACCCGGCCGGAACGCATTGCGTAATCGACACCGGCATCGACACGCAATGGAAAATCGTCCATCTCTTGCTTGCTTCCCTTGCTCTAGATATTCGACCAAAAACAAACAGAGACGAAGGCCCTGACTGACTGGCTTTTGGAAGCTTTCGCAAGCTTTCTACCCTTGCGCTTGTGCCGTGCTTGAACTTGGGGCCTAAAATGCAGCACATGCAGCTCAAGTGCATTTCGCACCCTGAAGAAGGGGGGTTACATTTAACTTCATTATCACGAATCAGTGGGCATGCATTCGGTGGCCGGTCGAGCGGAAAATAGAAAACATAAACCACTAGCCGGCTTCTGAGGACGATTCCGGTTGAACACACACGACACAACGCTTAAGCTCAAGAATGAAAACGAGTACGTTTATGGTAATCGGCCAACTTTAAGAACGTCCCCCAATCTACGCTACTGCTAGAATGTGAAACCCGCTGCACAACGGGCAACTATTTCGTAACAGTGTGCTTTAGTGGACGTTTGGTTGTTCGGTCGTAAAGTGTTTCTTGCACCAGCGCGTAGAAATAAAGTTTGAATTGGTACGCTTGAGGTGATTTATGATCTGTCGGTGTGGATGGGAATGTTTGTGTTTTACAGTGTACAATTGAACAGCAATTAATTATTGTGTTATAAAACGGATTAAGATCATTTATCTGCTTCTGCGCGCTTTCGTTGTAAAGTGGGTTCTTAACCGAGTTTTAAATCATTTATTAAACATGTGTTTAAAGTGCAATTGACGTGTTGTGTTTGGGGGCAGCCCGGTGGTCAACGGCAGGACCGGAAATTAAATCGTACCCATTCCGTTCTTCCGTAGCAAAGACAACTATTCAACTATTCAACCACCTGGTATCAATAAGTCCAGTGAGCCATTAGACGGCCGGATAATGATCTACTTGGTCATGTCAAGAAGTAAAAAAAGAAGAAGAAATACTGAGTTGATCGTTGGACAGTTTATCGGTGAATCGGCAGGAGCCGCGTTAAACGGTCATTCGGCAGAATCAGTGACAAATTCGTTATCATTCTTTTTCCGTGAAGCTACATTCTGATAAAGCAGTGAAGACAAATTTTGTTAGCCATCATGTAGCCGATTAATCATAACAGTCGGTAAATTCAGAAAAGACAAATGTTTACAAAATCCATTTGAAACGATGAACGGTAGGACGATTATTTCGATTAGCCTTTGGAGTATCCTAATGAATTAACTTAAGCGTAAACCTGATGAAACACTTTCTTGATAGTGACATGGAAATCAAAATCGGTAGAGCCTCTTAATTATTTGCATTGCAACATAAACTTACACACAGTCCAGAGAATCATTCTTTCAATGTAGTTCTACATTGTGCACACTAAGTCTCTAATTATGCTTATGTGTATTTGGGTTTAATTGATCAATCGATATTATGAATTGATTCTGAATTTTTGTCGCTATTTTTAATAAACACTATTACCTATAACTTTAGTTACTTTTCGTCCCACATTTCATGTGTCTTTTTGTAAACAGATTAATTTATTATATCCAAATTATTGTTGAACAAAACTTTAACAAGTTAAGACAAGTTTATAGAACATGTTTTTAACCAGCAATGTGCTTTATAAAATCATGAATATCATAAGGTCGCGTGCAGAAATCAGATTACATTACATTTTTTGACGAAATCTTTCAAAGATCATACTTATTGTAGAAAATATAAAAAGAGTCGAAATAAAAATTATTTTAAAAGTTATCTACATCAAAGCGTGTATTTAGAGAACGACTATGTTCTTTTTTTACTTAATTTTTACTATTGGTAGTTTACTTTCCAAAACAATTTATATTCCTGATTGCTTTTTCTTTCTGATGCTTCAGAAAGTTCGTGCTAACGTACCTCGTTTTAAACATGTGCATTCAGCCAGTTACCGGGGCAGTGAACGTCCTACTCTGTCAAGAAAATTACCGTTTTGCATCTAGGTCTCTATAGAATTAATATAAAATTCTCGGAAATCTGACGAGCAATTTATTGCGTGTTAGAAGAATTTAATCTACGATTAATTGTAGGGTACATGCCCGATAATTAAACAATCAAAACCACGAATTACTGTGTCCGGTAGTGCTGCTCTTAATAACAAAACATTGCCGCAAACTAAACTTAAAAGGCATGATTTTAATTAAAAGAATTTATTTTTTAAACCGACATTTTTCGATCTCCAAATTACGAGTTGATCTAAAACTACAAATTTATTTATATAACGTCAGCAAAGCATCCCATATAAACTGAATCCACCTGTTCTGCGTCCACTAGTCGTCATGTTTGCATCCCGTTCGTACCAACCCGTCAATCAGGAAATGATCGATAGTATAGCGCCAAGCACCGCAAACAACCACGTGCTCGTACGCATTTACCACACATCGGCCCAACTACCCCGGAGGCTCAAGTACCGCATCTAATCAACGTCACACACATCCAAGCAAGGAGTAATCGGAATCATACCGTAATTGACCCACCACCCAGAGTACGGGTGGTAATGATCATGAAACTGAGAGTGTACAGCATGCATTAAAAGCCACGATTCCTTCCTACCTCGTGGCACACCGCAAAGCACAAACAAAAAAACCGGATTGTGGGTAAGTATGTGTTTGCTAGTACGCCGGCTTCAATTTCAAGTGCAAGCTCATCGACAGTACCAATGGTTCACGCCTGTACAGGTGCAAGCATACCGATTTGTGGAGCTTTTGCAATTGTCCACAGATCGGTTGGTAGCTGAGAGGGGTTTTTTTCTTCTTCTGTTTGCGTGTGTCCAATACAATACATACACATTAACCCACACAAAAAAATCCCCAAAGTCGCACCACTATTTGAAACGATCGTAACCGTTCGATTTGAAAAGATCAATTTTACTTTCATTCATTCACTCGCGCGTAGGAATGTTTTCTTTTTCGCCCTGCTCGCTTCACTCCGTCCCATTATGCTGGCCACACAGAGGAAAGAGTACGAAAGCGAGAGTGAACGCAAGCCAAACGGTATCGCCCGCGGCAATACGTCGGTTTGCGCCGTTGCGCAATTTAATCGACGCATGAGAGACGAAAGATTCCAACGCGCGTAGCAGCGACGAACGGTCGACCGCACTGCACTGCGCAACAACGCGACGGTCATGAACAAATTATGCTTTGAATCTTTCTCGAACCACTCGCCAAATTGCGCACAAGCTTCAAGTGCAAGCCCAAGTGCATGCACGGTAGTGAAGGTCAGTACCAGCTGGACAGCATCCAAAAGGGTCCTCGATAGGTTCAAGGCATCGTAACTGTACCCCGTTCATTGCACACGCACTACTACGATTGTATTGTACGATTTGGCTGCTCAAGACGTGTCTGGCACGTTGTGATAATTGCACAATAGTAATTTGTTGAGATAGGTATTTGCCTATACCGGTGTTCCTTTCTTGAGGGGCCAATTCTTTCTGCTTTACTTGCCACAAGATTTGGTGGGAACTTTGTTATGACGTGGGGCACCGTTCGATTACGTCCGCCCGTTTTTTGGGTTGTCTAATCGAGATCACGTTCCAGCCTGCACGCTGCTGCTGTTAGTTTGATGGGGATAACTTGTTGCTTTTGCAGGGATTTGGGTTTTGCTTGAGGTGTTCTTTTAGTTCTTTTTTTATTGTGTGACAATTACTGGTTGCAGCGAATGCTTTGTCTGTAGTTTTTTTTTTTTTTTGCGATACCACCTACAGGTTTTATACGATATCCTTTGTTTTACGGGGTGGGTTGCTCGCTAGCCCTAACTGGAACGTATCCAGAGAAAGTGAACGAGTTTGTGTGGTTTTTGCTCCTGCTTAAAGTAGGTGAAAAGTCGATTAGGTTTATTAGCACTGTGCGTCAAATGGTGACATAAAACCATTTGGTATCAAACATAAGAGATTATGCAATTAGCGATGTATAAGCAGTATTCAAGAGCACGAGAAAACCTTTTTGAAATTACATATGCTTAAAACAGACTTTGGTTGATTGTTTTAGTTTAGGAAATTATAAAATAAAACTTTTTTGACAAATTAAGCGGCATTAAATATGTCATAGTACAATGGCTACGGCAAATAAAGCTTCAAGTTTCGACGGATGAAACGTATACAAAGCGAGACATCATTATCATAAGTTCAATGGCAACGCATGTTTCGATGTGCCAGACAGTTTGTGCCGTTACGTATAGCATCACCAAGACCCCTCTGCCACCCTAACGATAATTCTCATTGGGAAGGCAAACATGATGAAACTGTAAAGGCTTCTTCAGCGCCAAGACGGATGTGAATGTTTGAAGAAAGAAAAAACGTTAATGTTTAAACATTTCTGAAAAGGATGTTTAATTATTGAGAACGAAGGCCATTCGCTTGATCGCTCGGCTAAAAGTGTGAACGTTAGTTTTTCCCAATCGTGGGAATAATATTCAAATAGTATAAACAAAAAAGATAAACTAGTGTTCGAATTACGACACAACGTTCAAGGGAGAACAGCCCATTTGTTGCCGATGCTACCATACACACACACACACAAATGTTGGAACCAGCACGCCCTTATCTGGTTTGTGGCTGGCTGCTGTCCGACCTACAATAGGCTGGTTGTCCTTGTTTTTGGGACATCTAAGCGCAATCATGCAACCAAACCTTATTTTAAATTTCTGCTTCGTAAGGGAAGATGTCCAATATTTTGGTGTCCCTTTCGATTCGGTCGCTCGTGGCAACCGGTTTGGTAGATGGACGTGATTTCTGGGCCTTTGTTATCGATCTGCTTTGTAGCATATTATGCATATTTGCATCAGTTGCATTTTATGTTTGCTTACATCATTTTTTTGTCTTGCTCACTATTTCTCCTGCTGTTTGCAATCAAACGTAGAAAAAAAAAACATACACACACACAGACCCGAACCAAACCACCGTGGTGTGCCCTTTTTTCCTATTCCGTTGCATTTTGTGTGCCTTTTTTTGTGCGTGTTTATTGTTGCCGAGACGGTTGCTGCTTTTCGACGAAGGCAACACAGTTAAATCTGCCTGCCGGTGCAACTTTAACACAGTCCACCCTCTCAAATAAGCTAGCAGCAGCAACATCGATCGACACAATTGGTTGCCTGCTTGTTGTGTTGCTGCCTTTTCTGTCGTAGGCAAAAGGAAAAACAAATTATAAAAACACATCTCCACGCACCGACTAGACGACTCAACCACAGGACTCTCCACTTCAGCTTCGATCTGCCGCGAGTCTAAGCTAAGCGATGTATTCCAACAAAAAAGCCATGGTGCTGTAACGCACTGTTCGAACTCGCAATACCCGGCCCAGTTTCCATCACGCAATGGGTTAGCCCAGGGTGCAACGAACACGCGAAGACGCATACCGACGCATAGCTGCGGCTGCGAACAGCCGAGATGGAAAGAGCGGGTCGAAAGGAATTGATTTTCTTTTCTGGGTGAAGGTCGACCTCGTGAGATAACACGTCAAATTGTGCGTTGGAAGCGGACGACAACGACTCTCGCTGTGGCGTTCCATCGGCGGCAGGTGGTGTGATCGGCCGTCTTGATCGCTTCCTGGTGTGGCCTGCTGTCGGTAATAAATGGCCGTTTAATCGAACGCTTTAGTCTGGTGAGTGCAATATGTGGATCGATGACTGTAAGCCCTTAGGTGGGGTTGACTCTCATGCCAAAGATTATTGGATCGTCTTCCATGCATATATCGTTGCATCAGTGCAGTCTGAATATGATCACAAATGCAGGAAAATTATAACGTTTTATTTTTAAGAAAGTGTCAAATCAGTTCTCTGTATTCCGTTACATAAGCTTAACATAATCCGTAGCTTCGGTTAAAAATTTCCAACCAAATTTATTATTTTGCAAAATTTATAAATATTTTCATCCAACCAAAACCCTTGAATTTTTCTTATTTGTTCTTTAATTGTTGACATTACAGTATAAAGCCATCATAATATAAATAAATGAATCAATAGCATCGAATTTTTGGTTTCTTAATCCGAATATTTTTACTTGAAATTTTGAAAGTAATTTTCTTGCTTTCAATTGTTCAAAATTCACTATTTCATAAAAAATACACAGACAAAGGAACAGTACTTCAATCTTATTGATTTTTTTGTATCAACAATGTTTATTAAAAATGTAAAAAAATTAACATATTTTTTATAAGTTTTGAAAATTTTTAAGACAAATAGCTATTTATGGTTTTTCATGTTCGTTTAGCAGACAATTTAGCAAAACAAATCATTAAACAAATCCATTTTTTCTAGAAATAGTGAAAAGTTCACACATGAATGTGTGAAAAAATCGAAAAACTGTTTAGCAATGCTAAGAAAACAAATGACATACTCATTAACAAGCGAACCAACTCACAGATAAGATCTATACGTCATAGTTATATGAGCATGAGCACTTCATCTGCATCATGGTTGCAAAAACAAGAAACTTCCTCTACATGACGATAATGTCCGGACCAGTTGCAAATGGTTTCATCACAATGGCAAACAATCTTCACGACCGTAACCTTCCGCCTTCCAAGCAGGAAGCACTCTGTGACAATCTTCACGATCGGACGATCTTTGCCCTGGCAAAACAAACGCTGATCTCCCACAATCATCATCACCATCCTGCTCGGTGTGCTGACTCACATGCGATGGCTCGAAGAGACAGAGACGCTTACACGCATCGCTACGCCGCGGAAGGTCTTGCGTGAAAAAAGAATCCGGTGCTGGGCGTTCTGCGTACCAAAGTACCCCACAAATTGACCTCTAGTGTTGGTTGTGTTTTACGGTTTCTAATCACAATTTTTGTTTAACTCACCCACCCGATTCACAATCACCGTTCCGTCTAACATCAGCATAATATGAAGGAAAGGAGGTTTGGGAGGGAGGTTCGGAAGGGTTGGTAGACCTTGTAAGTTGGCGGTGGATGTTTGGTTTTGGTAGCTTAAGGCATGTAGTTTAGATTTCCGTGTCCGTTTATTGGATCATGGTTGAACATAGGCGATTCGCCCATGCCGAGGACGTCGATTTTCGATACATTTTCACCACGGACGTCCGCGAATGCCTGTGGTGGTTGTTGTATTTGGGTCAGTTTTAGCCAATGGCAAGGATATTTTGGAAACGGTCCTTGAAAGATATAAGTGTGTCAAAAACTGCCCTGGAGAAGTCTACAAAAGCGAGGAAAAGCGAGCAAACTAGTAGCAAAACACATCTGCCCAGGAATGTTGAAGCTAAACCAGTGTCTTTTACAATATTAGGCATAGCTGAATTTATGCCTGTTGCCCATTCCTTCTCTACAGGGAACTCCACGCCAATAATCTTCCCCTGTTTTGAGCAGAAATCGTAAAACTGGTTCCCTAAACTGGTACATTTGGAGCTCTATTTTTTCACCAAACAACGTTCACGCGATCACTGCATTCTGTCAAATTCATTTTTGAGAAACATCTAAATTTTTTAAAATTATGAATTAAGCTGTGGATTCTGCTTGTACTCCTTTCTAACCGCACTCTCTGCTATTTTAGTGCACCAGTACTCCCATCACCAATCAACGAAGCAGTGAAAAACATCGACAGCTGACAACCTTCATCAACCCTTCCGATCGACTCGAGTCACTATAATTTGCTAACCCTAATGTGCCCTCAACACTCGGCACCCTTCTTCGGCCGGTTGGCTGACCGTACCGCTGTTGCAGCAGAACACCGAATGTTCAATCCGCGGAGAAGCAAGGTCGGTTGATAATTACGCTACGGCTCGATGCAAATGTACGGCATCGGCTTGGTGACTTACCAGCGATCAGCTCCTCCACGATCAACCAGTAGCGATCGATGAGGCCGGTCCAGTTGCGCTCACTGTTGTACTCGTCCACCGCCATCCGAAAGACGAACGACGTGCCGGAGTAAAAGTCGGTAAAGTTGTCCGCGACACTCATGGCTGGTGTGTACTGTTGTCGCTCACAGCTTCCGTTGGACACGCAAAGATGATGTGATGTGTGTGTGTGCGACGTGGCACTTGTTAGCTTTTGTTGGGAAATTTGTTCCTCAAGTATCCGATTCACTTGTAGCCGTTAAGGAACCTCGGAATGCTTCCAAGGGATTTTCTAACGGATGAAGTGCCGAACGGTTTTGTTGATCACATTAAAGGTAGCTCACAGGGAATCTTTCGCTAGACCTGAACTATTCGAAATGGGGAGGTTAGACACACGCACACGCCTAGGACACGTTACGCCTAGGAAGCGTTCCAGACGACGATGGAAGCCCGTATCTTGCTTAACACATGCGTTGACCTAGATTTTGTCTAATAAAATCCATCCCATTTTGCATCGGCCAAGCTGGACATCATTTCGCGTTTTCTACGAAACAGATTAAGCGACCACACACACACACGCTCAGGGGTACCAAAAACACCATACACAATCATGCACGCACTGTTATCCGATTTTCCTTATTTTGCTAGTTGGAACCGAAATTAAGAACAACCGACCGATGGCCACACATGCTTGGACGGTACCGAGCAAAAATTCAGCAACTTCGCGCGACACACACGACCGTCCGACACGACCAAACACCAGCAACTGACCGTACCGAACTTTCAGTGACTCCTTTCGGTGGTGGGTTCACCCCAAAATCGCTTGGCTCACTTGTCACAGCTTGGAAAAATTTGGGCAGCCCCTCTCGCCACATCCCCCCACACACACATACACACAAACCGGCCACACACAAGCGGATGCGGTAACAGCGCTAGACGATCTTGCGACAGATGGGTGTACGATCGATGGTTGATGCTGCTACGACTGCTGCTTCGAAGAGATTCCTTCGGACTCGCACACTACCCACCGCCCAACGGTAACGCTGGTACAATGTGACAAAATACAAAGCTTTCGCGAGTCTTTCAATCCCGTCCCACCCCTTCCACCTTGCGTTCCTTGGTGAGCGAACGAGCTCGCGCGCGCGCGCGCACACACACGCACCAAGAGCGTGCGTTAGCCAAACGCGCCGATGATCTTCGAGTCGATGAAATGCCGAGATGCGAAAGCTCGCTCGAAGATCAATGGAATTTCGTTGTGCGCGTGTGGTTGTGTACGAGATTTGAGGGAGGGAAAGAGCTATGCGGTTAGATCAAGGGGCAAGTTTCGATCAAGTTCAGCAGTGTCCTTCGCAGGGGGACGGTAGAGATCGTAACAGTAGTGGTGTTAGTAGCAGTAGTAGGGAAGCCGATTGTTGCGGTATAACAGTGTGGTCAATCATTAGGCAACCAGGCTGAACACACCACACTGAAACGGTATGCTGATCATTCCCTTGCTCGTTCGTCCCCCTGCGCCCCGTTACCAACTAATGTTCGGTCGCCCTATCGCCCTATCAAGCGCTGATGATGGTGAAATGTGATAAGTGCTTGGAAGCAACCTGATTGTACGATTTCAAAGTGTGAAATGTAGCTTTACGATTAAATATTTAATGACTATCATTTAAAAAGCCTCAGGACATAATTAGTGTATGAAAAATATTTATTTTGCACTTTAAAAATATTTGTTTTAGGCTGTTTTAAAGCTTTAAGCTCAAATAAACATAGAATTTTCAAGAAACCATGAGAAAAAATCTAAAAATGTATAAATATTGAATTTTTAGTATTGAATAAGCAAGCTAGGCTCAAGCTAATTTTGTTTTATGTTTTGCCTGTTTCGAAAGGAATTACCATCATGTCCCCAAAACTATTTCACAATAAAAACGACGTATTTCGATATTATGCTCAGCTCAAATTGTGCTTTGTTCTACACACTTATCATTCCACCCTGTTCATGCTAATAAAACGATAACGCACCGGTTCCACCTGCGGAAACTTGAAAAATTCTCCCTTATGTACCATTAGTTGTTTCGATCGATCAAGATCGCAAAGGTTTGCAATCATTTTCCTGTACGATCAGCACATTTGCTCTTGCAGCAAATTATTTTGTTTTACCTTCCCATACAAAACAGAAAAGTTCACATTCTGGATCGCATGCAAGCGAAATGAATGTGTCAACAAAACAATCGCCCAAACTAGGGCACGATTGTTCGGGTCGGGACACGGGCGGCAACATTCCGAACGCTGCACCAACGTTGTTGACCCGGGTGAGTGGAAAACACAAACATACCCCACGCGATCGTATGACAACGGGAACACAGCGGCCGAATGTGGCGTTTCGTTAAATCCACTAGGTCAGCATTTTTATTGGTCACAAATCCATCCAAAGGGGCTTCTTTGCGAAGGGTAGCACATCCCATACGCAGGGCAGTGCACATGGAAAGTCATTAATGGGTAAGGAAATTAACATTAGCAGTATTTCGAAAAACAAAACATCGTCTGCCAGACGCTCATTAAAAGATCGCTCGCCCAAGAACGATTCTTGGATGTTCCGGTGCTCTCTTCCGTGTCGAAATACCGGTAATGTTCGGCGAGATTAATTAAGCCTCCGACGCTCCCGATTTGTCTCGCTAAGTTTCGATTCGATTCGTACTAAAAGTGCGTTTTTTTTGCTCCATCACGCTGATGGGGAAGGATGATGAGGTTGACGTCAGTTGTGTGCGCATCAAATGAGTTGGGTTTTCCGGATGGTTTCGATAGAGTTGGTGTTGAGATGTTGAGTTGAATCGAAAACTAATCGTAAGGATGCCATTGACCGGTGTACCTTTTGTCGATTGTTGGCTATGGTTACAAGGGAAGACTATTTTGGGAATGAGTAACTTAAAGAATGGATTAAAATATACGCACCAGAAGTAATACCGACCGTCAAATCGATAGGCAAATCGAATGAATGGATGGTGTTTGCCTAAAAAAATGATGAGGGATATGTAGCTGTTTGAGTGGTCTTTTTCATAGTTTCGGTCGATTAATTTTACCTTTTAAGCCAAACCTACTACAATCGATAACAGTCAAAGAGGTTGTTTTTTGGGTTGTTCTTGTAAAATCTATTTTTGGTACCTTCATGGTACCTTCATGATCAATCGCAATTGATTGGCAATCAATCTGTTAAACAGATTGATGTTCTGTGGATGCTCAATTTTAAACATATTTTTTTTTTTAGCAAGGAATCGATAGATTGCTTGGCAACGCAGAAGCTAAATTCGTCCTCTTCAAAGCTTGATAGTCATCGGCAGTTGTGTGCTGAAACTTTTGTCATTTAAAAGGCAAGAAAATGTTGGTATTAGCAACAGCAACGTGAAACCCATCTTTAAGTCATTCGGATATGAAAGACTCTAGCGAAGATCAAAGCAAATCTCACTGCCACTGTCCGAAGGAGCGGCAATCTCGAAGGCAAGTGCATTAGATTGCCATAAGTTGGCTGCAAAATCTTTACGTCTTGGCGTCTTGCCGTTTCTCTTCGATCGACCGATTATACTAGACCAAAGGGATGCATTTAATGATCATGCAAGGGTTTAACGATAGAAATTGGAATTTCATACTTAACACGGTAGCAAGGAATAGTTATGAGCCTGTTTGTTCCAAAAAACTCCACTGTCCACTATCGATCTAAAATTGATTTTAAAACCTTCATCAGCAGTGGTCTCCATTTTACCTTTATACCATGATAATAAGTACCTCTTACGAACTGCTGTAACGGACACTACCAAGCACATCTGAATTTAGATACGAACGGATCTATTCAGCTCTAAATGGGTATCTGAACAGTCTTAAATTTTCAATTCTTCATGATTATTGCTGTCTGAGATCGATGCCGCGACACTAGCTTCACCTTTCAGAGCCACATACACAAGGTCGAAAAGAATTTTCTCCAAAGCCCAAACATTCTTCTTTTTCGCGGTATGTCCTTCAAACCCCGTGGCGGTCACGCTACAGCCTTAAAAAGGCGGGTGCATGCTCGATCGGATAAAAATGCCTTCTGACACTCTAAAACAATCGATTGCACAATCTCACTCTCCCTCCCGGGGAGGGCCAATCATGTCCAACTCCCCCTTGCACCCAATAATATCACCATCCACATGCTTCTGAAGTTTGAAGCATCGAATCCTAAAGCGCTGCTAAAGTTTCTAGTCTAGATCCATGTAAGCGTGCCCGATTAGGGCGAGTTATAGATTTTAACCTGTCCTTTTCGAGTGGACTGTATTAGGAGAAAAAAAAGGAGGAATTTCGGAGCAAAAGGAGAACACGTCCGTTCGCTCAGTTCACTACTTGATTTCTATGTATTTCCATGTATGTGTGACATTACTGTTCGTTGCCCAAAACCATTCCCAAAAAACATACCGTTGACACATTATGCCCAGATAGCATAACATCCTCCCCGGCGTTGACACATTATGCCCAGGTGGCATAACATCCTCCCCGGCGTTGAAATAGTATTTCAACTATCAATTTCGTCTAACGGCAGCAAGCAGACTTCTGTAACTGCGCGTTTGAACTCCGCTCCATTCGCCGTTCTAACGGTAACGACACGTGTCACACCGTCGTCTCCGGGGTGTGCAGCTACTATCCTTGCAAGCGGCCAGTGTAGTGGTGGTGTATTCTGGTCTGCTAGTAGTACAAGCGATCCCACCTTGATCTCCTTCCGCTTCAGCCATTTCGACCGATTTTGGAGTTCCGGCAAGTACTCGGCAGTCCACCGTCTCCAGAAGTGTTGCAACATAGATTGCACCAACTGCCATCGTGAGAGACGGTTCTCCTTTAGGATGGAGTAGTCGGGTTCTGGAACAGCTTGCATCTCTCGGCCTATCAGGAAATGTGCCGGGGTGATTGCGGTGTAGTCGGATGGATCGTCTGAGCTCGGTACTAAGGGTCGAGAATTTAGTACCCCTTCTATTTGTGTAAGGGTCGTGTAGAGCTCCTAGTAGGAAAGTTTTCTGTCACCAACAATACGTTTCATGTGGTGCTTAACCTGCTTCACACCAGCCTCCCAGATACCGCCAAAGTGCGGACTTCGCGGTGGTATGAACGACCAGTCAATACCGTTGTCGGCACAATAGTTGATGATCTTCTTCGTGGTGCACTCTTTCTTGAACATAAGCCAAAGCTCGTGCAGCTCCGTTTTGGCTCCGACAAAGTTGGTTGCATTGTCAGATCGTATCGATTTCGGGTACCCTCGTCGACTGGTAAACCGCCGCAAGCTTGCAAGGAACGCGTCTGTCGTCAAGTCCGAGACCAATTCCAAGTGTATGGCTCGAGTCTGCAGGCATACGAACAGGCACACATAGGCTTTTGTGATCTGCGGCTTGCGAGAGGTCGATGACTTGATGGAGAAAGGACCTGCATAGTCTACACCGGTATCCGAAAAAACGGGGGCTGGCTGGACACGATACGATGGTAAATCACCCATCATTTGCGTTGTCTTAAACGGGTTCGCCTTGAAACAGACGATGCATTTTCGTGTCACCTTACGGATAGTGCTCTTCACGTTCAACGGCCAGTACCGTTGACGTACAACTGCAAGCAGGCCTCTTTGCCCGATGTGCAAGTTGTTAATGTGTAACTGACGAACAAGTGCCTCGGTGACAGGATGCTTAGCCGGCAACAGCATCTGATGCCGACTATCATAGGGTATGATGGCTCGCTTGATTCTTCCACCAACTCGTATGATACCATCATCTGGATCCAAAAACGCCTTTAGTCCATTGAGTCGACAATTTGTATTCGAATCGTCCATTAGAGCGAGGATTTCTTGTTGAAAGGCCTCTCGCTGAACCATTCGTATAATTACGTGTGTCGCTGTACGTAATTCTGTTGCTGTGAGTTGACCTTTTATCACCTCCCCTTTGCGTGACTTGATAAACCTAGCGAGACGCACCACGTAAGCCATACTCCTAACCATTTTCGTGAAACTTCCCAACTTCTCAAAGATTGGGAAACGCTCAACAGGAACAGTAGTGGCCAACGCCACTCCAGCTCGCATTTCCGGCAGCTCGTTGTCCGGAATTTCCGTATAGTCCGCCTTCTTGACGATGGGTTGTAGTGGCCGAGGCTGCCACCACATCGTAGACTTCATCAATTTCTTCGGTGTGACTCCACGTGAAATCAAATCGGCCGGATTATCGTAAGTGGAAATATAATGCCAAAGGAAAGATAGGCTGAGTTGTTGGATTTCACTTACCCGATTTGATACGTACGTTTGCAACAGGTCAGGGGACTTCTTGAGCCAACACAACACGATTTTTGAATCGCTCCAGAGATGAACAGATTCAAATCCAAGCTCCGTAGCGTCCAGGAACTTCACAACCATTCTAGCAAGTAACAATGCCGCCATCAGTTCAGCTCGAGGGGTCGTGAGGGCCTTCTGCTTCGGATTCCGTTTCTTCGGTAGGATTCGAGATTTGCTGCAGATCAATTGCATCTTGGGCTCCTCATTCGAGAAAGAACCCTGCACGTACAAACAGGCACCATAAGCTTGATCAGATGCGTCGGCGAACCCTTGCAGTTCTAGCTTGAGCACATTCTTCCAGGAAATCCATCTCGGAACTTGAACTTCCCTCAGCGCTGTCATCTCAGTTCGGAAATTTCGCCACTTCTCATTAACTTCGGTAGGAACTGTGTCATCCCAATCTATCCGAAGTTCGCCGACTTCACGTAAAATCAGCTTCGCGTAGGTGATAACTGGCCCAAAAAATCCAAGCGGGTCGAAAATCTTGGCCAGTTGACTCAGGAGCCTTCGCCGAGTCATTTCTTGTGAGTGGTCGAAATCAGGAACAGACACCGAAAACCAATCCTCAAGCGGATTCCATGTAACACCCAAAGTCTTCACTGTCGTGTTGGAGGTGTTGTCTGTAACTTCGAAAGAAGTTCCTCTAAGTTCTTCTGCTACTCCTGCAACGATATCAGGATGATTAGCACACCATTTATGAGCACTGAAACAAGCATTCTTTAGCAGTTTTGTCAAATCTCGTTGAAGTTGGCATGCCTCAGCAAGTGTATCAGCTCCAGTTAACGTATCGTCCATGTATGTTCCCTTGTTAACTACTTCGGCAGCCCTCGGGAGCTCGCCCTGATGATCGTTAGCTGCCTGCTTAAGCGCCATGGTTGCTTGGAACGGGGAAGGTCCCAATCCATAGGTAACAGTGAGCAGCTCTTGTACTGTTAGTGGATCGTTCCGGTTGTACCTCCAAAAGATTCGCTGGTACCTCGTGTCTTCCGGATGGACCCTCACCTGACGAAACATCTTCGGAATGTCCAGTGTGAAAACGTACTGGAACCCTCTAAAACGAAGAAGAATTGCAGTGAGATCGTTTTGGACTGTTGGTCCAGTCATTAAAACGTCGTTGATGGATACACCCGTCGACGTCTTTGCTGATCCATCAAACACGACTCGTAGTTTAGTTGTAGTGCTCGAAGGTCTCAGCACGCAGTGGTGAGGTAGATAGAACACCGACCCTGGGTCCTCGTTTGGTGCTTCCACAATCTCACGCATGTGTCCTAGTTGCTCGTACTCTCGGATGAACTGTGAGTACTGTTCCTTCAGGTCGGGCTGCCTTTCGAGTTTTCGCTCCAGCGCCAGAAATCGTCGCAGTGCCATTTCACGCGAGTCGCCAAGCTCGCGTTTCCGTTCGTTGAAAGGGTGTCGGACCACATACCGACCCTCCTTCGTTCGCTCGTGTGTGCGTTGAAAATGTTCCAAACACACCTCGTCGTCCGCCTTCGGAGAAGGGCGGAGCTCGTCGCAGGATTCTACCTTGTAGAAGTTCTTCAGTAGTTCCGTAAGCGGCTCATCATCCGTAGTGTTGCAAAGTGTACGTGCAATGATAGTCGTGTCGCTCCTAATCACACCGCCAGCAATCCAACCTAGTTTCGTATTTTGCAGCACAAGTCGATTGGAACCAAGATCGCATCGGCCATCTTGCATTAGATCCCAGAACGATTCAGCGCCAATTAACATATCGACAGGTCCTCTTCTGTTGAAGGTAGGGTCGGCCAGCACCTGTTCGCTCGAGATGGGCCACTGTGATATATCAAAAGACTTGGACGGAAGCTCACCAGTAATTCGTGGGATCACTAAGAATTCAATTTCCGCTACGATGTCACCAGCACGAGACCTAATCGTTGTGTGCAGTTTACGGCTTAAACGGGTTTTGTTACCGTTCAAACTATTAGCTATGACGTCAGTGGATTCCATTCTCAAAGAAAGAAGATTAGCAAAGCGTTCAGTAACAAAATTCATTTGTGAAGCCGAATCCAGAATCGCTCGGCACGGGTAAGGAGTATTACGCAAACCGTCTACTAATACCACTGCGGTCGAGAGAACAGTTTGTCTCTCAGGATACATTTCCTTGGTGCATAGAGTTGTCGGTGGTTCAGCAGGCAAGTTTGGATTCTCTGCTAACGCTGTTGGCGCTACACGATCGGGAACATGGCTTGAACGATCTTCATGGAGTAAGCTATGATGCTTCTTGCCGCATCGACGGCAAGAACCTGACCGACATGTGCGGATGCGATGACCATTCGACAGGCAGTTGAAGCAAGCGCCAGATCTTTTCACAACGTCAATCCTTTCGCTAACACTCTTACTCTTAAAACGTTCGCAGTTTCTAAGTTCATGAACCTCACTGCACACTGTACATTTCGCTTGCTGATTGGAATCGCTAACAACCAATGTTTTTGTCACTGTTTTTGGTTTAATAGATTCCGTCGATGATTTCACGCCTATGTCGACCATCTCGGAAATTCTGCACTGTTCTTCCAAAAACTCTACTAATGCGGCGTACGATGAGCACACGTTCTTCTTTTGCTTCGTTTCCCAAGCAACCTGTAACTTCTTGTCCATCTTTCCTGTTATGAGCTTCACTAACATTTGTTCACCAAGACCTTCAACCAAAAGGCTATGATGCTTCAATGCATCAACATTCTTGTTGCAAGTATCGATCACCTTACGCAGATTAGCACCGTTATCTCGACTAAACTTTGTTAAGCCAAAAAGATTGTCAATGTGTTTTTCTATGACCACACGTTTGTCCTCATACCGTTGCGCAAGGATCTTCCATGCGGCTTCATAGTCGTTGTTGTTCACTAACACTTCGTCAATGATACCTGCTGCCTTTCCGACAAGACTGTTCCGGAGATGGAACAGTTTCAGCGCGGGTTCCTCATGCTTGTATCGGTTCATCACAGCGGTGAACATTGCTTTAAATGCGTACCACTTCTCGTATGAACCATCGAATGTTGGTAAGGGAACATTTAACGGTGGCAGATAAGGCGAAAATTCATGCGAGGTCGATGGCACAACTGAAAGAGTTGCTTCACGTTTGGGCACGGCATCAAAACACATACTTAATTTCAACGAAACTTCGTTGAACTTTCTCTCAAAATCGATGTACAGATTGTTCTGCTGTTCGTCTTCTTCTTTTGAGAGGGACAGTTCGTAGATTTTGCTTTGAATTTCGTTGCACTCATTGTACATGTTTGCCAAAGCCTTTTCTTGGAGCTGTAGGAAGCGCACATTTTTTACGTTGGCATTCGGTTGCCCATCACTATCACATAAGGATGCACACACACGACTAAGCTTGTTGCGCACTCCCTCTCGCTGCTTCACCAAAGCTTGTAGTTGGGCCTCCATTTTGTTGGAAACCTTCTTCACTTCTTGCTGTTGCGACTGTGTTGGTATTGTTGAAGGAGTCGTACGTTTTATCGGTGATCGTTTCACTTTCTTTGACCGAGTAAACGGTGATTGCATTGTCTTTACATTCACACACCTTCACTTGTGCCGGTCCGCCATTTGCTTTTGGCAAACCCACGCCACGCCAATCACACGTGGTTTTCGCGAATGTTTCAATGTTCTGTTATTGAGCGGATTACCTTCGATCAGCAGAATGCCTTTATCGAGAGGAATGCTGGCGAATCACACTTTCCGAATCACGGTGCTTTGTTTTCCGGATAGTGCTACTCTGTTTGCATAGTAGCAACGCACTGTCACGTCACTAAGATCCGATCGCGGATCTTCCTTAGTCAAGTGGAAAGCCTTGTAGCAGTTTCCAACGCATCACACTTTCCGGATCACGGTACTTTGTTTTCCGGCTAGTGCTACTCCTTCACAGTAGCGACGCACTGTCACGCCGCTAACACCCGATCGCGGATGTTCCATACACCGATAACACGCGAAACACTACACTGGTTTTCGCATCCGGTTCCGTAGGACCACAATGTCCTTTTCGAGTGGACTGTATTAGGAGAAAAAAAAGGAGGAATTTCGGAGCAAAAGGAGAACACGTCCGTTCGCTCAGTTCACTACTTGATTTCTATGTATTTCCATGTATGTGTGACATTACTGTTCGTTGCCCAAAACCATTCCCAAAAAACATACCGTTGACACATTATGCCCAGATAGCATAACATCCTCCCCGGCGTTGACACATTATGCCCAGGTGGCATAACATAACCTATTTGTGTTTTTCAAACCTATATCCGAAGGTTTCCGTTACGATGCGTTAGATCGGCTGGTTCAATGAAATCGAAGTTCCATCTATCCGTTGATGGCATCTGGGCAAGGGCGCGTCCATCGTACGCAGCGTCGAGAGTGAATACATCGCATCACTAATTAATATTTATAGCGTCTGTTTCGGTACCGATTTGGTGGGCCGAGCGGTGCAAGGTGCAAGGTTTTCTGTCTCGGCCGACCAGGGGCAAAGTGCAGCCGATTGCTACAGCGAACGGTTTTGGGGCGTGATGCGAGTACGGAGTCCATCTCGTCAAGGTAAGACCCAAGGAAGTGGAGCCATTTTCATCAAGAGTGATTGGGCGTTCGGTGGGGTGATGCGATCAAGTCAGCGCTTTTTGAAAGATAATCTGTAAAAATAGCGCTCTTCAGTGATTTTTCTTAACTATCACTATCAATTTTATATTCGAATTATCAATATCACTGTCAGCATGAAAATTCTACGAAACGTCCATAAAACCCACCATAAAGAGCCATAAAACAATTATTCCGATCAAACGACAAGCGTCGTGCCTGGAGTCAGCCAACCAATTCGGACAATTGCAGCAATAAAGTGTAGATTACGATCAATGTGTGCTCAAATAAATCGTTCGATTTTCCAGACCGTTGATTGTCGGAAAGATCGAGTTATTTCTACAAAACGAAGCAAAACTTTGCTTTTAGTGCGCCTGAAGATCAACATCGTATTTTAGAATAAAGTAAGAAGAAAATAAATTAAGTATTTTTATGTGAATAGATAATTGTTTTCAACGGAAGTGGCAACTAAAACTAAAAGTTCGAACGGGACTCTAAACGACCTTGCATCAAACTGTAACCTTTTCCTGCAGTATCTTGATACGGAACTCGCTTAACCAAATATCGTTCGGCAGGAGGGTGTTTCATCAACCTAAACTAAACGGTTTCGGATCGGCAGAACATCATCATCTTTCCAATACGAACGGGAATAACCTGTTTTGCTTCGACGATAGCGTTGCGTGTGGGATGAATTCGTTTTCTTCGGGCGTATGTCCGGCCTTCAAGCGAGCAGAAGACCGGCAACGTTATCATATGGCAACGAGGAAGTGTGTCCGATAGTTTATACTAAATCCTTAATATTTATATTTACGGGGTTGGCAAACTATTTCAATGCTGAATACTTAAACAAGTTTGCAGAGGAAATGTACAAAAAACTAGTCAAAACACGAGACAAGCGGCACCTTGTTTATTGGTTTCCGTTATTGAGTTCCGTTGATATATTTTTACTGCTTGGTGTGTCATTTGAATGATTTTGTAGATCTTAAAGCATATAATATTTGTTGCGAGTTTGATTTTTAAGAATTAATCAACAGTAAACTTGGTTTTTTAAAACAGGAGGTGTGATGCGCAACATGGGTTGTGAATTCATATTGACCTTCGTGTTCAATTTTTGGATGTTCTAGAAGCTTTAAAGGCTAAAGTTTGATTCTAACTGGTGTATTGGTAAAATTTGGCACTCATCCGGTTCCATCCTGGATTTTTTCATTTTAGTGTGAGGAAAAGAGGTGAGTTTGGGAAATTTTTTAATCTCCCAAGGAAGGTATCAGCACTAAGCAAGACTAGAAATATCTAACGATCAGCGGAGTAATCGACAGCCAAAGTCGTCGAAAGCTAACTCATAACAGGGACTTCTTAAAAAGTACTCCGTACTAGGAGCTCACGATTTCACCGATCCTCCATGCCTGAACGCTCTGGTTTGTTCGTTGACCAGGTTTTGCATTACTGGAATACAGCTAAGAACCCTAAACCTCCTTTTTACGGTTCGCATTGAAAGTATTGAGCGATTTCAGAGATCTTACACGAGGTTTACTACTATAAGGACCATATTTACCGAGAAAATTCGTAGTCGAAGAGGTCTCATCGTCCAATTCTTGTCCTTGTCCACATTCTATCGGGTTCTATCATCAAAAAGACTCCGAAAGGGCTTTGTTTTCCGCTGCTTCATTCGTTATTTTGGTTACAATAATTATTGGCCCAGGCTTTCTCTACCCTCTAGCCTCTAGCCTTCTTGGTTCTTGATGTTCATATACTTACGACACTAATGATCGTTTAATTGTATTAATTAGTTACACGATTTGATTACGCACACGCTGCGTAGAATACGAATATAATTGACGAATAAAACGAATTTAATACTTTGTTTGTTTCTTTCGTTTGGCTTCTTTTGGCACAACCATACCAATTAAAATACACAACTTCATTTTTAAAGTGTTTTTATTTTTGAAATTGTTAAAATTGTTGTAATGTTCTTTCATTTTTTGTTTGTTGTTGCTTGTCGCTCTCTCATTTTGTGTCTTTGCCCTACCCGCTTTTACTTCTTATAATTGTTTTCCTGTTCTAATTGTAATTTGTGTGTTAATGCTTTTTTTTGCGATTTTAGTTTTCGCTCGCCTCTTCGATTTTATCTTCTTTTTTTCTCATCTCTCTGTATTGTTATATTCTTCCACTGGAAATATAGCCAGCCTACTCACAAATAAAACAGAATTTATCCATGTAGGATCGCCCAACTTGGCCCAAATTCACGAGCAACCTCAAGTCAATGTAAGGATAGTTGCTCTAATCGAGCAGCAGTAAATGATAAAGCCCACTAAAACGCGCCTTCCTTCTTCCTTTCGGCAGAAGGTACCGGAGAGGGTAAAGGTTGCAGAGAAGCACGCATGAATCTGGAAGGAATTGGGTTTGGAAGGGGAGAGAGGGGTTGGAAGGGGTGGGAAGAGATTTAGAGGGGATTTTGAAGTATATTACAAAGTTGGAAAATGGCTGACTTACGAACAGTCGAAGAAACAATGTAACTTTCTTCATCTACACCGAATGATGTTTCGACGTTTCATAAATGGTTTTAAGTTTTCCTCTCTGTTCCGCTGTTGTGTAAATGAAATTAGGAAAGGATAGTAATGTATATGCATGCAAGAGGTTGTGTTTTTTTAAATTCTTTATACAAACTGCATCTTTTTTCTTCATTCAAGCTTGTTCTTTCGCTACCTTCGACACGTTGTTGCATTGGTAATTGCGCACGTAGTGTTTCAATTTTAAACTGTCCTTTTTTTCTCTTCTCATTGCACCGGTTCGTTCTCGAGAGACATTCAAGGATATGCTTTTCAGTCCTGGAGTTGTGTGTGTGTAGAAGTTTTTCTTTTGCTTTGTGTTTAGGTTGTACAATTTTGTTCGCATTCCACTTCTTTTCTTGCAGTAGTTTTGGCCGTGCCTTGCTTAATGCAGCTTCATTTAACGGTTTGCTTTTTTGCTGTAAGTTTGATTTATTGCGTGTTTTATGCATGTTTTGGGTGCATTATATCATATTTACAGTACGTTTTCTTCTAACAGTCAAAAGAAACAGAGGAAAATCCACCTTAGGTGCTTAATAAAGTCATTTTTTAGAAACGTTAACTAACACAAAAGAAGAGCTTCTAGAGAAAGAAAAATCATACATTGTTTGCTTCCTTTTAGTGAACTGTTTTAAAGCGTTTTGTTTATTGTTCCTCAAACAAGAAGAAGCGAGATTTTTTCTCCATCTTTTTTGTTTTGTTTTTCGCTATCTTCGTGTTTTAGTATTCTTTTGTGAGCAAACTATAATTTAAACCAGCCGTTATTAAACCCATGGTATGAAATAGAATAAAAATGCATTCACAAACTATTTCTAAACTAAACTAAACTAACTTTCAACCACTCCGACTTGCCGATTTGATGTGACTTTATTATTTTTGTTGGTGTTTTATATTCATTTATGATATCCGTCTCTTCTTTCTTTGCACATGTTTTGGATGATTTTACCCATTAGTTTCATGTGCATAAATTTATAGTTTGAAAGTAGCTTGCCATTTGCTATTCCCTTCTAGCATTTTCTTTTAAATGGTGCAGTTTGATGATTCAACGGTGCTTTGGTGCATTTAACACGGTTAAATGTTACTTTCTCTCTCTCTCTCTCTCGTGGTCATCATCGCAATTATGTTCCCTTCCCTAAATAACCGATCACGCTCTTCCGCTTCCGATCCGAATGCGAATTTTGGATGCATTATTGCCTCAAACGTTTGAATGCTTTTTCTTTTTTTGTTTCTGTACTCTCTTAGTTTTACTTTCTTCTTGAATCTGTTTAAACTTTTCCCAACTTTAACACATTTTTTTTGCAAAGGTTGATAGTAGAAGTTTTATTCATCTTTGCTCGCTGATATCCCTTACATGCTACTTCTTCTGTCTCATTTTTTCATGAAAATGTTTCTGCAAATCAATCACCCTTGAAGCTAGTTGAAAATTGCTGCAGGAAATATGCCTTATACTATGCAGCTTACAATACTCCGGTGCATAGAATTTTAGTATAAGATTAAGTGTTGCGCTGGCGCCAAAGTTTGAAAACGGGTTTTAAAGCTATAGTTTCGCTTTTCTTTAATCTTACACGAGTTGCAGGTTGTTGGTTGTTATTATCATTAGTAGAAGGAAAGTGAAAAAACAGTCTAGCTAAATTGTTTGAACAAGAACACGAGAACAGTTGTTTGTTTATTTTTCGTTTGCTATATTAAAGAGAGAGGGCGTACGTACGGAGGGCCACTAAACCGACGTCTGCTAGCTACTTGTAAAGCAAAACCCTCGAAGCAGCTAGCACAAATAACCCAAACGCTCACAACCGAAATACGCATCGAGAGACGCCTCGCAATCGTTCCTAGTTGGTGAACGGTTTAAGCGAGTCCCATCGCTTGCTTCACTAGATATCGTCTGGCTTACTCATCTTTACTTCCCGGTATGATCGATCGATCGTTCAATATGGGAAAATTTGGGGGAAAAGTGCGGGAAGAAAACACTATCAGACTTTTCTCAAAATTCTCTCCGGTGATTGCTGCGTTGATAGACGATAATGGAAAAGGAAAGGGGGCCTAGGGCATGTGTGCAGAGTGTGCAGATGGCCTCCTATGGCCACATGGCAGCAGTGTTGGCGTTACGTTTTTGGCGATTTTAAGCGTAAACATGCAAACGATAACTCGCGAATCTTGCCCGTTTTGCTTCGACAAGGACTTTTGTGTACGTGCATTAGGAAGTAGAGTTTATCCAAATTATTGCTGTACATGCTCACTTTCTAGATCCTTACACCGACTATGCATCTGCCTCTTACTTGTGTGTGTGTGTGTGTGTGAAAAGAGACGAGAAATCGAAAGCAAGAAAGATGCATCTGCATCACCAAAAACACTACCGCACAAAGAACAGTATGATTAAAGAGAGAAACTTTGCTTTATTATTCAACTTGTTTGCTTTGTTTGTCTGTTTTCATTGTTTTCACTTTCACTCGTTCGTGAGACACATGTGTCACTTCTAAACTTGATTTGTCACAGGAGATGCTTCTTTTTTATAAGTATCTTTATTTTATTTACTTGTTTTGTTTGTTTTTCTTGTTTGTTTTGTTTTGTTTTTATTGGTGTTTCTTACTTAACAATTTACTTTACTCACCCTTTATCGCGTGTCTAGTGCAATCGTTCGTAAAACAGTTTTGCTTGCATTGGAGAAACTTGTCAAACAACTTGTTATCGTTACCATTCGCGTAGAATTGTGGAAATTGATTTATATGATTAATTTTAGTAGCGCTGATTTTTTATCTTCTTTTCACTTTCAGTTTTCTTGTTTGCTTTCTTCTTTTTTTTCTAGCGACTCATCTCACCGTGTATCTGAGCTGTGAGCTGTGTGTTTTAAAAATATGTTAAAGCTTGCTTGTTATGTTTAATTATCTTCTTTTGTTTAACATTACTTATACAAGTGTTTTTTTGTGGTTAGTTTTTCTGTCTTCTTTTTCCATCTTCGTTCTATCAGCCAACTTTTTTGCCTTTGTTTGCTGCAGTTTTTCGTTTTTTGCATAGTGTGTGATGTGTTTTATCGTTTGCTCAACTCTTTCCTTTTATTATTCTCACTTTTCGTCGTTCTTGTTCCTTGCATTTCGATTTCCGATTTAGAAAATTCTTTCATCCATTTTTCATTCTTCAACCTTTCTTAGTATTTTTTTTTTTTGCATTCGATCAGGAGTGGTAATTGGATTCTTCCTTGTTTCCATTTCCTTTCGGTGTGTATAGTGTTTTAGTTAAAGGTTAGGTTCTTCGCTTTGACTGATAAGTATGTGCGTTACGAAAGTGAACTAGCTTCAAGTAGTAATAACACCCATTTCGTTCACTAATCTCATCTCGTAAGTAACCGAATTACTCGCAATGCAGGAGCAGTGCGTTACTAAATCACTCTATCCTTTCACCCTTTTCTTTAGCTAAGTACTCGCTATCGCTCTGTGTTTGGAACAAGGGTGAAACAAGGTGTAGAGAAGCTGTGAGGTGTGTTATGGTAATTGTTTAGGCGTGTTTTTATGAGTGTGTGCCTATTTGCCTCAGAAAATTGGCCCTTCCCTATCAAGTTCTCCTCTTTTTACCAACTTACATAGCATAGAACAGATTAAGGTAAGAGAGTGAAAGATTCAAATAGTTAGAGGGCAACGTGAAACTTGAAAAGCGGACGTCCAATTTTGAGAATAAAAATGGATAAGGGAAAGTCCGCCACGGGTCACTCATCAAACCTCTCGAAAGCTCTATTCTCTACGGGCAATAAAAGCTACACGCTGTACTGTCTCTATATACCGGTTCGATCACGTGCTGCTAAGGAAAGAGTCGGAATGAAAGAACACGTTCTTGGGTAGATTGTTGGTTGAGGCGTTCGCTCTCTCCATGTAATGGCTGTTCCTATCGAGCGTGTGCTTTATAGGGTGTTTGTTACAAAGTTTTGTTACTTATTGTGTTAGCAAATGTACCACTGCGGTAGAAGTAGATTGCTGATTGCTTATGGCATCCTCCTCATCCTATTATCTCTTGCAAAGAGTAAACAAGAGTGATAGAGAAGTAAGTGTTACAAGGACGCGAAAGAGAGAGCGAGAGTTTGAGTAGTAACTATAGTGTGTAAGTGTTCAAACCCCAATAGCTCATCACTGAACACTACGGTTAGCTTTAAGTTAACTAGCTGATTTTTGCTGTATAAAAATATACTTATGTACTTATAAACGTAGCCGTCCGACGTTTCTCTGTCCTCTGCGAGATTTAGTAACGCTTTTTGACCGTCTTCCCTTGCCCAGTAACGGTTCCACTACTAGTGTATGCTTTTTAGGTGTGTTTTTGTTTTTCTCTACCACTACAAGAAGAAAGAAGAAATCGAATATCACTAGAAACTTCTTTGCTTTTAATTTGCATTTTGTATCTATTGGAAAATCGCACCAAATTTTGTCTCTCTGCAAGAATCACACTAAAAAGGGGCTCTCGTCTACGCAAGAAGTCGGAAAAATGTGGTATTTTAGCCTGCCTTGATCTCTTGTCCTTGCCTTGATCCTTACTTGTCCACTACTTGTTGAGACCTAGCTAGATAAATTCTTCAATAGATCACTCTAGTGTTTGCACCATCTTAGATAATGTGCATCTGTGTGTGTGTGTGTGTATTTGAGAAAAAGTGTGTTTAATACGTTTTTTTTGTCTGTATCCTTCTAATAGAGCCTGATGAAGGAGAATAGAGGTGCCTTGTTGAACAGGTTGAACGTTTGTAAAGGGGGAAGTAAGAAACAGGTGCTGTTGTGTTATGGAAAAGTACTGTGAACCTTCAAATACTTCCACAATCCCATACACACACATACACAACCGTTATTATCTTCATTCAACTTGCTTTTTCACGTGCTCACTTAAAGCCATTCGATCCTCTTCATTCTTCCTTTTTATTTTTATATTTTAGCAATAGAAATTGTATTTTCCACGCTTACCGGAACTTTGCGAACTGTTTTATTTTCATTCTTCTTGTTTGTTTATGTATTGATTGTGGGAATTTGTGAATCTTCCCATTGGACGTATTTCGTTTGTTGTTTTCTTTCTTTTTTTTCTGTAACTTTTGCCTCATCATCATCATCATCATTACTACGTTGACCGGATCAAAACTTTCAATTTTCCCTGATATGATACATCTCTATCTGTCTCTCACTGCCGTATGCCGAAATAGTAAGAAAAATTATTTAATTATTTAAGTGCAACTTAAAACACACACCTGCATAAACCACAAGAGAGTGATAAAATTTGTTATCAGTCGCTCCGAAGGTAAAACGTAACTCCAATTTTACGATCAAGCCTGTTGTTGCCTTGGCAATTCACTACCTTCATGGCTTCCTACCCTCTTTTTGGACCATTTTTTGGTTGCTTGTACATTATTCACCCAGACGCCGCTCTGTCTCGTCTGTCACGCCTCGGTAGCAGCAAGCGTTACGTAAGTGTAACGCGCGCACCTAATACAGTTACCTCCTAATTAAAAGGAAGGATTTTCCTGGCCTGCTCGCCACCAACCAGATCTGACTTTGAACCATTTCTTCTCGTGTGAAAATGAATCCCACACGTATGTATAGGTGTGCTCAAAAGTGAAAACACGTGCGACCTATTGCGGCGCTGAAGTGTAACGCCGTGATTTTTCCTAGTTTTTTCGCAGATTCAGCTTGATATGATGCGACATTTTTTTGTTGTTGTCTTGACAATCGCTAGAAGGACACAGCAAAATGGTTGAGCAAAATCGATTTCATCGATTGTGTTTATCGCTTAGGATGTACAAAGAAAAAATTCGCGACTTCTTCATTCCGCGTTGCAACGAACTGGAAGCTCACGGCTTCAAAAAACAGAACAAGTTTAATATGGATGTGTGTTTAAGTTGCTTGTTTAAAGCTGTGCACCGTTTTTAGACAGTTTATTGCTGTAATGAATGGAACAGTTTTTCGCTACACTTGGAAAGTGTGCTTCTTGCTGAAGATCGAAGACGTATTATTGCATTTTGTAACGACCAAAACAACGAAACAAGCAAGTTCATTAAATAGATGAACAAAACAATAAGCGAATACATTCGTCCTTTCACGTCACCTCTTGTTTTACCGATTTTATCCACTCTTAGTTCCTTATTTTAGACTTAGGATTACCACTTCAACTTGGTTATCTGTTTTTTATTTTCTCTTTTCCTCTTTTATCGACCTCATTTGTCTCGTTTGTGCTGTAATGTTAATTGATTTTCAAAAACACAAACACTTCAAAAACTCAGCAAAACAAAAATTGCACTTCTTTTTCTTTCTTTTGTTTTAAAAACACTTGAAACAGAACTATTGCGATCAGCGTTTAAATCAATTCCACTTATTTTTGTTTCCTTTTCTTTCTGCGTTAATTTATGTTTTTTCTTGCCTTCCTCACCTCTAATTACCTTTTCTTTCTTTTATTTGGTTACGTTTTCTTAACACTAGCGCTATCCTATTTGTGTTTTTTTTTTCTTCATATTTATAAGTGTGTGGTTCTGCTGCTTTATTTCAGTTTTTGCTCTTCTTAAATGAGTTAATGCATTAAAGATTGATGTTAGTTATAAGTGTTTAGTACGCACTGTGTATGTTTTTTGTTTTGTTTTAATTCTTTACTTTACATGTATTTTCCTCACTTTTTTGTTTTTTGTTTTTGTTGGTTCATAACGCTATTCTACTTGCAAGAAAGAATGTAAAGAATGCTTAAACCGTACCTATCATTTGTCATCTATCAATTTTCTAGTGTTTTGCTGTTTTTGTGTATGTGTTTTTTTATGTTTAGCTTTGTCGTTTTTCTTTCTTATGCGAATGGAGAAAAATTTTAAACTGGAACTCGTCTTTAACTTCACCCTTGCGCTTAAACCGTAAGGTAAGTAGCTATGCATGTATCTATGTATGTATGTATGTATATATATAGCTCTAATCGCTCTTCTGTCAAATATATATGTACTTTTGCATTGAAATATATACAACGATGTACGAATGTGTTGCAATCGACGAGTTTTTTTTTCACTCAGCCACGATTAGCCTTAGTGATGTATATAATTTATACCCCGATTAAAGTTTAGTAATCGAGCCACGATTTTTGGAAAGTCGAAAGATGCGCGCGCTCGCGCTTGATAGTGCAAAATGGCAAGTAGCTGAGAGTGTAAATGGTTTTTTTAAGTTCAAAATTTTGTCACAATCCTTTGCTGTTGTTCTTTACTTTGCATGAAGCCTTTTTTCCCACCCCGGGCAGCTACTACCAAGAGCTGTTTGTTTGCTTATTTACCAAACTGATCAGTACTTGTTGCATGTCAAAGTGCATCCCTTTTTTTTTTTTTGTTCTCCCAGCATATGCCCTCTCTACAAACTGATCATCAGCTTAATCAGGTATTGTTGTTTTGCTTCTTTTTTTTTTGCTTTATTAATTTATCTTATGCTTTGATTTGATTTCGACCGCAGTTTTGTGTTTTATCCTTTGCTTTGCGTTGTTGTGTGATGTTTTAGATAGATTTGTAGTTTTACTCCTTGAAAGTCATAAGATGGACGCACACAGTGTCACCCTTTGAGAGACGAAAAAACGTTTGCTTGCTGCTTGCTCCTACCGGCTGGCGTCTTCACAGGTTGTAACAGTTTTTTTTTTACAGTGCCTAAACGCTTGAAAGAGATGGTTTTGAATGGCGGCGTGTGATTAGATTACGGCTGCTGTACCTTATCCTTCCGAAACGTTGTAAAAAAGAGATAAATAGTTAGCTTGTATATGTATATATGTATATGTCACTTTATATATATGTCTATATAGGTAGCTTCGATCGCTTTCGGTTTTTGTTGTTGTTTAACTTCTATCATCCCTAACCTTAACCTGGGTTTGAAGACTAATGACCAAGTTTATGTCGCCATATTGTACACGAACCAAACACGCACACACGCACAAACATGCTCTAAACTTTATGCAAGCCATATTTTTTTCAAGTGCGTGCGTGTTGAATTCTTGCTTAAGATCTATTCTCTAGCATCAATTTAACAAAAAGTTAACAATTAAATAGAAAATCACTGTGTTTATCGTTACCGTTACCAAATCCGGTCGAACGTTTTCGTTTATGTACAAAATCTTCCCCAAACGCTTTTCCCCATTTGCAGAGCTACACAAATGGAGGAAAAGGTAAACCCGCTACTTGTATGTATGTAATGTAGGTTCCTTTTTTGGGTTTTTGATCGCAAGGTGATAAATAGATGTAGCTATGCGCTCTCTGTTTAAATCACTACAAGTTTTCTAGCTGTAAAAAGTTTCATCGGTTAAATAATAAAACAAGAACTGTAACAACTGTTTTAAGCGCCTGTACACATTCCTCTCCCCAGTCGTCCGTACTCCAGGCTGAAGGATTCGATCTATTTACAAAGCCCTCCTTCCAACCACAATTGACCAGCGTATGACACCTCCATTTGTCAACTATAAATATTCCCTTCTACACTATTTTGTACAGCATTGGGTTTCGGTAGCGATAGAGTTTCTCATTCTCGTTTCATCGTTGAAAATAATTTTTGCTCCGCTTTTGTAACTTCTTCGTACATGCATTGCCAACAACACCGTAAGAAATAATACTCGCACGCACACCATCTAACAATACTCGGCGTTGGATGAGCATGGGTACACGTATTGATTTTCGTTTAAAAAAAGGGGGTGCTTTAAATCACATTTCTTATCAGCTTATTTCATCGTGCTGATGCTCGTTTTGCTAACGTATGTGTACATTTTTTCCTAACGATTTTCACACATTTCTCTCCTCTTACAACACGGTTTGAGACATTAGTTTACTAGAATTTTTCTACTAAAATTTCAGGTATCAGATTAAACGCACCGCTCCTTCGTAAACACCGTCCACTTGTTGCTATTAAATATACATTATTATTTTCCTATGCTTAATAACACTTTTCCCAATGTAGTTTGGTTTTTCGTTCATTTCATTCCACGCTACAGTCGCAAATGTCTCTCAACGCATGGCTAGCGCCACCTAGCGCATTGTTGCTGAAACATTTCGCACTCGAAGCGTTACGAGTGTGAAACATTTCACCTTCGCCGAAGGCGACAATGCTGAACTAATCACAAAAGCAACGCAATGCTGGGACGGTTTTTATCAGTTTCTTTTTTGCTGTAGCTACAATACATTTAAACATAACAACAAACGTTAACGCATTCGTGTGACTTATTAGTGTAAAGAAAAGATAAAACGAATTTTCACTACACAAATAACGGACTACAATATGCACCAACCGATCCTAACCGATAAAACAAATACCGAATGCGATGTAAGCTACTGTAAGTAACGCGTACAGTCTAGCTGCAGTGATGCTGCCAGCGCGAACAGTGTGCCTTTCGAGTGACGCCAACCGTGCGGTTGCAGCCTGCTTCAGTTCACCTTGGACCGTTGGTAGGCTGTCCCTCGGGCTGTTCGTGACACTGCAAGCTTTGGAGGTACTCCACCCTGCGTAGGTGGACCAGCCTCTCTTTTTCGGCTCGTTCTCTCTGTAGCCTGTTGATGCGAAGAGAGACCGAACAAGAGTTATTGATTGCGTTTTGAAACAAAATTAATTAAAAATAGGTTATTAAAAACGAAAAGAAGATAATAAAGGAACAAACGTTACGGATGAATATCTCACCAAGTTAGTCATTTGCTCATCCCATGTACTGATAGCAAGCGTTTAGATGAACAAATTATGTGTTAGTTGCATTACTTTCGAATCTTTTTCGATAGTTCTGAGCGTTAAAAAAATGAATTTCCAAACAATACTTACTTGTTCTTCGATTGTCTCATAAACTGCTGTATCTTTCTAGCGGCCTGATTTTGTGTTCGTTGCGAATAGGTTCGTCTGCAAAACATAACAACAACCATAGAAAATAAAGCTTGCTTTAAGCAAAATTCAATTCCAAACTCACTTCAAGGGACCGGACGGGCTTGGCTCCTTCGAGCCGGAACCGCCCTGCTGATTGTTCTGCTGTTGCTGCTGAGGCGATTGTTGCTGCTTCTGCTCGTTGCGGAAGTTTTGGTAGTACGTTTCAAGACATTGGGCCGAAGCCTTATCCTCCTCGCTACTCGTCACCGGTTGCTGCTGTTGCTGGGCGGTTTGTGCTTTCTTGAACCGCTTGTTCTCACAGTACGATCGGTAACCGTTCTGGATGACGAGTGCGGCCTGCGTCATCTGGCGATAGTACGCGTACTGTTTATACCGTCGATAGTAGTTCTGTATTACGACGGCTGCCGAACGCTCTTTATCCTGTTCCTCCATGCGGCTTTTGCGACCCTTGTAGGAACGGTAAGCTTTTTGGATACATTTGGCTGCTTCGTACAGCTCACGTTGTTCGCGATCTAACGGACGAAGAAAAGAACGCTGAATTCAAAGTACTACAGAAAGGCGTGTAGGGAGCCACAACGATATCGTACCGTTTAGTTTAAGGTTAGAAAAATCCGCCTCAAACGGTCGCACCGTACCGGTGGAGGACTGTAGAAACTCGGTAAAATCCTGCGTCGTTGGTGGCGGACTTGGCGATCCGACGGGATGATCTTGGGGTATGGAATAGCTGGCAGGAGACTGTAGCGGACCAGACGAGGCCGGACTGAGACTAGAGCAGGGTGTACCGACATCATGATAACTGGCACAAGGAAATAGGAGATTGAAATTATTGGGAAGCCGCTAGAGACATACAACATTCCTTCTCTTACCGGTAGTTGTGATCGCTAAACTCAAAGTTAAACTCTTGATCAAACTGCGACGAAGGAAGCGAATCGAGCAACGGCTCCATGAAGGTGTCGTTCAATATACCCATCCCGGACGTGTCCTCGTTCAGTGAATCTGGCAGCGGACTACCAAGGTACATAGTTTCTTCCGATTCGTTCTGTAAGAAATTCTCTTTAAGAAATGTTTTTGTTCAACAGCACCTCGACAAAGACTCACCTTGATACGCTCGGGCATGGCGGCTATAATCTGTTCGGCTAGTGTTAGCACCTTCGCATCGGAATCCCCTGTGAATTATCGAAGGCCAAAAAGGCAGTACACGGTCAGTATTCATTGCTTCACATTTTCAAAAAACAATTAACTAATAAATAATCTCTAACATCACATCACGACACATACGGTACGGTAACATTCCGCTACTAAGCGCAAGCAAAAGCGATATTGTGAAGTAAAAGAATAAGCATCACAAGGTGCAACAGACTTACCTGGACTTTCACAAGAAAAGAAGTATAAAGATACTACCAAAGTGTATAAATACCTTACACGTGAGTACTGTATTATGCTTGGTTTGTTATCTGTGTATATACCCATAGTATAGCGAATCTTGGAAATTGTAGTTTACAAGAACCCCCAAATAATAAAAAAACATTGGTAAAGAGTGTAGGAGACGTGAAAGAGTTTTTTTTTTTATTCTCCAAAGTATTTGAATTAATTATCAAATATCAAGACAACGAAATAAACTAAAGTAAGATGGAATAAATTGTCTGTTTTAAAGGAAAGCAAAACAATTAAAAATGATAAAAGTTTTGTAATCCAAAAGTGACTGTAATTTTCACGTCAAGAGTTTCAGTGGAATGTAATCTAACCATAGAGAGCACTAAAAGGTACACAAAAAATTTGAAAATATTGTTAAACATCAAGACTAAAACAAAATAAAAATAATTCAAAACAATATAACAAAAAATCTATAACTAAAACACATCTAAAACACACACGCGCGCGCCACACTGAGAGGGATAGATAAATAGAAGGAAACAGAGAGAGAGTGAGATACTAAAACTAAACAATAAAGTAAGAAAAAAAAACAAAAAACCATTACACCCAGTGAATACAAGAGGGCACAAATCGAGAACAAACTAAACACGACAAACAAACAAACGAACGAACGAATAAAACATAAACTGCTAAAACCGACTTAGCGACGACAGTGAACTGACCTACGGCGTTCGGCACAGTACCGGCACCATTCCCACCGGTGCCACCCTGACCCAGATCCATACTGTCCGGCAGCTGATGGTGACAGTCGTCCTCCTGCAGTGAGTCAGCATCCTCGCACATCGGGCTGCTTTCCGTAGCCGAAACCTCACCTGTACGATCGAGACGGGCGCGCGCATATTCGTGGGTAGATCGCATCGTGGATTAAATAGGGTGAACGTGTAGTTCAAACGGTCGTTTTGACGAAAGGCAAATTAAAAAGTGGACGAAAAAGAATACACAAAAAATGGCAATCAAACTAGAAACGTAAAAAGGAACGATTTTGTCAGAGCATAAGTGTGAGAAAAAACGATCGAAGGATTCGATAGGCAAAAGACAAATCGAACAGTCAGCGACTGAACGACAAAGCGCGCACAGAACAAACAGGACAACGGTCGGATGTGTTGGTTTTTGGGCTGTGCAGTACCATTATGTCGTAAACCCTGCAACAGACTCACTATTGGGAAGATATGCTACTAGCGAATGAAGAGCGAACGAGTAAATTGGAGAAGAAAACAAAACCAGCCGAAAACACGGACATGACATCATTCTTTAGAGGTAAATAAAGAAAAGCTTCAACAACTTGTAAACAGATATTGTCTACTAATACAACCAAGTACTACGGTAAAAAAGTATGTTTAGTAATGTTGGAAAATATAAAAGCTATGCTGAAGAAATCACATGTTAGCGGTGATTTAGCTCTAGTGAATGAAAAGCAAATTTGAAGGAAACGTTTAAATTCTGGACAAAAAGAAACGTGTTAAAGTAGCAATGCAACGAAGCCAATCCTATACTACCTATGTGATGTGTTTTGATGTGTGTGTGTATAATAGTAGATCTATGGTAGGACTGCTGAATTAGTTTACTGTTCGAGGCAATTCATTGAATCAATAACAATATTGAGTTGCTGAGTGCGCCAAAAATGCTCCAAAAATGGCAAAACGAATTGAGCAAACTTAATCCATCCTTATTTGGCGCACGGGGCTAAGCCCGATTAAGGATCAAACAATTGGAAGATGAACATAGTGGAAGGAATATAATGATTTCCGGTAGCAAACAGCAGTACTCACACAGTGCAAAGTCCATTTTACGCAATGGCGACAGTAGCGATACATTGCTTGACAACTGCGACGGTGACTCCGTCGTACGTTCGCTCAGCGAAAGCGAGAAACTGTCCGTCTCTCGATCACCTCCGGTCGTGCTGGAAGGGGTGCCGGGTTGATTCTTACCGCTCGGCTGTCCACCACCCGAAGCAAGCGGCAGTGACATACTACGATCCATACGGTTCGTGCGCTGGCCAGCATCACGGAACGTTTTTCCCGTACGGCCAAGCGCCACGGAACGGTTGTCCATGTTGATGCCACTATCGATTGACGAACGCTTGGAAAGCCGTGCACCGGGAGGACTTTGGCTGGAAAAGTTAGCGAGAAAAACACTTGAATAAGAACAAAATTCTCGGATCGCTGGTTCAGTTACACCAACCTTGAATAAACAGCACCAGGACGCAAGAAAACTCCATCGTGACTACGATTGCTGTCCGAATTAGGTGACAGCGCGTTCGAGAGCATCGGATTAGAGTTGGTATTCTCCAGCCCGTAGTGTGTCCCACCAGACTGCGAACCGGTCGATGAGCAGGAACCCTTCATCTCACTGTACGGCGACAGGGCGTTTGGCGAGAGGGACGGATTAAAAGCCGCCACCAAGCCAAAATTATCGTTGCTACAGCTATCACCACCCGTACCGTGCAAACCCTCTCCGTAGCTGAAGATTTGATTCAGGTTTAGAAAGTTGTGCATCGTACCGGACGCATCGGTCGTGAGCGAATGCATATCAGGTCCGCTGTTGGAGTGCATATTGTTATTACCGTCCGTCGCTTTACAATCGGCGCCGGTGCTACTGCTATTGCTGCCGGAGCTGCTGTTGCTACTGTTACTACTGCTACTATTGCTTTCGTTCAGATTGCTAAGAAGATCGGTACCGGAGTATCGACTGCCCCTCGGGGCGTTTGAAGCTGTCGTGCCGGACCCATCCGGTCCGTTGGACGTTTGGGCGGGCGAAGCAGCCGGCGAAGAGGCGCTGGAAGAATGGACCGAGCAGCTCGTTGGCAATGTGTTTGGCGAAGCGGAGGAAGCGGAGATCGTGCTGGAAGAAGCCGTCGTAGAAGACGAGATGGAGGCAAGCGTCGGGATGGAAGCACTTGTTGGTGTGCGCTGCTGGATGTGTAATCGTTCCTTTTCCTGCCGTTCGAGTTCACGCGCCAGCTCACTATGACCATATTCGCGGGCCACCTCGACCGGGCTCTTCTGCGCGTGGTTGCGAACGTTCAGAGCGTTCTGGTTCCACTTGTACAGTATGATGGCCGTCTCGGTGTGTCCTCGAGCGCAGGCAAGTGTCTAAAAATCGTGCGAGAAATGATCATATGTGTCCTTAAAGTTTTATAAACACAGTGGAAACTTACCAGCGGCGTGTAACCGTCCTTATCTTGACTAAGAGCATCGATTTCGGCCTCCAGGATGACATTCGAGTTCTCTGCCTTCCAGGTGAGCATCGTACGTACCAACTTAGCATAGCCGAGAGCCGCTGCCAGATGGAGTAGCGTCATACCCTGATGCTTATCAATAAACGGTCCTGGAGTGACGGAACGCCACATTTTCGCTGTCAGTGTCTCGCAGTAGTTTACCAACCGATCCTCAAAGTTGTTCTGCTTAAACAGCAGTGTATCTTCGGGCTGGAAACGGAAAGCCCAAATTACTTTACCGAAGTCACCAATAACGTCAAACCTCCACAACTTACCAACTCGCCCGGTTCGACCTTTATCTGAAGCTTCTCGTCGATCGATTCGAGCCGATTGAGCAGGTTAAACTTGTACAGCATATCGTTACCGTTACCCTCACACTTTGTCTCGAACTTTGGCGGAGATTTGTACTCAAAGTTGACCGCATTGGATATCACAAAACCATCACAGGCGACCTGCAGCGTCACGACACCGACCTCATGCGCCGGACAGTAGCATCGCAGCACACCGTCCTGCACGAGCGTTGTCGGCACCGGGAACGAATCGAATAATACTGTATAGGCGGAGCTGGCACTCCACGGTCCCGTTACCAGCACCTTGATGCCACCCTCCGGATAGGCCCATTCGGGACTAAAGTCCGTAATGGTGGACGAGTTCGATATCGGTTGAGATGGTTGTGGTTGTTGCTGCTGTTGCTCGTTCTGTACGTGATGTTTGTACTGTCCAAGCTCACTACCACTATCACCCGCGAGATCTCCCCCACCGGTAGCAGTATCATCCGTACCGTCATCCGTACCATCACGCAAGAACTCATTCTTCGCATCCAGCTCCAACTCCGGGAACTCCACCAGCATGTCGAAAGCGTCCAAATTTACAAACACATCATCATCCACCGTACCATGGTTATCGCCACAGTTCTCGATGAAGTCCATCGGATTGATCTCACCATTCATGGCATCATCCGTTGGCGTACTATCGTGCCCAGGAACGTGGCCACCAAGTGGCATATTAGCGCTAAGCGTTTTCTGAATATCCTCCTGAGACAGATCGAGCGTTTCGTTGAAGAATGGCAGATTGTCGTGGTGATGATGAGCTGGACCACTGTTCTCCATGCTCTGCACCGGACTCGCCATCGGGGTGTGTTCCTGATACCCAAAGATACTGTCGAACGATTGCTTCTCGGAGGTTCCGCCCGTTGTGGTAGACGACGGTGAACTACTCGAAGGCTGTGATGACTGTCTTGTTTGGTGATGCGTTAGGGAAGGAACCGGTGAAGATGATGCGTCCATCATTTCTTGTTTCGCAATCGCACTGGAGGATGATTCCGTTTTGATAGACCCATCGGTGTCCTTGTCGTTCGTTTTCTGGTGCTGCGATTGGCACACGTACGATTGTTGTTGGCCGTTTAAAATCAACAAACTACCAGGGGCTCTAAGGTTCTGGAACCAGAAACCAAAGACTTCCATTAGATTTAAAACAAAAACCTAACTCAAAAATCGATACAAACCTGACCCAAACTTAGCACCAACGGAGGGGTCGATGTCGCTACCGATGCACCGTTACCATTAATCGAAATTCGATTATGATGAACCGTACCCTGACCACCTTGATTTCCATTCCCATTCGACATCACGCTCGACCCACTCGAATCACCACAGATTCCATCCGCACCGGACCGCTGATTCGCACCGTGTCCATTCGATGGCCGATTGGTTTGACCGGTGGTTCCGATCATTGATATATGATTCTCGTTGCTGCCGTTTAGATTGATGTCGCGCGCATCGCGAGCTCCCCCAGGTACGCCGTTCACTGTGTTGGACCGATCCGGGCCCGTTCCGGTGCCGTTGCCATTCGATGGTGTCACTTGACTGTTGGAGT